>NW_027361903.1:1867500-2467500 GCF_039654945.1 Dendrobates tinctorius | reverse complement strand
GACACTCACCATCACAATCACCGGGACACTCACCATCACAATCACTGGGACACTCACCATCACAATCACTGGGACACTCACCATCACAATCACCGGGACACTCACCATCACAATCACCGGGACACTCACCATCACAATCACCGGGACACTCACCATCACAATCACCGGGACACACACCATCACAATCACCGGGACACTCCCCATCACAATCATCTGCACTATCACCGGCACAATCACCGGTACACACACCATCACAATCACCGGGACACTCACCATCACAATCACCGGGACACTCACCATCACAATCACCGGGACACACACCATCACAATCACCGGGACACACACCATCACAATCACCGGGACACTCCCCATCACAATCATCTGCACTATCACCGGCACAATCACCGGTACACACACCATCACAATCACCGGGACACTCACCATCACAATCACCGGGACACTCACCATCACAATCACCGGGACACTCACCATCACAATCACCGGGACACACACCATCACAATCACCGGGACACTCCCCATCACAATCATCTGCACTATCACCGGCACAATCACCGGTACAATATGAGTTATTTCCCAGTGTTGTAGGTAGACGTGCAGAGCTCCAGCTGCCCCACCCCATTTGGTTTGTGCAGTGTAACACTGAGCTTCACAAGCGATTCCCCCCTCACAGCTGCAGAAGCCCCTCTCTGCTCTGTGAAACACTATCCTCTCCCCCCTTCAGCAGTATGGTCACTTTTATTACCCCTGGTCAGTTAAATGCGGATTTTCCCGCTCTTAGATTTCCTTTGTCTATTCCAGGTAAAATTTAATAACACACAATAATCACAGAGACAGGAAAAATATATTTTCAGAATTGGTAGAATTAGGGCTACGCACGTTTTACAGCCGCTGCGGCCATCAGAAACCGAGGAAACAGTTTCTGCCCCCCAGTAACACGCAGACATGTCATATGTGGTCTCAAAAGAATGGTCACGACACAGGAGAAAATAGAATACCCCTACCGTCACCCTGTGAGCTCCCCAGCCAAAGATTTGGAAAGATAGGAGTTTGAATAACTTTTCTAAAGGGGCGCATGTCCTATATCACAGTGAGGTCAGCAAGGGGGGAGTCCCTTGGTTCTGGGCAAAGCATAAATTCCAGACGCTCCCTTGGGGAGGTGTCAGATGCTCTGAGAACCAGCTAACATCATTCTGTGCTGATGAACCATTTTCCTTGGGAAGGTTTTCCTCCCCTTTATCGACACACAGGTATGATGACTGAGATAGAGTAAGTTTCTTATTTTAATCCCTTTTATTTGTAACTGTCTGTACATACTGTATTTTGTCTCTTTTGTAATATCTTTTGTATTTTTTTGTAAACACTGCCTATATTTTCTGGAGTAAACTTATAAATTTACTAGTTTTGTTCTTTTTGCTCTATGAACGAACCGACACGTACTCAGTGGCAAAATGCACTACATGTGGGTGGGTTCCTGACCCGATATAGTCTTTCATATCAAACAAGAAACTGGTGGCAGCAAAACATCCTGGGAGTATTGGGGAACCCTGACAGTGATGGATAGGGGGGTGTATGTGTATGTTCTTTACCTGGGGCTGGTGATATACATACCGCCCTCACTGCAGAGTGCCCAATAACCAGGATGCAACAAGGAAGCCTTTCCAGTGACTACTTATCCTAGGTGCAGTTCCCTGACTGACCTGAGGGTAAGGGGGTGCCAGTGAGCTGCAAGTTCCTAACCAGAACTGAAAGTGGAAACAAAGGTCGTGGGGTTATATATCTCATGACATTGTTGCGTTAAAACTTCGTGACAATTCAATCATCGGCTCAATCAGCACCGGCACAATCATCTGCACCAATCAGATTCTCTTCAAGCCGACAGTTTAGGGGTCAGAATGTGATTTATAAGGCAAAATGGAGCAAAATGTTTTATTCGTGACATTTGTGCCATATTAGACTCGCAGGGAAGATTTATTAAAGGGGCAGAGGCGTAAGGTGCCAGAGGGCGGTGTTGGTGGCGAGCATGTCGCCCTGGCACTTTGTAGAGATTAGATGTGCTGTGATGTGGGGCGCGCTGCACTCACCTGTAGGCCTCTGCTCTCTCCAGCTCTTCGGTCTCAGGAGCTGACGCACATGGATCAGGGGGCATCCCGTTCTTTTCATCACAAATACTTTATTCAGCAGTGCGTGTACAGCATATCACAGCCCGCAGCCTCGGCCTCGCACTTTCCGCATCCACAGCCGAGTACACTGCAATACTTACCGCTCGTTCTACCTGGACTATCCCTGCCGGCCCTTTATCCGTCAGTCCCAGGGATTCCCATCCCAGTCCTGCAGTGCGTCCGAAGACCATTACTTCTCCCACACACGTCTCCACGTCAGTCTTCCTCCGTATGGAAGGGGTTAGTGTGCTCGCCACAGCACCAGACGTTACAGGATTATATTCGCGCAGGGATTTCAGTACTGCCCAGAACACTGTGTACTTTCCTTGCTGTCTAGCCCTTGCGTCTTACACAATCTTGACATTGGGCATGTCTAAAGCTGGAGTCACACATAGCAACTTACCAGCGATCCCGACAACGATATCAACGTGTCAGGATCGCTGGTGAGTCGCTATGTGATCGCTGGTGAGCTGTCACACAGACAGCTTCACCAGCGATCAGCACAGTGATGCCGAGCGCCCGGCGTCGCTGTGCTCGTTAGCGCTGATGCCATATCCCTGTAAAAAATAGAATTAAAATAAAAAATACTGTTATTCTCACCTTCCGACGTCCCACGCAGCCTTCCCGCCTCTCTCCACGCTCCCGGTCCCAGTAAGCCTTTGCGAGCGATGATGTCCGTTCTCGCGTGATCGCGAAGTCTCGCGGTCATTCTTGCAAAGGATTACTGGGACCGAAGCGTGGAGAGAGGCGGGAATGCTGCGCGGGACGCCGGAAGGTGAGAATAATAACAATATTTTTTATTTTTTTTATTATTTTACAGCTGATCGCTGGTCTCCCGCCTGTCACACACAGCGATGCGTGCTGACGAGCAGGAGATCAGCGACGAAAAAAATGTCCAGAGGTTTCTTGCAGCGATCAGCGATACCGGCAGGGGGGCCGGTCGCTGATCGCTGTCACATACAGCGATCTCACTGGGGAGATCGCTGTTGTGTCACAAAAGTTGTGACTCAGCAGCGATCTCGCTAGCGAGATTGCTATGTGTGACGGGGCCTTAACTATCAAGAGGTTTCCCACTGTTTTCCTACACAGTCCTTCCTTCCCACTGTGGGCTAGTCCCAAACATTAACTATTTCCTTTCCTAACATCATTATCTACCTACTGTCACTATCTTATCCTGCCCTAGTTATGTCCTAAGCCCTACACTATGTTTTACCCTATGTGGTACACCACCAACCCTAGGCGTTACCGTTACACTGCTTATACACACTGCATAGACAAACACATCACATGACAGATTATATATAAAAAAAATGCATGACACTATTCACTTTATTGCAGAAATGACGTGGAAGTGCAATAAGGACTGCGCTTGCTTCTGGTAGAGTAAAGGGTTCTTTATTCATTAGGCTGAATAAAGAACCCTTTACTCTACCAGAAGCAAGCGCAGTCCTTATTGCACTTCCACGTCATTTCTGCAATTCTGTCCTAGGACCCTGTGCAGACTTGCTGCTGCTTCTTAAGCGTTCATGGGTGTTGTGACTTCCTCACAACCCCAATAGGTGAGCACCTTCCTTACTGTTCCACAATTTTAATTGTTTTATACGGATTTCACACAGTGGATGCGCCCTGTATCTCTCCTTTTATCTCACTATTCACTTTATACAATACACATGACGTGAGTGGTGTCTTCAGGGGTAGGAATCTGGCAACCACTGCTCATCACCCTTACAGAAGGAAGGGAAGACTATAAAGTAAAGAATGAAGGGTGCTGCTCTGGTGGTCTCCACCAGGACCAGAAGTGAAGACAACTCATCTGTCATGACTCTGGACAGGATGGTTCCGCCTCCATCCCGGTCAGGTCAGGGTTAATTCTAGTTCTCCTCTCTTTGGTTCGGAGGCGGCTGTTTAATGTTGACAATTCCTGGATTTGATGTCGGTGATACTTCCGTATACTCGGTTTGTGGTTGCTGACCCAGGTTACTCGTCCGTAAACGTTCTGCCTCTGTGCCTGTGAGCTCTGCTGTGTATGACCTGGTGTGTTCCCTGACTTTTGCCTCTGTATCCTGCTTTGTACTGCCCTGTCCTTCCTGATTGATGGACAGGACTTCATCCCAGAGCCCACCAGAATATCAGGGTCTTTATTTTACACATCCATTGCCACTGGCCATCTTTGATAAAAAAAAGTGGAGAACCTCTTTGAGAGCCTCAACTTTCAAGATTCATATAATAAACCCTTTTTTCTGCCGCTAACGGCCACAGGACGGACAGTATTAAGCTTTGCTACCACTGCGACGGCCGTGATCGGAGAACTCTGATTTAGTCCTTTACAAATCATAGATAATGGTCCCTGCTCTGAGTCTCAGGGAGCCTGGAGGTCTGGGAGTAGGGATGAGTGGACCCGTGGAAGTTCGGATTCTTTGGGTTCGGCTGAACTTTAGTCCGATGTCCAGTTCGGGTACCAGAGCTTTATCTGAATATGAAGCTGAACTCCAACCCCATAGAAGTACATGGGAACACAAATTTTGGTGCTGTATAATGACAATAATATTGTCGTAGTAAGGGCTAGGGGGCTTCAAAAGGAAGCAAAATGGGGTAAAAGCAGGACAATTGCCCTGCAAACAAATGTAGATAGTTAAATAATTTAAAATAATATAACATAAAAAAAAATATAAAAAATAGTAATCTTGAACCAGAAGGTGGAGGACCAAGTGGAGGAGTGGAGCAGTCCTTAAGTGTGTAGTTTACTGAACTTGTTAATAAATAAATGACCCTAAAAAACAACAACATGTAATCTCACCTACTATTAATAACTAACTAAGGGAGAGCAGACAGCTTTGAGTTGGTCTTATGCTGGGAAGGAGCCAATAGACCTTCCGAGCCTATTAATATCAGACCCCTACTGTCTGCTTTGCCTTTGCTGGTTATAAAAAATGAGGGGGTAACCTAAAAAACATGTGGTCCCCCTGTTTTAAATCAGCTAAAACAAAGCAGACAGCTGGGGGCTGTTAATTAATAAATTAAATTTAATTGAATTATTATTAAATGGGCTTGTGTGAAGGAGAGAATGGCTAATGAAATCAATTATTAACCTTACATAAGGTAGTTCAGATGTAGTGTGGCAAGATGGCGTCTATATGCTGGAACAACGCCCTGGAATAAATCCTTGGAATGTGAATTGATTACACTATATATGGAGTGGACTTAACATGGACCAATCTCAGACTGACACCATTGCTGTTCAGGACTTGTGCCACACCCTTTTCCTGTCTGTTTTCCTTCTACAACTACGAGTACCAGCCTAACCCAAAGGGAGTGAGTCAAGCTGCAAAAGACCTCAACAATATATTTTATGCAATGGCCAGACTGTCCGACCTTAAAAAAGTCAACTACAAGAGACCAAAAGAAAAACAGATCAATGGATGGTTTGACAGAGAATGAAAAGCCGTACGGAAGACCCTGAGAACAGCCTCAAACAAGAAACACAGAGACCCCAACCACCCGGGTCTGAGGGAAGCCTATGAAACCATACAAAGGCAGTACAAAACCATCCTCAGGAGGAAGAAGCAGAGTTACATCTCCACCAATCTTAACCAACTCCAAGACGCCCTCCAAGACAACTCCTTCTGGGAACTATGGAACCACATGGGCACAAAAGACAAGAAAAACAACATCCATATCCAAAATGGCAACATCTGGCTCCAGTACTTCAGAGACCTCTATAAAGACTTTCCAAAGGAAGAACTAAGCCAAGAACAGGAAAGCATAATGGCAAAACTAAAAGCAATGGAGGAAAAAGAAAAAAATTTCCAAAACCCCGTGGATGCACCTATTACATTACAGGAAGTAGCAGAGAGAATCTCTTCCATAAGATGTAGAAAAGCCGGTGGCCTGGACGGAATCCTACCAGAAATGCTGAAGTACAGCCCACCAGAAATACAGGCCGCAATGGTTAAACTCTTCAATATTGTGCTAAGTGCCGGCTACTTCCCTGGTACCTGGAACCAAGGCCTCATCACACCCATCCACAAGAATGGGGACAGGTATGACCCAGCCAACTACAGAGGAATATGTGTCAGCAGCAACCTGGGAAAACTGTTCAACAGCATCCTGAACAAGAGGATCCTCAGTTTCCTCACCGAGCACAACGTCCTCAGCAAGAGTCAAGCAGGGTTCATGCCAAACCACCGCACTACGGACCACATCTACACCCTGCACAGCCTCATTCAGAGACACGTCCACAATACAAAGAACGGGAAGATATACGCCTGTTTCGTGGACTTTAAAAAGGCCTTTGATTCGGTGTGGCACCCAGGCTTATTCCTGAAACTGCTGCAGAGCGGAATAGGAGGAAAGACCTATGATGTTATCAAAAGCTCCTACACCGAGAACCTCTGCAGTGTGAGTGTGAACGGCAGAAGAACGGCTTATTTCCAGCAGAGGCGGGGAGTCAGACAAGGCTGCAGCCTAAGCCCAACGCTCTTCAACATTTACATCAATGAGCTGGCTACCGCTCTGGAATCTCCACAGCACCAGGTCTCACCCTCCACAATGCGCAGATGAAATTCCTGCTGTATGCAGATGACCTGCTGCTTCTGTCACCAACCGAGAAAGGCCTCCAAGAAAACCTTAAAATCTTAGAGAAATTCAGCTCCACCTGGGCACTACCGGTCAACCTAAAGAAAACCAACATCATGGTGTTCCAGAAAAGAAAGAGAAAATCAGACCAGCACCCTTCATTTGTCCTCAACAACTGCGCCCTTACAGGAACGGACAAATATACCTACCTGGGCCTAGAGATTCACCTGTCAGGGAGCTTCAAACAAGCCATAGAGACCCTGAAAGACAAGGCCTGCAAAACCTTCTATGCCATCCGAAGGAAACTCTACCATCTGAAGCCACCAGCGAGGGTCTGGTTAAAAATCTTTGACTCTATCATCACCCCAATCCTCTTATATGGATGGCAGCGAAGTCTGGGGTCCTCACACCTACCCAGACTGGTCAAGGTGGGATTCCTGCCCAACAGAAATATTCCACCTAGAATTCTGCAAGCACCTTCTCCAAGTCCATCGGAGCACCTCCAACAGTGCTTGCCGGGCTGAGCTGGGCAGATTCCCTCTACACCTAACGGTTCTAAAGAGGGCACTGTCATTCCGGGCTCACCTACGTAGGAGCAATCCAAGCTTCCATGACCATAAAGCCCTGACACATGTAGGGGAAACAGAAAAACCAGGACCCTCGGAACAACTCACCCAAACCCAACCTGACCAGAACACCACAGCAACCTGACAAAAGCCAGAATCAGGAAGATGGTAGACGAAGGCCAGGAGAGGTACGTAAGTGACTGGAAGAACGACATCATCAGCTCACAGAAACTGACCATGTACCGGAGTCTACAGAGAGACTACAGACTGGCCCCATATCTGGAGAAACTCCCAGACCCCAGAGACCGCAAAATCCTGAGACTCAGTGCCCACAGTCTGGCCATCTAATCCTGCCGACACAGGCAGAGCTACAAGCCCAGGGAGGAAAGACTGTGCCAACACTGTGACCAGAAGGCCCAGGAGACTCTCACATCTCTTCCCGGATTTCATCACCATGAAGGAGGAAGAGAAAACATATATCCTGCTGGGGGAAGAAGAGAGAGCAGTGGAGATAGCGGCGCAATATGTGAGCGCATAACATAGGCTGCGAGAAAGAGAACTATGATATGCCAAGGACTTCTATGGCCCCCACCCTGGATCTGCCCCCATCCACCTTCCCTATGCCATGGACTTCTATAGCCCCCACCCTGGATCTGCCCCCATCCACCTTCCCTATGCCATGGACTTCTATAGCCCCATCCTGGATCTGCCCCATCCACCTTCCCTATGCCATGGACTTCTATAGCCCCATCCTGGATCTGCCCCCACCCACCTTTCCTACAGTCCCTTCCCAAAATCCCTACAGTCCCTATCCCTATTCCCTTTTGTACACTTGCTTTGGCAAAACTAATGTGTATTTAGTCCTGCCAATAAAGCTTCTTTGAATTTGAGTCTCATCACTGTTCTGGGCTATCTGAGTTTTGCCTGTGTCGTAGCAAGCAGGAGTAGATGAGGTGATATGTGGTATGTTGAGCGCAAGGTTCTGTGTCTTGAGAGTCTTGAATGCGGAGCATAGTATGGTCGAACCACGAGGGTGCAAGAAATGAGCAGGCACCTCTTCAAACCCTTGCACTGTGCACAAGGTCTGACACGGAAATCCCAGTTACAGAGGACGCTCAGTTTTCTGTGTTCATTCATCTGTCAGATTATGTGTGTTTGAGAGTGTTGTCTCTCTTTCGGGATCACCCGTCGCATCTGTGACAGCAAGCGAGGAAAGGGGAGGCGGTGTGTGACCTGGTGAGCGCGGGTTCTGTGCGCTCCCAGATTCTCAATGTGGTTCCGAGTGCGGAGACACAGGGTGGTCAAACCACGTGCGCACCAAGACAGGCAGACCGGTCTCTGATCCTCTGCACTGTGCTCAGATCTGGGTTGGGATCTCTGGTGACTTGAGAACAGTCAGTCTCTTTTTGTTTGTCTAAAGGCAGTGAGATAATGAAAAAAACCTCTGTGTAATTAGAGGTGATGTGAAGGAAGAAAAACATGGTGATAAGGGGTCCTTCACACTAAGATCGCTAGCGAGATAGCTGATAAGTCACCAATTTTATGACGCATCAGCAATCTAGCTGTGTGTGGCCGGCAAGCGACGCGTGCACGCGGGCGGAGGACATCATCATCGCCGCGTCTGACAAGTAACAAGCGCTGGTGCGTCGCTGGTGAGATTTGCCTGTGTGGCAGATCACTAGCGACCATTTAGCGATGCACCAGCGATCCTGACCGGGTCGTATCGTGGTCAGGATCGCTGGTGCATCGCTAAATGTAACGGTGCCCTTAGTTCGGGTGGAGACCTGTCGGGTGTGTGGTGCCCCCTGTTTTAACATAGGAACTATTAAACCTTCTACTGCTAAGCTAGGATTGCTAGGATCCGTAGTGTGGCCCGCCTGGCCAGTGCCCCAAATGCTATGTAAGGGAGGGACAGGACTGTAGTCGTGACCTGAATTACTGCTATACCCATGTCCAGTCCTTCCCCTACAGAAATATGTGCTCTTCTCTTCTGCATACCTGCATCTTCAGAATCAGCTTCCTCTGGGCACTTCCCAGGCGATAACGGTCCCTCTTCCTGATGACCCCCAACAATGGAGACACAGTCCAAGTCAACTTTAACACTTTCTTTACTGAGTATTTCACACGTTACATCCACAGCTGATACATCAAGACATATACTTGTCTCCTCATCTTTCCCATTCTGGCTGTCGCTTCTGTGCAGTACACGGCCGGACCGCACTGTCCCAGACCGCTTCCCAGTTCCTTTCTGGACTGACATCACGATGACGCTTCCTTCTGCCTGTTTCGCCCCAGACTCGAAATCATTAGTCATCAAATATGGTTGCCTCTGGTAAAGCATCCGGCCTGTCTGTACTGAACTCGTCGAAGTCCCAGCTTCCTTTACTTCATCTGTCCAGCCGACTCCTGCCCTAAAAGCATCGGCCCAGGTGACAAGTTGCCACATCTATCCGTTTCTGTACTGGCCCACTGATGTGACACACAGTGGCCGTGGATAACGTGGGCTGCAGCACTTGAACGTTGCGTGGCTGCCAAGCTGTCCGGGCCTATAGCCCATGTGGACACTAAGGTACCCTGGCCCCATCTGACCTAATTTCCTCCGAGGTCCCCGCTTACTACCCGGCAGCCCCTCCTACTCTTAACCCTCTATGAGCATCCTATCAGCTATATCTATAGAGCCCACTAGTATGCCCCCATCTAGTGGCTCACAACAGAACTACACTTACCCATGACTAAAGACATCATATCTCACCCCCTTACAGCCACGCCCCGCAGTGCTCACCCGGGTTATAGCCACCAGACCTTAAATCCCAGCCTAGGGGACCAGTTATTGTAGAGCCCCAGGAGGGTGTATGGCGTCCCTGGGATCCTAGTGAAATGCTGGCCATGATGGAGTAGAAGGCCAGACCCTGAAATGTTTCCCATGTCATTTGTTACAGAGATTAATAAAAAATAGTGCTGCTCTTTGCTGTTGCTGGTGAGATTTAGAGGAACAGATTAGCCTCCCAGACAGCCATCCTTCAAGATATCCAACAGGATGCTACTGAATCAGTAAAAGTATTATACCCGGCTATGGCAAAGTTAAGGTTTAAAGCCTGCGATTATAGAGCCACTAATAATGTCCCACTCAGAGTATCAAAGTCATATTGCCAGCTCTGATAATGCAAAAGCCTGGTCCAGAGCCCCTCTTATGTAGATCAAGGGCAATGAAATGTCCTATGCTAAGTATGCACACTGGCGCTGCAGCAGAGCGCAGCATGATAAGCCCCGTTTTACTTCTCCAGTCTCTTTGTGGGGAATCAGGGCCATAAATGATTTGCTGCTGTAATTGTCTTAACTTTCTCCCTCACTGTTTGTCTCTCAAGATGGGGGCATTTCAGTCATGTTGCCGATGTCCCTCTACATAACCCAGACCATTGGCTCTTTGTGGATGGATCGCAGTATGGCGTGGATGGCCGGTCGGTTCTACAGTGGATATGCTGTTGGTCAGGGCCGGACTGGGACTAAAATTCAGCCCTGGCATTTGAAGTTACACAGGCCACTAGTCACATGGTGACTATATAATATCTTTGTACACTTGTAGGCTACAAGAAGTGAGAGGAGATTAACACGACTATATAACATGTAGTCACAGCTGTGCCCAGTATTTCAGCTCAGTCCTATTTATTGCTTTTAGGTACAGTACTCCTCCCAAATCTCTGTCCCCTTTTGTATGCATGATTACAGAATTCCTGGCAGAACTGCTCTCTATTGGGCAACCAGACCCCCTGGTCATAGCTGCCCCTATCATACCTCCCAACTTTTGAAGAAGGGAAAGATGGACGAAGACTGCCACGCCCAGCCACACCCATTTCACAACTAGTCACACCCATGTCCACGCCTAATCGCACCCATTCAGCACTGCTGATCACACTGACTGGTACTGAGGGCACAGTGGCTGGCATTATGGGCACACTGACTGGCACTAAGGAAGAGAGAAAACAGAGAGAAAGAGAAAAAAGAAAACAGAGAGAGCGAGAAAGAAAGGGGAAAGAAAGAACAGTGAGAGACAGAGAAAGAAAGAGGGGAAAGAAAAGAAAGAAAGAACAGAGAGAAAGAGAGGAAAGAAAAAGAAAGAAAGAGGGGAAGAAAGAACAGAGAGAGAAAGAAAGAAAAAGAGAGAAAGAAATAAAGAAAGATTCTATAAAGATACTATAGCAGTCCGGCTCCTATTGTAGTGCCCACCTGAGCCTCCCGGTGCAGGACCTATCATGATCCACTCACATGGCCGGCATCCCTGATTCCAAGGTGATCCTGCTGTCTGCGCTGTCGGAGGAGGACACGCCTCGTACACACGGCTCCGCTCCGTACACCTCGCACACACACGGCTCCGCTCTGTACACCTCGTACACACGGCTCCGCTCCGTACACCTTGTACACACGCAGCTCCGCTCCGTACACCTCGTACACACACGGCTCCGCTCCGTACACCTCGTACACACAGGGCTCCGCTCCGTACACCTCATACATCTCATACACACACGGCTCCGCTCCGTACACCTCGTACACACAGGGCTCCGCTCCGTACACCTCGTACACACGCGGCTCCGCTCCGTACACCTCGTACACACACGGCTCCGCTCCGCACACCTCGTACACACAGGGCTCCGCTCCGTACACCTCGTACACACGCGGCTCCGCTCTGTACACCTCGTACACACACGGCTCCGCTCCGTACACCTTGTACACACGGCTCCGCTCCGTACACCTCGTACACACGCGGCTCCGCTCCGTACACCTCGTACACACACGGCTCCGCTCCGTACACCTCGTACACACAGGGCTCTGCTCCGTACACCTCATACATCTCATACACACACGGCTCCGCTCCGTACACCTCGTACACACAGGGCTCCGCTCCGTACACCTCGTACACACGCGGCTCCGCTCCGTACACCTTGTACACACGTGGCTCCGCTCCGTACACCTCGTACACACAGGGCTCCGCTCCGTACACCTCGTACACACAGGGCTCCGCTCCGTACACCTCGTACACACGCGGCTCCGCTCCGTACACCTCGTACACACAGGGCTCCGCTCCGTACACCTCGTACACACAGGGCTCCGCTCCGTACACCTCGTACACACGCGGCTCCGCTCCGTACACCTCGTACACACAGGGCTCCGCTCCGTACACCTCGTACACACAGGGCTCCGCTCCGTACACCTCGTACACACAGGGCTCCGCTCCGTACACCTCGTACACACGCGGCTCCGCTCCGTACACCTCGTACACACGCGGCTCCGCTCCGTACACCTCGTACACACGCGGCTCCGCTCCGTACACCTCGTACACACGCGGCTCCGCTCCGTACACCTCGTACACACGCGGCTCCGCTCCGTACACCTCGCACACACGCGGCTCCGCTCCGTACACCTCGCACACACGCGGCTCCTCTCCGTACACCTCGCACACACGCGGCTCCGCTCCGTACATCTCGCACACACGCGGCTCCGCTCCGTACACCTCGCACACACGCGGCTCCGCTCCGTACACCTCGCACACACGCGGCTCCGCTCCGTACACCTCGCACACACGCGGCTCCGCTCCGTACACCTCGCACACACGCGGCTCCGCTCCGTACACCTCGCACACACGCGGCTCCGCTCCGTACACCTCGCACACACGCGGCTCCGCTCCGTACACACGGCTCCGCTCCGTACACCTCGTACACACGCGGCTCCGCTCCGTACACCTCGTACACACACGGCTCCGCTCCGTACACCTCTTACACACAGGGCTCCGCTCCGTACACCTCATACATCTCATACACACACGGCTCCGCTCCGTACACCTCGTACACACAGGGCTCCGCTCCGTACACCTCGTACACACGCGGCTCCGCTCCATACACCTCGTACACACACGGCTCCGCTCCGCAAACCTCGTACACACAGGGCTCCGCTCCGTACACCTCGTACACACAGGGCTCCGCTCCGTACACCTCGTACACACACGGCTCCGCTCCGTACACCTCGTACACACGGCTCCGCTCCGTACACCTCGTACACACGCGGCTCCGCTCCGTACACCTCGTACACACAGGGCTCCGCTCCGTACACCTCATACACACAGGGCTCCGCTCCGTACACCTCGTACACACGCGGCTCCGCTCCGTACACCTCGTACACACACGGCTCCGCTCCGTACACCTCGTACACACACGGCTCCGCTCCGTACACCTCGTACACACACGGCTCCGCTCCGTACACCTCGTACACACAGGGCTCCGCTCCGTACACCTCGTACACACAGGGCTCCTCTCCGTACACCTCGTACACACACGGCTCCGCTCCGTACACCTCGTACACACAGGGCTCCGCTCCGTACACCTCGTACACACAGGGCTCCGCTCCGTACACCTCGTACACACGCGGCTCCGCTCCGTACACACGCGGCTCCGCTCCGTACACCTCGTACACACAGGGCTCCGCTCCGTACACCTCGTACACACAGGGCTCCGCTCCGTACACCTCGTACACACGCGGCTCCGCTCCGTACACCTCGTACACACGCGGCTCCGCTCCGTACACCTCGTACACACGCGGCTCCGCTCCGTACACCTCGTACACACACGGCTCCGCTCCGTACACCTCGTACACACACGGCTCCGCTCCGTACACCTCGTACACACACGGCTCCGCTCCGTACACCTCATACACACACGGCTCCGCTCCGTACACCTCGTACACACACGGCTCCGCTCCGTACACCTCGTACACACACGGCTCCGCTCCGTACACCTCGTACACACACGGCTCCGCTCCGTACACCTCGTACACACAGGGCTCCGCTCCGTACACCTCGTACACACGCGGCTCCGCTCCGTACACCTCGTACACACGCGGCTCCGCTCCGTACACCTCGTACACACGCGGCTCCGCTCCGTACACCTCGTACACACACGCGGCTCCGCTCCGTACACCTCGTACACACACGGCTCCGCTCCGTACACCTCGTACACACGCGGCTCCGCTCCGTACACCTCGTACACACGCGGCTCTGCTCCGTACACCTCGTACACACGCGGCTCTGCTCCGTACACCTCGTACACACGCGGCTCCGCTCCGTACACCTCGTACACACGCGGCTCCGCTCCGTACACCTCATACACACGCGGCTCCGCTCCGTACACCTCGCACACACGCGGCTCTGCTCCGTACACCTCGCACACACACGGCTCTGCTCCGTACACCTCGCACACACACGGCTCCGCTCCGTACACCTCATACACACGCGGCTCCGCTCCGTACACACACGGCTCCGCTCCGTACACCTCGTACACACACGGCTCCGCTCCGTACACCTCGTATACACACGGCTCCGCTCCGTACACCTCGTATACACACGGCTCCGCTCCGTACACCTCGTACACACACGGCTCTGCTCCGTACACCTCATACACACGCGGCTCCGCTCCGTACACACACGGCTCCGCTCCGTACACCTCGTACACACACGGCTCCGCTCCGTACACCTCGTATACATACGGCTCCGCTCCGTACACCTCGTACACACACGGCTCTGCTCCGTACACCTCGTACACACACGGCTCCGCTCCGTACACCTCGTACACACACGGCTCCGCTCCGTACACCTCATACAGACACGGCTCCGCTCCGTACACCTCGCACACACGCGGCTCCGCTCCGTACACCTCGCACACACAGGGCTCCGCTCCGTACACCTCGTACACACACGGCTCCGCTCCGTACACACACGGCTCCGCTCCGTACACCTCGTACACACACGGCTCCGCTCCGTACACCTCGTACACACACGGCTCTGCTCCGTACACCTCGTACACACACGGCTCCGCTCCGTACACCTCGTACACACACGGCTCCGCTCCGTACACCTCATACAGACACGGCTCCGCTCCGTACACCTCGCACACACGCGGCTCCGCTCCGTACACCTCGCACACACAGGGCTCCGCTCCGTACACCTCGTACACACACGGCTCCGCTCCGTACACACACGGCTCCTCTCCGTACACCTCGTACACACACGGCTCCGCTCCGTACACCTCGTATACACACGGCTCCGCTCCGTACACCTCGTACACACACGGCTCTGCTCCGTACACCTCGTACACACACGGCTCCGCTCCGTACACCTCGTACACACACGGCTCCGCTCCGTACACCTCATACAGACACGGCTCCGCTCCGTACACCTCGCACACACAGGGCTCCGCTCCGTACACCTCGTACACACACACGGCTCCGCTCCGTACACACACGGCTCCTCTCCGTACACCTCGTACACACACGGCTCCGCTCCGTACACCTCGTATACACACGGCTCCGCTCCGTACACCTCGTACACACACGGCTCTGCTCCGTACACCTCGTACACACACGGCTCCGCTCCGTACACCTCGTACACACACGGCTCCGCTCCGTACACCTCATACAGACACGGCTCCGCTCCGTACACCTCGCACACACGCGGCTCCGCTCCGTACACCTCGCACACACAGGGCTCCGCTCCGTACACCTCGTACACACACGGCTCCGCTCCGTACACCTCGTACACACGCGGCTCCGCTCCGTACACCTCGTACACACGCGGCTCCGCTCCGTACACCTCGTACACACGCGGCTCCGCTCCGTACACCTCGTACACACGCGGCTCCGCTCCGTACACCTCGTACACACGCGGCTCCGCTCCGTACACCTCGCACACACGCGGCTCCGCTCCGTACACCTCGTACACACGCGGCTCCGCTCCGTACACCTCGTACACACGCGGCTCCGCTCCGTACACCTCGTACACACGCGGCTCCGCTCCGTACACCTCGTACACACGCGGCTCTGCTCCGTACACCTCGTACACACACGGCTCTGCTCCGTACACCTCGTACACACTCGGCTCCGCTCTGTACACCTCGTACACACACGGCTCCGCTCCGTACACCTCGTACACACGCGGCTCCGCTCCGTACACCTCGTACACACGCGGCTCCGCTCCGTACACCTCGTACACACACGGCTCCGCTCCGTACACCTCGTACACACGCGGCTCCGCTCCGTACACCTCGTACACACGCGGCTCCGCTCCGTACACCTCGTACACACACGGCTCCGCTCCGTACACCTCGTACACACACGGCTCCGCTCCGTACACCTCGTACACACACGGCTCCGCTCCGTACACCTCGTACACACACGGCTCCGCTCCGTACACCTCGTACACACACAGCTCTGCTACATCCACACTGTAAATCCTGACCCCACACATACATATCTCAACCAGCACCATGACAACAGCAAAGCAGAGTCTTGCAGACGGTAGAGGCAAGGCTGAGCGCACAGGACCTGTGATGAGGTCACAGGAGGGGCGGAGTCAGGGGGTGACATGATCGGGGGTCTGGACAAAGGCTGCTGATCATGTGACCCCCCCTGACTCCTCCCCTCCTGTGACCTCATCACAGGTCCTGCGAACAGAGGAGCAGGCAAGCGAGTGCGACGCTGTGAGTGGCTGCGGGGGGGAGGGGGTCTCATGCTGGGGCGAGGATGGGGGCGAGGATGGGGGGCGAGGATGGGGGGCGAGGATGGGGGCTTGGCGGCTTATCTCCCTGCAGTGCGGGAGGAACTTGGAAACTATCACCGCTGTGCCCACAGAGGGCCGGCGGCAGGAGCCACAGTGGCCGCAGCAGCTGGCAAACGTGACAGCGGCCCAGCGGGAAAATGCCCGGTTGGTTATATTGCCAATCCGGGCCTGCAGTGTTGGTCCAGGAAACCATAAATGCGGAACCGCTGCCCCCACACATGTCCATCCAGGAAACTGACCTTCATGCCCTAGAAGAAGCCTGCAGACACGCTAAAGACCAAACTGCCACCATTCATGCAGACATCCACTATGCTTTCACAACTATGGACCTTTATGGAAAGCTTGATCATTCTTCACAACAGCGGTTAAGCCTATCAGAATGATAAATCCGTCCAACGCCTGACGGAGGCCCTACTTTTACCTGAGAAAATTGCCATAGTGAGAGTCAAAGGCCATGCAAAGGACAACTCAATTGCAGCTAAAGGCAATCACCTGGCCGACCAAATCTGCTGCTTATCAACCATGAGACAACCCTGCCGGGGCGGCAGCTGCACAAGTGGCCTCTGTCATGGACCCACCTGTGACCTACGACCTCCTCCAGAAGCTACAACAGGCTGTTATTGAAGAATTCCCCAGATGACAAGAGACGGGACCTGTGCCATCACTGGACGGACAGTGACATGTGGGGACAAAGTTTGCCTATCCCATGATGACTCAAGCCTTCCACGACAATACCCACCAATCAAAGACTGCCACGATAGACCTCGTCCACTGACCCTCTCAATTACTGACCCCAGGGGTTGATATATGATAGACCCCTGACAGTGGCGTTTAACATGGCCATGTCTGAAGAGCATCACTAGTCCTGCCCTCTGGCGCCCCTGTCTCGAGATTGCTGAGACGCCTGTGGTTGTCATTGCCACTCTGCTATGAGCACCATCCAGTGGTCGGCGTTCATAGCAGATGAGCATTTCTGCTACACATAGCAGCTGCAGCCCTGCTGTATATAGCATAAGTGATCAGATGATCGCAGCTTCTAGTTTACCATGTGCGCACACGCTGGCCGGAAATGACCTGGGATGATCTGATGGATGCGGCTGTCTGTAACTTTGAACGCGGTTGTGGATCGCCCTCCCAGAGCTGTGGGGTACTCGATACCGGGCCGGTGTCAGCGGGATGTGTCACAGCAGCGGTGACCCGGTCCATGGCCCTGGGTGCCCAAGTAATGGGGGAATGTAGTTAATGGAATGGAATAGTTCGTGACGCCACCTGTGGTGTTCGGCAAGGGAGGTGTTAAGCCAACGCTGCAAACAGATCCTCTGGGACAGATGGTGTGGTGCAGCAATGATGGTATAGCCCTCCACAGGCAGGGCTGTTATCCCAGGGCAGTGTAGATGTGGTGACACTTAGATGGTGTATTGTCCAGTGCAGGGGATGTAGCAGTGTCAGGCGGACGGACGCAGGAAGGAATGGAGGACACCAGGGCATGTTGTTCCAAAGCTTTACTCACAGTCAGTAGTGCCCGCTTCTATGCCTTGTCCTCCGGGTCAGGGACTCAGTCAACCCCCAGGCCAGATGGAAAGCTCCCCTCCAACACTCTGCCAACTTATGTGCCTTTCCTGAACGTCTCCTCTATAGCGCCTTTAAGTGTGAAGATCTCCTAGTACCGTGGTACGCTGGAGTTCCTCCTGACAGATGTTCCCAAGAACTCTACTTGTCGGCAGACAGCTGTAGCCTGCTTCGGGGACTCTCTTCTCCTGAGTTCTGACTCCCTATACAATTGCTGTTGTGCCCCAAGTCTTAGATGGGAGTAGTGCATTTAGAGCCAACTACGCCACCGGTGTCTGCTGCAGAACCATAAGTGTCCATACTACCTCGGGGACCGGGCCCCGGCCTTGCGCTGAGAACCTATAGGCAGGGTTCCTCTTCCAACCCACAACTCCTCTCTGTTCTCCTTACTCCTTCGTTCCGTACTTGTCTCTCTTTCTTATGGAAGCTTAGGTTTCAGTTCTACATCTTTCTCCTTCTTTTCCTTTCCTGTGCCAGCTGGCTCAGATCACTGAGGCAGCTGCAGCACTCCTTCCTCCATCCCTTCTTCCAGGGACCTCACTCCTGTCTGAGTGACTTCCTACCCGCCCGACCTTCTGTCAGACTGAACCTCACATCCTACACTTTCCCACTCTTTTATGTATATTAACTCCACCCACCTCCCAGCACATCCAGTGTTCCAAGCAGGGAACCACCAGAGGTGCTCTGCTACTCTCTAAGCGCTGAGCCGCAATGTGGTTGTGCAGAACTACCTTGTTGTGTGGGGTGCGAGTGTTGGAGCTTGGAAAGGAGTTCCCACTTTACCTGGATGGTGGGGTACCACACCTTAGGAGAAGGTGCAGTACCTCTGTGGCGACTGAGCCTCAGGGGCGCCACAGTTGCGTTATCAGTCTGCCAGGGAATCTGGTAAACCCTGGCACATGCGCACCAAACCTGAGAAACAGCACCATGCTATGGACATGTAGGTAGCTGATGACACCTTAATGAGCATCCATGTCTAGACGCAATATCAGGCAGAAGCAATTAAAGGACACAAATTGTCATAACTCCAAATACCTGTCGGGATCTGGACTTATCGCCAGGAGAGAGGACAGGTAGTGGAATATGTCATGTATTGGCGCCAAGCATCATAGAGCATGAAAGATGTTAGCGGACACCACAAACAGTAGTGGAATATGTAGCTACAAATGAGAACCTACAGATATAGAGGTGAAGCCATAGTCACCTGAAAACATTAGAGCCAGTATCCCAAACATGATCCAATATACATGGATGGTAGAGTCTGATCTTTACACGCGTCTCCTCAGATCCCGGGCAATGAGCAGAATTATAGCCAACAGATCGTACAGAGCAACTAGTCGGCGTCTTTGCCACAGCAGCACAATGTAGCCTACAAGCCATGGAGGAGAAAAGTGATCAGGATGAGTCATGACACCTGGAATAGGATTGTAGAACGCCAGCCGAAGGGGATTGCCAAAGGGGGAAATCGCCGACATTCCAGATCGTCCATATGGATAATCAGATGTAATTTGCTCTATAAGTAGCAGGACATGTGTGAATAGTAGTCAGTAGCAGCAGTGGTCCCCGGTGGGCGTCCGGTGGTCGTCACTCACCTGGACTCCCAGCTGCTCTATATCAGTTCTAACACTCGGATTCATCTTTCCATACGTTGTATACTGACTGTAATAGGAGCTGTAATCAGGGGGTCTCTGTGTCCTGCACTGGGGTCTCGGTGGTCATTAATCTTTCCAGCTCTTTCCACACCACATAGAATGAGATGGAATGAATCTAGTTGTCCTTCGCCCGCTGGAGATCAATCACAGGGACACGATGGTTCCTCCACTCGCTTCTGTTTTCAGCAAACACCAATTTGCTGATTTTTTTTTAATTACGTTTCGATGCAATTATTTTGGTGCAGAACTATTGTCGGTCTCTAATTATCAGTGATTTGAATAGTAATTAGCCGTCTATCTTTATTCGGCTGCGTTTCATGGAGAACAATGTGCAGGTGTCTCACTGCGCGGATGCAGGTGACTTTCCTCGTGAACTATGTGGAAAATACGAAGTGCTGTATATAGAGGCGGCAGAAGCGGCGGTGCGGGACGTCATCGTCACATTACAGAGGTAACATTGTGCCACTCGCTGAGCCATCCTCCAACCCTGCACAGTAAGGCCACGGTCAGGACGTGCACGGTGTTGGCTTACAAATACTGATGTACAATACTGACCAAATGCTGAACGTGTGAACGTGGACTGACGAGTGCAGGTCACCCACAGTCTCCGCAGCCTGGCAGCTAATGGTCAGTGCACACGGGGGCAACCGATCACAGATATTGATGTATGGATATAGTTACTACCAGGGCGCAGTATGCCGTGCTCAACCTGTGCACTGGATGCATTCTCCTGTCATCATGAAGCGCCATTCATATGGGCACTGGACAGCGCTGTCTGGTCGTGGTCTGGCATTATTTACTGGTGCTTCTCACAAATTTAGAAAATCATCAAAAAGTGAATTTATTTCTCTTCTTCAGTACGAAAAGTGACTCTCCTCTATTCTATAGAGTCATTACACACAGTGATCTATGTCACGGGTTTATTTCAGGTAATGTTGATGATTATGGCTTACAGCCAATGAGAACCCACAAGTCATTATCTCAGCAGTGCCACAGGCTGGTCGCCTCCATGCCCGGCCAAGTATTGGGTGCATTTACTGATCATACATTTCAGTAGGACAACATTTCACATTTTACAATCATTTTTCAAGCCGGTGTTATAAAGTATTCTAATTTACTGAGATAATGACTTTAGGGTTTTGTGAGACGCACCTATATCTGGGCAGAGTAGCTGTGATTGTGGAGCGGCATTATTTATCTGGAAAGAGAAGCTATCATTTCTCATGGTATAGGACATAGTTAATGTCCTACTCTTGCAGGGTTAATTTTGCTGGCCTCCCTTTGGATCTGGGAGGGGTATTTATGCTCACTCCAGACTAGGATTCCCTGTCAGCTGTATTCTTGTTCTGGCTGTTTGTCTGACCGACCCCCCTGGTGTACGTGTACATTGCATTGCTTGTTTGCTTCCCGTGCATGACCCAGTCTGTCCCATCAGTCTGTACTCTGTCTCTTGTTTTGGTACTATTGTCTTCTCCGGTTCTGACCTCCTGGCTTGGCTATCATTACTCCATTACAGTTTGCCCCTATTGTACCATCTATGGCCCGTTCTGGTTTACTGATCTATTGCTACATCCTGACTATCCGCTCTGTCTAATCCTTTAGTATTGTCGTGCTATCTCGTGCTTTGACCCCGGCCTGATCTGGTTTACGTCCCTGTCTATGCCCCTTGGTAACGTTGTCACGTAGTTACACTTCTAGGAGTTTCCCTGCAGCTCCTAGCTCTCTGGAGCTTAGACCACGCCCCCAGCAGTCAGGTGCTTCAGGTCCTGTTTTTCTGAAGCACACATCTTCACGGCTGCTGCCCCGCCCCACAGGTATCTTTGAGCACAGTTTGTTTTACTCAGGACACACGCACTGGCTCAGTGAGCAACTGCAGTGCGGGGTTCCTGACATCATTATGGTGTGGCACAATTTATCTGAGCACCGTAGTTGTGATTGTGCTATGGAATTGGTTATCTGGGCACAGTAGCTGTGATTGCAGTGTGGCATTATTTATCTTCGCACTGTATTGCACTTTTCATTAGAACTGTCGTACTGAAATATAGTGTGAACGATGTCTGTACTCTTCTCTCAAAGCAGTATACTATCCATGTCGGTATAACTAAATTGCTGTATTATCTCCTCTATCTGAAAAACTCTGCTGTGTTATTAGTATACTATTACCACTATCTGTAATACTCTGATACTGCAGTATGCTACCATCCCTGTATGTTGCACACTCTTACATTATTATCCTCTTCCTGTAGTATAGTATATTATTACCCGTCTGTAGCATCCTCTTCCTGTAGTATAGTATATTATTACCCGTCTGTAGTACCCTCTTCCTGTAGTATAGTATATTATTACCTGTCTGTAGTACACTCTTCCTGTAGAATAGTATATTATTACCCGTCTGTAGTACACTCTTCCTGTAGTATAGTATATTATTACCTGTCTGTAGTATCCTCTTCCTGTAGTATAGTATATTATTACCCGTCTGTAGTACCCTCTTCCTGTAGTGTAGTATATTATTACCCGTCTGTAGTACCCTCTTCCTGTAGTATAGTATATTATTACCTGTCTGTAGTATCCTCTTCCTGTAGAATAGTATATTATTACCCGTCTGTAGTACACTCTTCCTGTAGTATAGTATATTATTACCTGTCTGTAGTATCCTCTTCCTGTAGTATAGTATATTATTACCCGTCTGTAGTACCCTCTTCCTGTAGTATAGTATATTATTACCCGTCTGTAGTACCCTCTTCCTGTAGTATAGTATATTATTACCCGTCTGTAGTACCCTCTTCCTGTAGTATAGTATATTATTACCTGTCTGTAGTATCCTCTTCCTGTAGAATAGTATATTATTACCCGTCTGTAGTACACTCTTCCTGTAGTATAGTATATTATTACCTGTCTGTAGTATCCTCTTCCTGTAGTATAGTATATTATTACCCGTCTGTAGTACCCTCTTCCTGTAGTATAGTATATTATTACCCGTCTGTAGTACCCTCTTCCTGTAGTATAGTATCTTATTACCCATCTGTAGTACCCTCTTCCTGTAGTATAGTATATTATTACCTGTCTGTAGTATCCTCTTCCTGTAGAATAGTATATTATTACCCGTCTGTAGTACACTCTTCCTGTAGTATAGTATATTATTACCTGTCTGTAGTATCCTCTTCCTGTAGTATAGTATATTATTACCCGTCTGTAGTACCCTCTTCCTGTAGTATAGTATATTATTACCCGTCTGTAGTACCCTCTTCCTGTAGTATAGTATATTATTACCCGTCTGTAGTACCCTCTTCCTGTAGTATAGTATATTATTACCCGTCTGTAGTATCCTCTTCCTGTAGTATAGTATATTATTACCCATCTGTAGTACACTCTTCCTGTAGTATAGTATATTATTACCCATCTGTAGTATCCTCTTCCTGTAGTATACTATATTATTACCCGTCTGTAGTACCCTCTTCCTGTAGTATAGTATATTATTACCCGTCTGTAGCACCCTCTTCCTGTAGTATAGTATATTATTACCTGTCTGTAGTACCCTCTTCCTGTAGTATAGTATATTATTACCTGTCTGTAGTACCCTCTTCCTGTAGTATAGTATATTATTACCCGTCTGTAGTACCCTCTTCCTGTAGTATAGTATATTATTACCCGTCTGTAGTGCCCTCTTCCTGTAGTATAGTATATTACCCGTCTGTAGTATCCTCTTCCTGTAGTATAGTATAATATTACCCGTCTGTAGTATCCTCTTCCTGTAGTATAGTATATTATTACCCGTCTGTAGTATCCTCTTCCTGTAGTATAGTATATTATTACCCGTCTGTAGTACCCTCTTCCTGTAGTATAGTATATTATTACCCGTCTGTAGTACCCTTTTCCTGTAGTATAGTATATTACCCGTCTGTAGTATCCTCTTCCTGTAGTATAGTATATTATTACCCGTCTGTAGTATCCTCTTCCTGTAGTATAGTATATTATTACCTGTCTGTAGTATCCTCTTCCTGTAGTATAGTATATTATTACCCGTCTGTAGTACCCTCTTCCTGTAGCATAGTATATTATTACCCGTCTGTAGTACCCTCTTCCTGTAGTATAGTATATTATTACCCGTCTGTAGTACCCTCTTCCTGTAGTATAGTATATTATTACCCGTCTGTAGTACCCTCTTCCTGTAGTATGGTATATTATTACCTGTCTGTAGTACCCTCTTCCTGTAGTATGGTATATTATTACCCGTCTGTAGTATCCTCTTCCTGTAGTATAGTATATTATTACCAGTCTGTAGCATCCTCTTCCTGTAGTATAGTATCTTATTACCCATCTGTAGTACCCTCTTCCTGTAGCATAGTATATTATTACCCGTCTGTAGTACCCTCTTCCTGTAGTATAGTATATTATTACCAGTCTGTAGTACCCTATTCCTGTAGTATAGTATATTATTACCCGTCTGTAGTATCCTCTTCCTGTAGTATAGTATATTATTACCAGTCTGTAGCATCCTCTTCCTGTAGTATAGTATATTATTACCCGTCTGTAGTATCCTCTTCCTGTAGTATAGTATATTATTACCCGTCTGTAGTACACTCTTCCTGTAGTATAGTATATTATTACCAGTCTGTAGCATCCTCTTCCTGTAGTATAGTATATTATTGCCTGTCTGTAGTACCCTCTTCCTGTAGTATAGTATATTATTACCCGTCTGTAGTACCCTCTTCCTGTAGCATAGTATATTATTACCCGTCTGTAGTATCCTCTTCCTGTAGTATAGTATATTATTACCAGTCTGTAGCATCCTCTTCCTGTAGTATAGTATCTTATTACCCATCTGTAGCATCCTCTTCCTGTAGTATAGTATATTATTACCCGTCTGTAGTACCCTCTTCCTGTAGCATAGTATATTATTACCCGTCTGTAGCATCCTCTTCCTGTAGTATAGTATATTATTACCAGTCTGTAGCATCCTCTTCCTGTAGTATAGTATCTTATTACCCGTCTGTAGTACCCTCTTCCTGTAGTATAGTATATTATTACCAGTCTGTAGTACCCTCTTCCTGTAGTATAGTATCTTATTACCCGTCTGTAGTACCCTCTTCCTGTAGCATAGTATATTATTACCCGTCTGTAGTACCCTCTTCCTGTAGTATAGTATATTATTACCCGTCTGTAGTATCCTCTTCCTGTAGTATAGTATATTATTACCCATCTGTAGTACCCTCTTCCTGTAGCATAGTATATTATTACCCGTCTGTAGCATCCTCTTCCTGTAGTATAGTATCTTATTACCCGTCTGTAGTACCCTCTTCCTGTAGTATAGTATATTATTACCAGTCTGTAGTACCCTCTTCCTGTAGTATAGTATCTTATTACCCGTCTGTAGTACCCTCTTCCTGTAGCATAGTATATTATTACCCGTCTGTAGTACCCTCTTCCTGTAGTATAGTATATTATTACCCGTCTGTAGTATCCTCTTCCTGTAGTATAGTATATTATTACCCATCTGTAGTACCCTCTTCCTTTAGTATAGTATATTATTACCCATCTGTAGTATCCTCTTCCTGTAGTATAGTATATTATTACCCGTCTGTAGTATAGTATATTATTACCCGTCTGTAGTATCCTCTTCCTGTAGTATAGTATATTATTACCCATCTGTAGTACCCTCTTCCTGTAGTATAGTATATTATTACCCGTCTGTAGTACCCTCTTCCTGTAGTATAGTATATTATTACCCGTCTGTAGTATCCTCTTCCTGTAGTATAGTATATTATTACCCGTCTGTAGTATCCTCTTCCTGTAGTATAGTATATTATTACCCGTCTGTAGTATCCTCTTCCTGTAGTATAGTATATTATTACCCGTCTGTAGTACCCTCTTCCTGTAGTATAGTATATTATTACCCGTCTGTTGTACCCTCTTCCTGTAGTATAGTATATTATTACCCGTCTGTAGTACCCTCTTCCTGTAGTATAGTATATTATTACCCGTCTGTAGTACCCTCTTCCTGTAGTATAGTATATTATTACCCATCTGTAGTACCCTCTTCCTGTAGTATAGTATATTATTATCCGTCTGTAGTATCCTCTTCCTGTAGTATAGTATATTATTACCCGTCTGTAGTATCCTTTTCCTGTAGTATAGTATATTATTACCCATCTGTAGTACCCTCTTCCTGTAGTATAGTATATTATTACCCGTCTGTAGTATCCTCTTCCTGTAGTATAGTATATTATTACCCGTCTGTAGTACCCTCTTCCTGTAGTATAGTATATTATTACCTGTCTGTAGTATCCTCTTCCTGTAGTATAGTATATTATTACCCGTCTGTAGTACCCTCTTCCTGTAGTATAGTATATTATTACCCGTCTGTAGTACCCTCTTCCTGTAGTATAGTATATTATTACCCGTCTGTAGTATCCTCTTCCTGTAGTATAGTATATTATTACCCGTCTGTAGTACCCTCTTCCTGTAGTATAGTATATTATTACCCGTCTGTAGTATCCTCTTCCTGTAGTATAGTATATTATTACCCGTCTGTAGTATCCTCTTCCTGTAGTATAGTATATTATTACCTGTCTGTAGTACCCTCTTCCTGTAGTATAGTATATTATTACCTGTCTGTAGTACCCTCTTCCTGTAGTATAGTATATTATTACCCGTCTGTAGTATCCCCTTCCTGTAGTATAGTATATTATTACCCGTCTGTAGTATCCTCTTCCTGTAGTATAGTATATTATTACCCGTCTGTAGTATCCTCTTCCTGTAGTATAGTATATTATTACCCGTCTGTAGTACCCTCTTCCTGTAGTATAGTATATTATTACCCGTCTGTAGTATAGTATATTATTACCCGTCTGTAGTATCCTCTTCCTGTAGTATAGTATATTATTACCCTTCTGTAGTATCCTCTTCCTGTAGTATAGTATATTATTACCCGTCTGTAGTACCCTCTTCCTGTAGTATAGTATATTATTACCCGTCTGTAGTACCCTCTTCCTGTAGTATAGTATATTATTACCCGTCTGTAGTATCCTCTTCCTGTAGTATAGTATATTATTACCCGTCTGTAGTACCCTCTTCCTGTAGTATAGTATATTATTACCCGTCTGTAGTATCCTCTTCCTGTAGTATAGTATATTATTACCCATCTGTAGTATCCTCTTCCTGTAGTATAGTATATTATTACCCGTCTGTAGTATAGTATATTATTACCCTTCTGTAGTATCCTCTTCCTGTAGTATAGTATATTATTACCCATCTGTAGTACCCTCTTCCTGTAGTATAGTATATTATTACCCGTCTGTAGTACCCTCTTCCTGTAGTATAGTATATTATTACCCGTCTGTAGTATCCTCTTCCTGTAGTATAGTATATTATTACCCGTCTGTAGTACCCTCTTCCTGTAGTATAGTATATTATTACCCGTCTGTAGTATCCTCTTCCTGTAGTATAGTATATTATTACCCGTCTGTAGTATCCTCTTCCTGTAGTATAGTATATTATTACCCGTCTGTAGTACCCTCTTCCTGTAGTATAGTATATTATTACCTGTCTGTAGTACCCTCTTCCTGTAGTATAGTATATTATTACCTGTCTGTAGTATCCTCTTCCTGTAGTATGGTATATTATTACCCGTCTGTTGTACCCTCTTCCTGTAGTATAGTATATTATTACCCGTCTGTAGTATCCTCTTCCTGTAGTATAGTATATTATTACCCGTCTGTAGTATCCTCTTCCTGTAGTATAGTATATTATTACCCGTCTGTAGTATCCTCTTCCTGTAGTATAGTATATTATTACCCGTCTGTAGTATCCTCTTCCTGTAGTATAGTATATTATTACCCGTCTGTAGTATCCTCTTCCTGTAGTATAGTATATTATTACCTGTCTGTAGTACCCTCTTCCTGTAGTATAGTATATTATTACCTGTCTGTAGTACCCTCTTCCTGTAGTATAGTATATTATTACCCGTCTGTAGTATAGTATATTATTACCCGTCTGTAGTATCCTCTTCCTGTAGTATAGTATATTATTACCCGTCTGTAGCATCCTCTTCCTGTAGTATAGTATATTATTACCCGTCTGTAGTACCCTCTTCCTGTAGTATGGTATATTATTACCCGTCTGTAGTACCCTCTTCCTGTAGTATGGTATATTATTACCCGTCTGTAGTACCCTCTTCCTGTAGTATGGTATATTATTACCCGTCTGTAGTATCCTCTTCCTGTAGTATAGTATATTATTACCCGTCTGTAGTATCCTCTTCCTGTAGTATAGTATATTATTACCCGTCTGTAGTATCCTCTTCCTGTAGTATAGTATATTATTACCAGTCTGTAGCATCCTCTTCCTGTAGTATAGTATATTATTACCCGTCTGTAGTACCCTCTTCCTGTAGTATAGTATATTATTACCTGTCTGTAGTACCCTCTTCCTGTAGTATAGTATATTATTACCTGTCTGTAGTATCCTCTTCCTGTAGTATGGTATATTATTACCCGTCTGTTGTACCCTCTTCCTGTAGTATAGTATATTATTACCCGTCTGTAGTACCCTCTTCCTGTAGTATAGTATATTATTACCCGTCTGTAGTACCCTCTTCCTGTAGTATAGTATATTATTACCCGTCTGTAGTATCCTCTTCCTGTAGTATAGTATATTATTACCCGTCTGTAGTATCCTCTTCCTGTAGTATAGTATATTATTACCCGTCTGTAGTATCCTCTTCCTGTAGTATAGTATATTATTACCCGTCTGTAGTATCCTCTTCCTGTAGTATAGTATATTATTACCCGTCTGTAGTATCCTCTTCCTGTAGTATAGTATATTATTACCCGTCTGTAGTATCCTCTTCCTGTAGTATAGTATATTATTACCCGTCTGTAGTATCCTCTTCCTGTAGTATAGTATATTATTACCTGTCTGTAGTACCCTCTTCCTGTAGTATAGTATATTATTACCTGTCTGTAGTACCCTCTTCCTGTAGTATAGTATATTATTACCCGTCTGTAGTATAGTATATTATTACCCGTCTGTAGTATCCTCTTCCTGTAGTATAGTATATTATTACCCGTCTGTAGCATCCTCTTCCTGTAGTATAGTATATTATTACCCGTCTGTAGTACCCTCTTCCTGTAGTATGGTATATTATTACCCGTCTGTAGTACCCTCTTCCTGTAGTATGGTATATTATTACCCGTCTGTAGTACCCTCTTCCTGTAGTATGGTATATTATTACCCGTCTGTAGTATCCTCTTCCTGTAGTATAGTATATTATTACCCGTCTGTAGTATCCTCTTCCTGTAGTATAGTATATTATTACCCGTCTGTAGTATCCTCTTCCTGTAGTATAGTATATTATTACCAGTCTGTAGCATCCTCTTCCTGTAGTATAGTATATTATTACCCGTCTGTAGTACCCTCTTCCTGTAGTATAGTATATTATTACCTGTCTGTAGTACCCTCTTCCTGTAGTATATTATTACCCGTCTGTAGTGCCCTCTTCCTGTAGTATAGTATATTATTACCCGTCTGTAGTACCCTCTTCCTGTAGTATAGTATATTATTACCCGTCTGTAGTACCCTCTTCCTGTAGTATAGTATATTATTACCCGTCTGTAGTGCCCTCTTCCTGTAGTATAGTATATTATTACCCGTCTGTAGTATCCTCTTCCTGTAGTATAGTATATTATTACCCGTCTGTAGTACCCTCTTCCTGTAGTATAGTATATTATTACCCGTCTGTAGTACCCTCTTCCTGTAGTATAGTATATTATTACCCGTCTGTAGTATCCTCTTCCTGTAGTATGGTATATTATTACCCGTCTGTAGTATCCTCTTCCTGTAGTATGGTATATTATTACCCGTCTGTTGTACCCTCTTCCTGTAGTATGGTATATTATTACCCGTCTGTAGTACCCTCTTCCTGTAGTATAGTATATTATTACCCGTCTGTAGTACCCTCTTCCTGTAGTATAGTATATTATTACCCGTCTGTAGTATCCTCTTCCTGTAGTATAGTATATTATTACCCGTCTGTAGTATCCTCTTCCTGTAGTATAGTATATTATTACCCGTCTGTAGTATCCTCTTCCTGTAGTATAGTATATTATTACCCGTCTGTAGTATCCTCTTCCTGTAGTATAGTATATTATTACCCGTCTGTAGTACCCTCTTCCTGTAGTATAGTATATTATTACCTGTCTGTAGTACCCTCTTCCTGTAGTATAGTATATTATTACCTGTCTGTAGTACCCTCTTCCTGTAGTATAGTATATTATTACCCGTCTGTAGTGCCCTCTTCCTGTAGTATAGTATATTATTACCTGTCTGTAGTACCCTCTTCCTGTAGTATAGTATATTATTACCCGTCTGTAGTACCCTCTTCCTGTAGTATAGTATATTATTACCCGTCTGTAGTACCCTCTTCCTGTAGTATGGTATATTATTACCCGTCTGTAGTGCCCTCTTCCTGTAGTATGGTATATTATTACCCGTCTGTAGTATCCTCTTCCTGTAGTATGGTATATTATTACCCGTCTGTAGTGCCCTCTTCCTGTAGTATGGTATATTATTACCTGTCTGTAGTACCCTCTTCCTGTAGTATAGTATATTATTACCCGTCTGTAGTACCCTCTTCCTGTAGTATAGTATATTATTACCCGTCTGTAGTGCCCTCTTCCTGTAGTATAGTATATTATTACCTGTCTGTAGTATCCTCTTCCTGTAGTATAGTATATTACCTGTCTGTAGTACCCTCTTCCTGTAGTATAGTATATTATTACCCGTCTGTAGTACCCTCTTCCTGTAGTATAGTATATTATTACCCGTCTGTAGTATCCTCTTCCTGTAGTATAGTATATTATTACCCTTCTGTAGTATCCTCTTCCTGTAGTATAGTATATTATTACCCGTCTGTAGTACCCTCTTCCTGTAGTATAGTATATTATTACCCGTCTGTAGTACCCTCTTCCTGTAGTATAGTATATTATTACCCGTCTGTAGTATCCTCTTCCTGTAGTATAGTATATTATTACCCGTCTGTAGTACCCTCTTCCTGTAGTATAGTATATTATTACCCGTCTGTAGTATCCTCTTCCTGTAGTATAGTATATTATTACCCATCTGTAGTATCCTCTTCCTGTAGTATAGTATATTATTACCCGTCTGTAGTATAGTATATTATTACCCGTCTGTAGTATCCTCTTCCTGTAGTATAGTATATTATTACCCATCTGTAGTACCCTCTTCCTGTAGTATAGTATATTATTACCCGTCTGTAGTACCCTCTTCCTGTAGTATAGTATATTATTACCCGTCTGTAGTATCCTCTTCCTGTAGTATAGTATATTATTACCCGTCTGTAGTACCCTCTTCCTGTAGTATAGTATATTATTACCCGTCTGTAGTATCCTCTTCCTGTAGTATAGTATATTATTACCCGTCTGTAGTATCCTCTTCCTGTAGTATAGTATATTATTACCCGTCTGTAGTACCCTCTTCCTGTAGTATAGTATATTATTACCCGTCTGTAGTACCCTCTTCCTGTAGTATAGTATATTATTACCTGTCTGTAGTATCCTCTTCCTGTAGTATGGTATATTATTACCCGTCTGTTGTACCCTCTTCCTGTAGTATAGTATATTATTACCCGTCTGTAGTACCCTCTTCCTGTAGTATAGTATATTATTACCCGTCTGTAGTATCCTCTTCCTGTAGTATAGTATATTATTACCCGTCTGTAGTATCCTCTTCCTGTAGTATAGTATATTATTACCCGTCTGTAGTATCCTCTTCCTGTAGTATAGTATATTATTACCCGTCTGTAGTATCCTCTTCCTGTAGTATAGTATATTATTACCCGTCTGTAGTATCCTCTTCCTGTAGTATAGTATATTATTACCCGTCTGTAGTATAGTATATTATTACCCGTCTGTAGTATCCTCTTCCTGTAGTATAGTATATTATTACCCATCTGTAGTACCCTCTTCCTGTAGTATAGTATATTATTACCTGTCTGTAGTACCCTCTTCCTGTAGTATAGTATATTATTACCTGTCTGTAGTACCCTCTTCCTGTAGTATAGTATATTATTACCCGTCTGTAGTGCCCTCTTCCTGTAGTATAGTATATTATTACCTGTCTGTAGTACCCTCTTCCTGTAGTATAGTATATTATTACCCGTCTGTAGTACCCTCTTCCTGTAGTATAGTATATTATTACCCGTCTGTAGTGCCCTCTTCCTGTAGTATGGTATATTATTACCCGTCTGTAGTGCCCTCTTCCTGTAGTATGGTATATTATTACCTGTCTGTAGTATCCTCTTCCTGTAGTATGGTATATTATTACCCGTCTGTAGTATCCTCTTCCTGTAGTATGGTATATTATTACCCGTCTGTAGTGCCCTCTTCCTGTAGTATAGTATATTATTACCTGTCTGTAGTACCCTCTTCCTGTAGTATAGTATATTATTACCCGTCTGTAGTACCCTCTTCCTGTAGCATAGTATATTATTACCCGTCTGTAGTGCCCTCTTCCTGTAGCATAGTATATTATTACCCGTCTGTAGTACCCTCTTCCTGTAGTATAGTATATTATTACCCGTCTGTAGTATCCTCTTCCTGTAGTATAGTATATTATTACCCGTCTGTAGTACCCTCTTCCTGTAGTATAGTATATTATTACCCGTCTGTAGTGCCCTCTTCCTGTAGTATAGTATATTATTACCCGTCTGTAGTATCCTCTTCCTGTAGTATGGTATATTATTACCCGTCTGTAGTGCCCTCTTCCTGTAGTATGGTATATTATTACCCGTCTGTAGTGCCCTCTTCCTGTAGTATGGTATATTATTACCCGTCTGTAGTACCCTCTTCCTGTAGTATAGTATATTATTACCCGTCTGTAGTGCCCTCTTCCTGTAGTATAGTATATTATTACCCGTCTGTAGTATCCTCTTCCTGTAGTATAGTATATTATTACCCGTCTGTAGTACCCTCTTCCTGTAGTATAGTATATTATTACCCGTCTGTAGTACCCTCTTCCTGTAGTATAGTATATTATTACCCGTCTGTAGTACCCTCTTCCTGTAGTATAGTATATTATTACCCGTCTGTAGTACCCTCTTCCTGTAGTATAGTATATTATTACCCGTCTGTAGTTCCCTCTTCCTGTAGTATAGTATATTATTACCCGTCTGTAGTATAGTATATTATTACCCGTCTGTAGTATCCTCTTCCTGTAGTATAGTATATTATTACCCGTCTGTAGCATCCTCTTCCTGTAGTATAGTATATTATTACCCGTCTGTAGTACCCTCTTCCTGTAGTATGGTATATTATTACCCGTCTGTAGTACCCTCTTCCTGTAGTATGGTATATTATTACCCGTCTGTAGTACCCTCTTCCTGTAGTATGGTATATTATTACCCGTCTGTAGTATCCTCTTCCTGTAGTATAGTATATTATTACCCGTCTGTAGTATCCTCTTCCTGTAGTATAGTATATTATTACCAGTCTGTAGCATCCTCTTCCTGTAGTATAGTATATTATTACCAGTCTGTAGCATCCTCTTCCTGTAGTATAGTATATTATTACCCGTCTGTAGTACCCTCTTCCTGTAGTATAGTATATTATTACCTGTCTGTAGTACCCTCTTCCTGTAGTATATTATTACCCGTCTGTAGTGCCCTCTTCCTGTAGTATAGTATATTATTACCCGTCTGTAGTACCCTCTTCCTGTAGTATAGTATATTATTACCCGTCTGTAGTACCCTCTTCCTGTAGTATAGTATATTATTACCCGTCTGTAGTGCCCTCTTCCTGTAGTATAGTATATTATTACCCGTCTGTAGTATCCTCTTCCTGTAGTATAGTATATTATTACCCGTCTGTAGTACCCTCTTCCTGTAGTATAGTATATTATTACCCGTCTGTAGTACCCTCTTCCTGTAGTATAGTATATTATTACCCGTCTGTAGTATCCTCTTCCTTTAGTATGGTATATTATTACCCGTCTGTAGTATCCTCTTCCTGTAGTATGGTATATTATTACCCGTCTGTTGTACCCTCTTCCTGTAGTATAGTATATTATTACCCGTCTGTAGTACCCTCTTCCTGTAGTATAGTATATTATTACCCGTCTGTAGTACCCTCTTCCTGTAGTATAGTATATTATTACCCGTCTGTAGTATCCTCTTCCTGTAGTATAGTATATTATTACCCGTCTGTAGTATCCTCTTCCTGTAGTATAGTATATTATTACCCGTCTGTAGTATCCTCTTCCTGTAGTATAGTATATTATTACCCGTCTGTAGTATCCTCTTCCTGTAGTATAGTATATTATTACCCGTCTGTAGTACCCTCTTCCTGTAGTATAGTATATTATTACCTGTCTGTAGTACCCTCTTCCTGTAGTATAGTATATTATTACCTGTCTGTAGTACCCTCTTCCTGTAGTATAGTATATTATTACCCGTCTGTAGTACCCTCTTCCTGTAGTATAGTATATTATTACCCGTCTGTAGTACCCTCTTCCTGTAGTATAGTATATTATTACCCGTCTGTAGTGCCCTCTTCCTGTAGTATAGTATATTATTACCTGTCTGTAGTACCCTCTTCCTGTAGTATAGTATATTATTACCCGTCTGTAGTACCCTCTTCCTGTAGTATAGTATATTATTACCCGTCTGTAGTACCCTCTTCCTGTAGTATGGTATATTATTACCCGTCTGTAGTGCCCTCTTCCTGTAGTATGGTATATTATTACCTGTCTGTAGTGCCCTCTTCCTGTAGTATGGTATATTATTACCTGTCTGTAGTGCCCTCTTCCTGTAGTATGGTATATTATTACCCGTCTGTAGTATCCTCTTCCTGTAGTATGGTATATTATTACCCGTCTGTAGTGCCCTCTTCCTGTAGTATGGTATATTATTACCTGTCTGTAGTACCCTCTTCCTGTAGTATAGTATATTATTACCCGTCTGTAGTACCCTCTTCCTGTAGTATAGTATATTATTACCCGTCTGTAGTGCCCTCTTCCTGTAGTATAGTATATTATTACCTGTCTGTAGTATCCTCTTCCTGTAGTATAGTATATTACCTGTCTGTAGTACCCTCTTCCTGTAGTATAGTATATTATTACCTGTCTGTAGTACCCTCTTCCTGTAGTATAGTATATTATTACCCGTCTGTAGTATCCTCTTCCTGTAGTATAGTATATTATTACCCGTCTGTAGTACCCTCTTCCTGTAGTATAGTATATTATTACCCGTCTGTAGTACCCTCTTCCTGTAGTATAGTATATTATTACCCGTCTGTAGTACCCTCTTCCTGTAGTATAGTATATTATTACCCGTCTGTAGTATCCTCTTCCTGTAGTATAGTATATTATTACCCGTCTGTAGTTCCCTCTTCCTGTAGTATAGTATATTATTACCCGTCTGTAGTATAGTATATTATTACCCGTCTGTAGTATCCTCTTCCTGTAGTATAGTATATTATTACCCGTCTGTAGCATCCTCTTCCTGTAGTATAGTATATTATTACCCGTCTGTAGTATAGTATATTATTACCCGTCTGTAGTATCCTCTTCCTGTAGTATAGTATATTATTACCCGTCTGTAGTATCCTCTTCCTGTAGTATGGTATATTATTACCCGTCTGTAGTACCCTCTTCCTGTAGTATGGTATATTATTACCCGTCTGTAGTACCCTCTTCCTGTAGTATGGTATATTATTACCCGTCTGTAGTACCCTCTTCCTGTAGTATGGTATATTATTACCCGTCTGTAGTATCCTCTTCCTGTAGTATAGTATATTATTACCCGTCTGTAGTATCCTCTTCCTGTAGTATGGTATATTATTACCCGTCTGTAGTATCCTCTTCCTGTAGTATGGTATATTATTACCCGTCTGTAGTATCCTCTTCCTGTAGTATGGTATATTATTACCCGTCTGTAGTATCCTCTTCCTGTAGTATAGTATATTATTACCCGTCTGTAGTATCCTCTTCCTGTAGTATGGTATATTATTACCCGTCTGTAGTATCCTCTTCCTGTAGTATAGTATATTATTACCCGTCTGTAGTGCCCTCTTCCTGTAGTATAGTATATTATTACCCGTCTGTAGTATCCTCTTCCTGTAGTATAGTATATTATTACCCGTCTGTAGTACCCTCTTCCTGTAGTATAGTATATTATTACCCGTCTGTAGTACCCTCTTGCTGTAGTATAGTATATTATTACCCGTCTGTAGTATCCTCTTCCTGTAGTATAGTATATTATTACCCGTCTGTAGTTCCCTCTTCCTGTAGTATAGTATATTATTACCCGTCTGTAGTATAGTATATTATTACCCGTCTGTAGTATCCTCTTCCTGTAGTATAGTATATTATTACCCGTCTGTAGCATCCTCTTCCTGTAGTATAGTATATTATTACCCGTCTGTAGTACCCTCTTCCTGTAGTATAGTATATTATTACCCGTCTGTAGTATCCTCTTCCTGTAGTATGGTATATTATTACCCGTCTGTAGTACCCTCTTCCTGTAGTATGGTATATTATTACCCGTCTGTAGTATCCTCTTCCTGTAGTATAGTATATTATTACCCGTCTGTAGTACCCTCTTCCTGTAGTATGGTATATTATTACCTGTCTGTAGTATCCTCTTCCTGTAGTATAGTATATTATTACCCGTCTGTAGCATCCTCTTCCTGTAGTATAGTATATTATTACCCGTCTGTAGCATCCTCTTCCTGTAGTATAGTATATTATTACCCGTCTGTAGTACCCTCTTCCTGTAGTATAGTATATTATTACCTGTCTGTAGTATCCTCTTCCTGTAGTATAGTATATTATTACCCGTCTGTAGTACCCTCTTCCTGTAGTATAGTATATTATTACCCGTCTGTAGTATCCTCTTCCTGTAGTATAGTATATTATTACCCGTCTGTAGTACCCTCTTCCTGTAGTATAGTATATTATTACCTGTCTGTAGTATCCTCTTCCTGTAGTATAGTATATTATTACCCGTCTGTAGTATCCTCTTCCTGTAGTATAGTATATTATTACCCGTCTGTAGTACCCTCTTCCTGTAGTATAGTATATTATTACCCGTCTGTAGTATCCTCTTCCTGTAGTATAGTATATTATTACCCGTCTGTAGTACCCTCTTCCTGTAGTATAGTATATTACCCGTCTGTAGTACCCTCTTCCTGTAGTATAGTATATTATTACCCGTCTGTAGTATCCTCTTCCTGTAGTATAGTATATTACCCGTCTGTAGTATCCTCTTCCTGTAGTATGGTATATTATTACCCGTCTGTAGCATCCTCTTCCTGTAGTATAGTATATTATTACCCGTCTGTAGTACCCTCTTCCTGTAGTATAGTATATTATTACCCGTCTGTAGTATCCTCTTCCTGTAGTATAGTATATTATTACCCGTCTGTAGCATCCATCCACATGTATAGGGGCAGTGACCCCAATGGTCACACCTGACAGTCTCTTGCCACTGCAAGGTCCCATCGTCTATTTTCTTTTCCCACTATCTGTATTTTTTCTTAGCTCCTTTGATGAATCCCCTCCATTGGGGAGGAAACGCATACGTAGAATTACTGTATACATCAATGGTGGGTAACCTGTAGCAGCATACACTTGGCGACTGCCCTTGTGAGGAGAGGAGCAAAGCAGAGGCACGACAGGGAATGACAGGAAGCTCCCCCCTTGTATGTGGATTATATACCCTGCTCTGTTCCGATGCCAACCTGCTACAGTAAACTTCTAATATACTGGTGAGACCAAACTGAGCACTGGTATGCACAAGCACTTTATATACAGTATGTATGTAGTTATTATATATTTTTTGTGTCACTTTTTTGTCCAGAGTCTAACAAAGCTTACCCTGTAGATCTTTTTGCTTTAGCATCACTCACTGTAGTAATTTTATTGTAGTGTCACTGCCTGTAGTACATTCTCTGTAATATTGCTGCCTGTAGTACTTTTTGCTATAGTATCACTGCCTGAAGCACTTTTTTCTGTATCATCTTTTTCCTGTAATATTGCTGCCTGTAGTATTTTATCTGTAGTTTCTGTGCCTGTCCTTTTTGCTATAGTATCGCTGGCTGTAGGACTTGTTGCTGTAGTATTAGTCATTTGCTTGGACTTTTGTAACAATCACACGGGTCGGATACACAGCGGAGCTTCCACACATACACGATATTAAGGTACCGAAATCGAATCACACAGTAGCTTACATATTCCCCTGCATCTCTGCCAATGTCCCACATGATGGGCTGAGATACACCAATACAGAATGTGGATAAAGTGCCTCATAGTAGTAGATGATGGGGGCTGTAGCACTCTTGGCACATGGTTAGGTAGATGACGGGGGCTGTAGCGCTCTTGGCACATGGTTAGATAGATGACGGGGGCTGTAGCGCTCTTGGCACATGGTTAGGTAGATGACGGGGGCTGTAGCGCTCTTGGCACATGGTTAGATAGATGACGGGGGCTGTAGCGCTCTTGGCACATGGTTAGGTAGATGACGGGGGCTGTAGCGCTCTTGGCACATGGTTAGATAGATGACGGGGGCTGTAGCGCTCTTGGCACATGGTTAGGTAGATGACGGGGGCTGTAGCACTCTTGGCACATGGTTAGATAGATGACGGGGGCTGTAGCACTCTTGGCACATGGTTAGGTAGATGACGGGGGCTGTAGCGCTCTTGGCACATGGTTAGGTAGATGACGGGGGCTGTAGCGCTCTTGGCACATGGTTAGGTAGATGACGGGGGCTGTAGCGCTCTTGGCACATGGTTAGGTAGATGACGGGGGCTGTAGCACTCTTGGCACATGGTTAGGTAGATGACGGGGGCTGTAGCGCTCTTGGCACATGGTTAGATAGATGACGGGGGCTGTAGCGCTCTTGGCACATGGTTAGATAGATGACGGGGGCTGTAGCGCTCTTGGCACATGGTTAGATAGATGACGGGGGCTGTAGCGCTCTTGGCACATGGTTAGATAGATGACGGGGGCTGTAGCACTCTTGGCACATGGTTAGATAGATGACGGGGGCTGTAGCACTCTTGGCACATGGTTAGATAGATGACGGGGGCTGTAGCACTCTTGGCACATGGTTAGATTGATGACGGGGGCTGTAGCACTCTTGGCACATGGTTAGATAGATGACGGGGGCTGTAGCACTCTTGGCACATGGCTAGATAGATGATGGGGGCTGTAGCACTCTTGGCACATGGTTAGATAGATGACGGGGGCTGTAGCACTCTTGGCACATAGTTACATACACCCTGGCAATAGCTGCTTGGTGATTTTCACTTCTAGTTGTTCTCGCCATGAAATAAAAACTTCAGCTTTTCGGAGTTGTGGATTTTATACACTTTTATTAAAAGTACCATTGTCATAATAATAATAATAATCACTAATAAGAAAAAATAAGTGATGGATCCAGAGAATGAGCAGAGTGAGCGCCCCATTGCATCTCCACCTCTTTCCAGCAGCTGAAGGGTTAAGTTATATACAAGGTGGCGGTCGTAATATATGTATGATCCCTCATAGAACACGTATGGGGTAGGAGGGGCTACAAGCTATATGTCCCTCCCCCTAAGGGCACAGGTCACATGCTCCTGAGTGACCCCCCACTGTGTCCCAGACCTCATCCACTGCAGTGGAGCTCGGTGTGCGCCATAGTTATCACCGTGTGGCGACATATTGGCCAGGCAGTCGCAATATTGTAACACAAGCCTCACCTTGTGACGTCAGTTCTTAACTCTGCATGACGGGCTCCGCTGCCCGCGCCAAATTGTGAAATGTAAGAGAGTGACAGACAAAGCAGTGCAACAGAATTATACAAAGCTGCCGGTCCGCAGCCGCCAACCCTGCCGCAGCGCAAATTACCAATGGAACTGGAAGTATCTCATCGCTTTGACCTTTAGTGACCTTTGCAGCATTTTTGGCACAAATGAGCAGAGCAGTGAGAAGAGACATACGCTGCAGTCAATTCCGCGGTGGCGGCGCGCTCCTGCGCTCTACCCGCCTCCTCCTCGGGGGGCAGAAACTTTCCTCTATGTCACTTGTGTTTCTGTTCTCCACAGTCTTATCTGACATGAAAGCTTAGAAGCTGAACGCCCCAATCCTTTATTGTGACGCCCCAGGAGAGCGCCGTCACAGGCCGCGGCGTTCCAGCGACAGATGCCACTACCCGGCTGCATTCTGTTCAGGCCAGCGTCTCCGGTGCCAACACTCATCCTTTCTAGCCGGCACGGGATTAATCTCGCCCTCGCAGGATTAGGCGCCGGCTTCATTAAGGCGAACGCGCCACTTGTTTCTGTTTCATGTGTACACAACTTGTTTTCAATTAACTGTAGCAGTAATTAAGCCGCCGGCGCGCTCCGGCATCACAGCGAGGACGGTTAGACGGTGGCCAAGACATGAATATTCAGGAGCCACAATTAAAGAAATGGAGGCAAAAAAAATATCTTTGTATCAAACGTTTTGACTGTGAAGTCTCGGGCCCGGCCGACGCCTTTTGTGGTTTACAACATATGGCGCCAAGCACCAGGTGGAAACGTCGGGTGCAGGAGACTCTCACCATCCCACCACTGCCGGGACCACCCTGATAGATCATCGCAAGATTAGCGTCCGTCACCGCCCTCCTGGCGCCACACCGTGTCCTCACCTGATTCCACTTCAGCTCCATAAATGCCCCCAGGTTTGTGATTTTCCCCATTCGCTTCATGTCGAGGCCCCCGGATGAGCAGAAATAGCGGGTGCACAAGGGAGTGACACAAATGAGACGGAGGATGGAAAGTTACCCTAACGCAAGCCCTGAGCGGAGGGCCCCGCCGACCCCCCGGCATCTACATTTGGCCTCATTCCAGTACAGATAAACACAAAAGAGAAATATGTTATAAATATACACAGAATAAAAAAACAAACCTTTATCGACAACCAAATGTACAGACGCTCTGTAGAACACAAGACATGTCCAGCGACCAGGGGGCGGGGTTATCAGATGGCGCCAGAAATCATGGAGCCCCACCCCCGAGGACACCACAAAATGCGACTGGTTTTTCTTCAGCTTCATTCATTCTTCTCATGGAGCGGCAAATTCAGATGTATGAAAAGGTGGGAAGGTGAATAATATTCTTCATATGTAATATAGATTTATATAGACATTAGTTTATTGAGGTCCATGAGGGGCGGAGCAGCTATAACGCCAGCAGGGCGGCGACGAGAAGGTGCGTCGTGCTCAGTAGGAGGAGGCTGCACACACTAGACCAGATGCTGGGGGCATTGTTGCCGGAGATGTGGCCGCTGGAGGATCTTTCCACAATGTTGTCTTTTCCAAGCGTCTGCTGCAATAGACAAAAGAACACATGCGTCAGGTCAGGGGTTACTGTGAAGTAGAGCTCCGCTAACTGGGGCTTATACAGAGCTACATTCCTCATCCTTTTATAAAGCCCTAAAATCTCTTATGCACCTTCTGATTTACTTGCCTATGATTTTAGTGTAATTTAGCTTTTTACATTAAGCTGAGGTGAGATGAACACTTACTAGAGGCAGCTGCATGAGGAATATTATACAACAGTACTGAACAGTGTAGCTGTGACTCCAGCACTGGGGTGAGATGAACACTTAGGTTGGGGTCAGACTTGTGACTGTGATGCGAGGAACTGGCGCGAGTCTCTAGCATCAATACCCGGCGCTGCTGCAGGCACTCAGGACCGGAGTGTGCGGCACCATAGACATACATAGAAATAACGACATCCAGGTTACCAGAGCTAAGAAACTTCCTGTCATGTGCAGTGCATTATTAGGAAGTCTCTCAGTGTCAGTGCACTAAGTGCAGCGCTGACAGCTTCTATGGCATGGCGATGCAGCTGCATACTATAGAAGCGATCAGCCTGCAAAAAATGAGTGTCCCATAGTGGGACACAGTGTTAAAATCACTAAATAAATATTTGAATGGAAAAAACATCTAAATAATAAAAGTACACATATTTGGTATCGCCGCATCCGTAACAACCCACCCTATAAAACTGTCCCACTAGTTAACCCCTTTAGTGAACACCATAAAAAAAGGCAAAAACGAATGCTTTATCATCATACGCCGAACAAAAGTGCAATAACTTGCGATCAAAAGGACGTATGTAAATAACCATGGTACCGCTGAAAGCGTCATCTTGTCGCCACATATCAGGTATCAGTGTACTCAGGACAAATTGCACAATAACTTTTCCAGTCCAATTTCTCCTGTTACCTTTGGTAAAATAAAAAAATTGGATCTGAAGTGAATTTTTTGTGAAAAAAAGTTAAATGTTCATTTTTTTTTAACATTCCAAAAATTCCTGTGACGCACCTGAAGGGTTAATAAACTTTTTGAATGTGGTTTTGAGCACCTTGAGGGGTGCAGTTTTTAGAATGGTATCACTTTTGGGTATTTTCTATCATATAGACCCTGCAAAGTGGCTTCAAATGTGATGTGGTCCGTAAAAATAAAATGGCATTGTAAAAATGAGAAATCGCTGGTTAACGTTTAACTTATAACTTCCTAACAAAAAAAAATTTTGGTTCCCAAATTGTGCTGATGTAAAGTAAACATGTGGGAAATGTTACTTATCAAGTTTTTGGTGTGCCGTATCTCTGTGATTTAAGGGCATAAAAATTCAAAGCTGGAAAATTGCGAAATTTTCAAAATTTTTGCCAAATTTCCGTTTCTTTCACAAATAAACGCAAGTTATTTGAATGAAATTTTACCAGTAACATGAAGTACAATATGTCACGAGAAAACAATGTCAGAATCACCGGGATCCATGGAAGCGTTCCAGAATTATTAACTCATAAATGGACAGTGGTCAGAATTGTAAAAATTGGCCCGGTCATGAACGTGCACAAACCACCCTTGGGGGTAAAGGGGTTATACAGCAGTACTGAACAATGCAGCTGTGGATCCTGCACTGGGGTTACAAGAACACCTACCAGAGGTAGCTGCATGATGAATATCATACAACAGTACTGAACATTGTAGCTGTGACTCCAGCACTGGGCTTAGATGAACACTTGCTAGAACTGGCGGCATGAAGGATTTTATACAGCAGTACTGAGCAGCGTACTGCAAGTCAAGCACTGAAAGCTCATGATTCTTGTGGACTGTGAAATGTTAGCAGATTTGATGATGGTTTAGGTTGAATCAGGGCCTTAATCCTCATCAAATTCTGAATCCGTGAAAGGGCTTTAGTCGCAGCGGCGGCTCAGTGTGTCTGCGCCTCTCCCCCTCCTTCCATAGAATTCTATGGGCAGCAGATATACGAGTTGATGCGAGTCAGATGGAACAGGACATTACTCTTCTGGTCTTCATTTGAGCTGTAAACGATCGTCACGTAGCTGTCAGTGAATGGCACCTCCCTGCACCCAGAGGTCAGTCTCTTGTATAGACCCTAGCCCTGGTCACATCTGCTATAATGGATCCTCTGCCAGCAGCAGCACAGTGATGTCTCCCAGACTGACAGTCTGTTACAATGTGTCAGTACAGATAATGCAGCAGATATTATCCCAGCAGCAGCCGCCTCTGGACAAGCTCGGCTCTGCTACGCCTGTTTACACCGTTTGCCCAGACGGTCACTAATGAAGATGTTGACTTATAATTGCTCGGAGAGGGCACCCTGGGGTGTGAGGCGCGGGCCGCTCTTACCTCCGCCAGGCACAGCTGAGGGTCCACAGAGTTGTTTGATTTTAGTTTTTGTGCCTGAAAAAAGAAAAAAAAAATAACTAAAAAGCAAAAACTTTCACTTATTGACGGGTTTGAGGGCAGACACATGGCGGAGTCAGCTACTCACAGCGAATACACAGCGTCCTCGTGACCCGCTCCGCAGTGGACGCACAAAGGAGAACGGCAGAAACCGGGAGGAGCAGCGTCATCATCAGGGACAGTAATTAGCTGCTCCTGACGGCTCATTATAGCGACCAGGCGAAATATTAATTACAAAGCGTCAAACTCCTGAACGACGTTACAGTAATTACACAGTGACTGCACCAGCAGAATAGTGAGTGCAGCTCTGGAGTATAATACAGGATGTAACTCAGGATCAGTAATGTAATGCATGTACACAGTGACTGCCCCAGCAGAATAGTGAGTGCAGCTCTGGGGTATAATACAGGATGTAACTGAGAATCAGTAATGTAATGTGTGTACACAGTGACTGCACCAGCAGAATAGTGAGTGCAGCTCTGGGGTATAATACAGGATGTAACTCAGGATCAGTAAGGTAATGTATGCACACAGTGACTGCACCAGCAGAATAGTGAGTGCAGCTCTGGAGTATAATACAGGATGTAACTCAGGATCAGTAATGTAATGCATGTACACAGTGACTGCACCAGCAGAATAGTGAGTGCAGCTCTGGAGTATAATACAGGATGTAACTGAGGATCAGTAATGTAATGTATGTACACAGTGACTGCCCCAGCAGAATAGTGAGTGCAGCTCTGGAGTATAATACAGGATGTAACTCAGGATCAGTAATGTAATGTATGTACACAGTGACTGCACCAGCAGAATAGTGAGTGCAGCTCTGGGGTATAATACAGGAGGTAACTCAGGATCAGTAATGTAATGTATGTACACAGTGACTGCACCAGCAGAATAGTGAGTGCAGCTCTGGGGTATAATACAGGATGTAACTCAGGATCAGTAATGTAATGTATGTACACAGTGACTGCACCAGCAGAATAGTGAGTGCAGCTCTGGACTATTATACAGGATGTAACTCATAATCAGTAATGTAATGTATGTACACAGTGACTGCACCAGCAGAATAGTGAGTGCAGCTCTGAGGTATAATACAGGATGTAACTCAGGATCACTAATGTATATACACAGTGACTGCACCAGCAGAATAGTGAGTGCAGCTCTAGAGTATAATACAGGAGGTAACTCAGGATCAGTAATGTAATGTATGTACACAGTGACTACACCATGAGAATAGTGAGTGCAGCTCTGGAGTATAATGCAGGATGTAACTGAGGATCAGCTCATTGTGAAGACCCACGCAGGAGTTTACTTGGCTGTAATACATGGTGCTGCCCGACCCCGCTCTGACCTGTATGAGGTTGGCACACGCTGGCAGTCCGTTGTGTGTGGGGATTTCATTGGTGAAGTGCATGTTGTCTGAGAATGCGGAATCCTTGGTTTTGGATTTGGAGAGGACGGAGGAGGTGCTGGGGTGCACGGCCGGGTCTGGCTGCAGCTTCACGTCTGTCCCGTTCCCAAATGCCTGAATGGCATTTCCTAAACACAAATAGAGCAAAAACATCAGACATGACGTCATACCGCAGACACTGAGTCTGGAACATAAAACAGGAGTCTAAATGATATGAAATCTGGGAGAATATGTGAATGTCGCCGCCATCGTGGCGACCGTCCTACTGGAAAGAACACAAAAAAAAGCAAAAACCAGAAAATTCTCTCGGAACCGTCAAACCATTTGCATAATTATAGTAACAAAGCAAGGGACATAAAGTTTGAAAACAGAAGTGTCAGTGACGCCGGCGTCGGCCGCGCTCGTGGGGTAAATTACCTGCCCGCTCCTTCATCTTTCACCTTATATAGGAAATGAACAGATAACGTTTTAATCAGATCTTCACGGGATGCGCCGCTTCGTGGCAGGAAATCGGAAGAGGAATTGCCCGGTGATCTCTGTGCAGAAGACTCTTATCCGCATGATGGAAATATGATCACATGCAGGGGCCCTGAGCTGTGGCCCCTGATCCCCTATACACTGCATCACAGGAGGGTGTACTGGAGAGACCCCGCAGGGGAGTGGGTGCCCGAGCTGGGTCCTAGCCCCCAATGTCACAGGGCCATAAACCTCTACAGAGCAGGTTAGAAAAACCTACAAAAGTGTCATGTCATGAAGACCCTCTCACAATCTGTGGCTGTCCTGACAGTGTCATGTCATAGAGGTCCCCTCACTATCCTCCCTGGCTGCCCTGACAGTGTCATGTCATAGAGGTCCCCTCACTGTCCTCCCTGGCTGCCCTGACAGCGTCATGTCATGGAGACCACCTCACTATCCTCCCTCGCTGCCCTGACAGCGTCATGTCATAGAGACCCCCTCACTATCCTCCCTGGCTGCCCTGACAGTGTCATGTCATAGAGGTCCCCTCACTGTCCTCCCTGGCTGCCCTGACAGCGTCATGTCATGGAGACCACCTCACTATCTTCCCTGGCTGCCCTGACAGCGTCATGTCATAGAGGTCCCCTCACTATCCTCCCTGGCTGCCCTGACAGCGTCATGTCATAGAGACCCCCTCACTATCCTCCCTGGCTGCCCTGACAGCGTCATGTCATAGAGACCCCCTCACTATCCTCCCTGGCTGCCCTGACAGCGTCATGTCATGGAGACCACCTCACAATCCTCCCTGGCTGCCCTGACAGCGTCATGTCATAGAGGTCCCCTCACTGTCCACCCTCGCTGCCCTAACAGCGTCATGTCATGGAGACCACCTCACTATCCTCCCTGGCTGCCCTGACAGTGTCATGCCATAGAGACCCCCTCACTATCCTCCCTGGCTGCCCTGACAGCATCATGTCATGGAGACCACCTCACTATCCTCCCTGGCTGCCCTGACAGCGTCATGTCATAGAGGTCCCCTCACTGTCCACCCTCGCTGCCCTAACAGCGTCATGTCATGGAGACCACCTCACTATCCTCCCTGGCTGCCCTGACAGTGTCATGCCATAGAGACCCCCTCACTATTCTCCCTGGCTGCCCTAACAGCGTCATGTCATGGAGACCACCTCACTATCGTACCTGGCTGCCCTGACAGTGTCATGCCATAGAGACCCCCTCATTATCCTTCCTGGCTGGCCTGACAGCATCATGTCAAGGAGACCCCTTCACTATCCTCTCTGGCTGCCCTTACAGTGTCATATCATAGAGACCCCTCACTATCCTCCCTGGCTGCCCTGACAGCGTCATGTCATAGAGACCCCCTCACTATCATCCCTGGCTGCCCTGACAGTGTCATGTCATAGAGGTCCCCTCACTATTCTTCATGGCTGCCATCTTGGGTGGAACTCTGACCAGTCCGGTCACATACTCTGTTTTCCCACTGATTCATGACTAGCACTGAGCTCTCAGTACATCTGGACTTTTACTTGTGGCCTTGCTGCTTTCCCACAATAATTCCCTTTCCCTTGTAATGCTGTTGGTGCTGTGGCTGATCAGCACTTTGTGTCAGTGACAATGGAGCAGATGATGGGATATTTTATTCTATGTTTTAGTATGTTTTGCTATGATAATGACGGCAGAGATGATGAATCCAATATTTGGCGTATTACCAGCAGCATTTATTCATCGGCTTTAATTTCTTCTTTATTTATGTGATTCGCTTCCCTAGAAAACCACGAAGGATCCGAACGTTGCTCAGGATAATTTGGATTATATGGAGAGGATGGAGGGGTAATGCGGGGGATGGGAGGCGAACAGCACGATGGCCTGAACGACTGATGTACAGAATATTGATACGGGGTTTGGTATCAGCAGAATTAAAGGTCTAGGAACCCATTGTACTGGAGGCAGCAGAGTATCCAAAAAATCCCACATAAAGCTGGTAAAGTCATGTAGTGGCTGCTGCAGGTCTGATGTTCATGGTGCCAGGAGCCACCAGACTGTGAGGCCACTGTAAGGGGTCACCTTGGTTGGCATTATTGGATGAGGGCACTGTAATGGGTGCGGCTAAATGCCGGAGGGTCTTGGGGGGGTTGTAGCATGGGGCTATGACAACACAGCATTTTATCTTAATTAACCAGACCTCTATTTTCAGCAAGCCAAAAGGAATAAACTTATCTATATGCTGACTTTCTAATTCATGTGTTTCTTTCTGGTTGGTTAAGAAAACACAGACTTTTTTTTCGTAAAAGCCTAATATTGACTTGCAAGTTGACATTTGATTTAACCTATTGTGCTGTTATCCTGGATGGTTAGAGATACAGGATAACTGAACAATTATGTTTGCAGTTATGCTGATTACACATTGTCCAAGCCAGCGAGTTTGTTGACTTGCAAAACAGAGGAGGAAAAACTATGCAAATAATTTACATAATCAAACGATGCAAGTTGGTCTCTGTGACAGTGTGTGCGACAGAGCAGGAAGGAACTCCAGGACTCCAGGCCGAAGATCAATCCAACAGGATTTATTGAGACAGGGAGCACAGAACATAAAATATCAATAGCGTCTCTTAGAGTCCACACAAAGGACGCAGATCTGGGGGCACCACCCGGCAATCCGACACCAGGAAAATAGAAATAGTCCTTGGGTGAATTCAATGGATCCAGCAGATGAGGGACACAACACGGTCCAACATGGCAGCTTTTAACTCTCTACACACGGGCACCAGGATCTCGTCTCAGCATAAGGTCCTAGCCCCTGGCTCGTCAACACCCAACTGCCTAGGCCAAACATGTGTCTATTGTTCTATGTCCTGGGATCCACCCCTCCATGGGGAGGGCTTCCACCTACTTTTGACTATGTGGCTAAATTAAGAAGTTCACAGAAGCTGCAAGCTTGTATTGGATAAGTCCTATGCTGAGGAAAACAAAGACAAACTCCCCCACTGTTTGTTGACTCAGGCCTGATTACATTGCAGTCCAGGGACAAAGGCCGGTGAAGGGACACACTGTTACAATCTCCTCACCATTCTTCCCCTTTACCTGTGAATTCTGACTTAAAGGACATTTGTTAACTATAAAAAGGATAGATACCTCCATAGACAGAGATTCAGCCAACACCTCAAGACATCCAGACAGCCAAGAGATTCAAAGAACCAGAGACTGTCATGCCGCGCTCACCAGGAGGCGGGGCTGCGGTCCCGACGTCATTCTCTCCGGTGTCGCGCCCGCTCCGGGCCCCTCGTCGGGTGCACACGCCGCACTTTCGGGTTTTCGCCTCCTCCATGTCGTGCTCGCATTGGCGTGTTCCTGTCCTCCAGGCCTCGAGTCGGTCCTCTCTATGGTAAAGGAGGAACTGAGCCGGAAGCTGTAGTGGTCAGGTGCTTCTGGCTAGAGGAACTGACCCGGAACCATTAGTAGTCATGTGCTATATCAGGCGACCTCCCCCTAGGGGAGGTGCCTGATTATTGTTGTGCTTCCTGGCTGGGTCTGCTGTGTCCCTGCCTGGCTGTTCGCTGTTCTCAGGTCCTCTGCTCTGTCTTGCATTCTATTGCGCTCCTGGCACTCACTCTGTCCCTGTGCTATGTTACGCCTTCTGGCACGACTGCTGCTCCATTCGGTTCTCTGTCGTGCTCCTTGCACGTGGCCTGCCTTGGTTACCTCCGGACGTATTACTCGCCACACGCCATACGTGCTCACGTGTACCTGTCTCGCACTATCCTTTAGTTAGCGCACTTCCGTGTACACACATGGTGTTCCTAGTATCCAGTACCGTCCTTCAGACATACTCACCCGTGTCTCCTGTGAGCCGTCCCTCTCGGTACCGGCTACCGTGGTACTCGAACCCCTGGGCTTGCTCCTAACGGTCCCTGTATAGGGGTCGGTTCCACCTGGCAGCTCGCCCGGGGCCCCTCGGTGCCACAGTCCAGAGGGTCCACTCCTGGAGTTCCGGCTCCAGACCATCCACGCTAACAGTACAATCAGGCCAGGGACCCCGCTGGTACTGCGGCTTCCGTCCACATGTAGTTGTTGCTTCTCCGGGAGAACCAGATTCGGATTATGGCCTTTCTCAAGTCCATGGAGTCCTGTTTAACTGCCTTACAGTCTTCTGAGCCTGGGAATGCTACTCAGTTGGCTAGTCTCCAGCAGGAACTCGCGCAGCAATGCGACTCCCAGGCCCAGATTTTCAACTATATGTCGTCGGTAGATAATCAGCTCCTGTCTATACAATCCGTTTCTGCCCAGGCCATGGTTCCTCTCTCGCTACCGCGCTTATGTAAGCCACCTCGGTATGGTGGTGACCCTGTGTTGCGTCGCGGGTTTTTGAATCAGTGTCGTTTGCATTTTGAGTTTTTGCCGCAGCATTACCCCACCGATCGTGCTAAAATAGCATTTATAGTTTCTCACTTAGAGGGGAAGGCCCTTGCACGGGTTAATCCCCTTTTGGAGCGGGATGACCCACTCGTCTCTCAGCTTTCCGTCTTTTTGGACACCTTCCGTAAGGTGTTCGACGAGCCGGGTCGCCTCGCTTCCACCACCGAGTCACTCTTTAATCTCCGTCAAGGTACTCTAACAGTTGGACAATACGCTATATGTTTTCGCACCTTGTCCTCCGAACTTGGTTGGAATAATGATGCCCTCATAGGGGCCTTTTGGCGTGGCCTGTCCAGCCGGATCAAAGACGAACTGGCGGGCCGAGATACTCCTACCATTTTAGAGGCGCTCATCTCTCTCGCGACACGCATTGATTTGCGCTACCAGGAGCGCACCCGCGAGTCAGCCAGAGAGAGGGGGGCCTCCCGCCTCTTCTCTTCCACGCGCAGTTCTTCCCATCCGTTACCCGAGTTATCTGCAGTAGATCCGGTACCTGAGCCTATGCAGGTGGATCGTCTCCAGTTAGCTCAACGGCGTCGTGTGAAGAGGCAGGCACAAGGGCTCTGTTTCTATTGTGGGGATGCCTCCCACTTCCTACGCTCATGTCCCAAGAGGCCAGGGAAGTTTCTCCGCCTGGGACTGGTAAGTGAGCTCTCCTCTGGTGTACGTGATTCCTCTTTACCCCTGACCGTGCCTGTGTCCTTGAATTTTGGTTCCGAGAGTTGCACTGTGAAGGCTATTTTGGACTCTGGTGCTGTGGGTAACTTTATTAGTCTCGAGGCAGTTAAGAAGTTTCGGATTCCTGTCAGATCACTGGAGACTCCTAGGTCGGTATTTCCGGTCGACGGTAAGCCCTTGTAGGACACCGTTAACCAGGTCACTGAGGAAGTAGAGTTGCAGATTGGCACATGTCATCGGGAGTGGATCTTCTTCCACGTATTGCCGACTTCGGCTCATACCCTTCTTCTTGGTCTTCCTTGGTTACGAACTCATGGGCCGACCCTGGACTGGCAATCCGGTGATATACTCCGTTGGGGACCATCCTGTCAAAAAAGTTGCCTGCTGTCCGTTCATCTGAAGAACCCTGCTTGCTCGTCTTCGGCGGTTACAGGTCCACCGTCCAGTAACCGGTCAGAGACTGGTGACATTGTCTAGAAGGGGGCTGGGAGTCAGTCTCCACATCTGTCAAGCAACCGGTCTGTGACTTGTGACATTGTTGAGAAGGGGTCTGGGAGTCAGTCTCCACATCTGTCAAGTAACCGGTCCAAGGTAATTACCATGGCTTCCGTCAAGTTGACATCCCAGCGCCTGGGGGAGACCTTTGTGTCTAAAGGTAACCGTAAAGGTGTGTTATCCTGGGGACATTCTTCTCCGGTTGCTGGCCATGTTGGTGTCAAGAGGACACTCTCCCGTTTATCCCACTACTACTGGTGGCCGTCTATTGCTCAGGATGTCAAAGACTTTGTGGCTGCTTGTCCGTCCTGTGCCAAGAAGGAAGTTCCCAAGCAACCATCAGTGGTGGGGAGGTGGCCACACCAGTGGTGGTGATGTGGCAGCTCCGGTGGTGGTTAGGCTGCAGCTCAGGTAGTGGTGAGGCGGCAGCTCCGCTGGTGGTGAGGAGACAGCTATAGTGGTGGTAAGGCAGCCGCTCTGGCAGTGGTGAGGAGACAGCTCTAGTAATGGTGAGGTGTCACCTTCGAGGGTGGAGAGGTGACAGCTCTGGTGGTGGTGAGGAGACAGCTCTGGTGGTGGTGAGGAAACAGCTCCAAGGGTCAAGAGGTGACACCTCTGGTGGTGGAGAGGTGACAGCTCTGGTGATGGTGTGGAGACAGCCCTGGTGGTGGTCTGGAGACAGCTCCGAGGGTCAAGAGGTGACACCTCTGGTGGTGTGGAGACAGCTCTGGTGGTGGTGTGGAGACAGCTCTGGTGGTGGTGAGGTGACAGCTCCGAGGGCCAAGAGGTGACAGCTCTGGTGGTGGTGTGGAGACAGCTCTGGTGGTGGTGTGGAGACAGCTCTGGTGGTGGTGTGGAGACAGCTCTGGTGGGGGTGATGAGACAGCTCTGTTGGTGTGGAGACAGCTCAGGTGGTGGTGAGGAGACAGCTCCGAGGGTCAAGAGGTCACACCTCTGGTGGTGGAGAGGTGACAGCTCTGGTGATGGTGTGGAGTCAGCTCTGGTGGTGGTGTGGAGACAGCACTGGTGGTGGTGTGGAGACAGCACTGGTGGTGGTGATGAGGCAGCTCTGGTGGTGTGGAGACAGCTCGGGTGGTGGCGAGGAGACAGCTCGGGTGGTGGCGAGGAGACAGCTCGGGTGGTGGCGAGGAGACAGCTCGGGTGGTGGCGAGGAGACAGCTCGGGTGGTGGCGAGGAGACAGCTCGGGTGGTGGCGAGGAGACAGCTCGGGTGGTGGCGAGGAGACAGCTCGGGTGGTGGCGAGGAGACAGCTCGGGTGGTGGCGAGGAGACAGCTCGGGTGGTGGCGAGGAGACAGCTCGGGTGGTGGCGAGGAGACAGCTCGGGTGGTGGCGAGGAGACAGCTCGGGTGGTGGCGAGGAGACAGCTCGGGTGGTGGCGAGGAGACAGCTCTGGTAATGGTGAGATGGCACATCCGAGGGTGGAGAGGCGACAGCTCTGGTGGTGGTGAGGGGACAGCTCTGGTGGTGGTGGGGAGATAGCTCCGAGGGTGGAGAGGTTACATCTCTGGTGGTGGTGAGGAAGCCGCTATGGTGGCGGTGAGGCAGCTGCTACAGTGGTGGGGAGGCAGCCGCTACGGTGGTGGGGAGGCGGTGGTGGGGAGGTGGATGATCAGGTGGTGGTGAGGAGACAGCTCTAGTGGTGGGGAGGTGGCCACTACAGTTGGGGTGAGGCGGTGGCTCCAGTGGTAGTGAGGCAGCAGCTCCGGTGGTGGAGAGGCAGCAGCTCCGCTGGTGGTGAGGAGACAGCTACAATGGTGGTGATGTAACAGCTATGATGATGGTGAGGTGACAGCTCCAATGATGGTGAAGTGACATCTCCAATGATGGTGAAGTGACAGCCCTGGTGGTGGTGAGGAGACACTCTGGTGATGGTGAGGAGGCAGCTCCGGTGGTGGGAAGGTGGCAGCTCCTGTGGTGGTGAGAAGGCAGCTCTGGTGGTGATGAGGAGACAACTTTGTTGGTGGTGGGTGGCGGCTCCAGTGGTGGGGAGGTGGCAGCTCCTGTAGTGGTGGTGAGAAGGCAGCTCTGGTGGTGATGAGGAGACAGCTTTGTTGGTGGTGGGTGGTGGCTCCGGTGATGAGGAGGTGGCAGCTCTGGTAGAGCTAAAGAGACAGCTCTGGTGGTGGTGAGGAAACTGCTTTGGTGGTAGTGAGGCGGCGATTCCGGTGGTGGAGAGGTGGTGGTCCGGAGATGGAGAGGTGGCAGTAGTGTCATTGCAGGCTGTACTTTCTTGAAGAGATGTGTTTTCATGTTCTGTCTGAAAGTTCTGAATGTGGTAGATAATCAAACAGGTTGGATGACGGATTCTCAGGATGACTCTTGGAGGCGATGTGGTGAGGAAAGTATAACTGTGGAGGAGAGAAGGTTTGGGAGGACCAGAGATTGTGTGTTGGAAGATATCGGGAGATCAGTTCGGAGAAATAAAAAGGAGATAGTTTATGGGCGGCTTTGTAGATCAATGTCAGTAGTGTGAATTGGATACGTTGGGGAATTTGGAACCAATGAAGGGATTTGCAGAGGGGAGAAGTGGAGGATTAGTGAGGAGAGAGATGGATTAGTCAGGTAGCAAAGATAAGGATGGACTGGAGAGGTGCGAGAGTGTAGTGCAGAGGACAGGTCTAGGAGCAGGAGCACAGAGTAATGTAGAAGGCAGAGGATAGATCTAGGAGGAGGAGGAGCACTGAGTAATGTAGAAGGCAGAGGACAGGTCTAGGGGGAGGAGCACTGAGTAACATAGAAGGCAGAGGACAGGTCTAGGGGGAGGAGCAAGGAGTAACATAGAAGGGTTAGGACAAGTCTAGAGGAGGAGGAGCACAGAGTAATGTAGAAGGCAGAGGACAGGTCTAGGAGGACGAGCACAGAGTAACATAGAAGGGTTAAAACAGGTCTAGAGGAGGAGGAGCACTGAGTAATGTAGAAGGCAGAGGACAGGTCTAGGAGGAGGAGAACAGAGTAATGTAGAAAGCAGAGGACAGGTCCAGGAGGAGGAGCACAGAGTAATGTAGAAGTAAGAGAAGACTAGGAGGAGGACACAATAATGTAGAAGGCAGTCAACAGGACTAGCAAGAGGAACACAGAATAATATGGAAGGCAGAGGACAGGTCTAGAGGGAGGACCACAGAGGAGTTTGTATGTTCTCCCCATGTTTGCATGGCTTTCCTCTTGGTACTCTGGTTTCCTCCCACATTCGAAAGACTACTGATAGGGAATCTAGATTGTGAGCCTCAATGGGGAAAGTGCCAATAAAGTATGTAAAGTGCTGTGGAATTAATAGCGCTATATAAATGAGTTAAATAAATAAATCAGCAGTTAGTACTCATTGGTGATTTTGGTCACAGCAGGTTTGATGGAGCGGTGAGGATGGAAGCCAGAATGTAGGTTGTGAAGAGCCAGTTGGATGAGAGGTGAGTGGAAAGTTCAGCATGAGCATGCTGTTTGAGAAGTTTGGTGGTGAACAGCAGTGATATCTGATGTTAGCTGTATGCAGAGGTCGAGTCGAGGGATGGCTTCTTCAGGATAGGTCTGATGATTGCATGTTAGAAAGCAGAAGGGAAGACACCCTAGTGGTTACTAATGCAGTGAAGAGATGTGTAAGGGCCCGGATAAGTGTGGTGGCGAGGTTGTGGAGGAGGTGGGATGGGGTCAAGTGCACAAGTGGTGAGGTGCGATTTGGAGAGAAGAGGAGTAAGCTCTCCTTCAATGATGGTGGGGAGGAAGGTTAGGGGGAGTTGGCGTTGGTCTGTTATATAGGGGGTTTTGGTGGTTGATTAATAAAGACTTCTCTGATTTGGTCGATCTTGTTTTTGAAATTTGAGGCAAAGTATTCAGCAGAAGTAAGAGGGGGCAGCGGTGGGTGGAGAAGGGAAGTAGAAGACATAATAGCTGTGAAATAATAAAAAAAAGTATAACATTAAAAACTAAACTGCAGCATTTATTGTCCCTACAAGAAAAAGCAAAATGGAATGAGCTGCGGTGGATTTCGTGCCGCGCTTTAGAAAGATCGTTTTCCTCTGAGTCAACTGAATTAAGAGACATTTTACCGAATGGAAATCAAATGTAAAGGAGCAGCAGAGTAATGAGCGCCCACAGCCGAGCTCGGGGGGCTGGTGTATTATCAGCGATTAATTAGTAACAGGTATTTCCAGGCTCGCTCGCTCAAACTTACTCAAGCAGATGTTATCCTTGAAGAAGTTTAGGAATTTCAAGCAGTCATCAATGTAGTTTCCGCTGCTGCTGCAGTCGCACCAGGGGGACACGCTGAGGCTGCTGGATTCAATGTAATTCGGGGTGATACCTGTGCCTGTAACCACAGAAACAGCAGATGAGAAACCAGCCATCATCTCGGGAATCTCAGTTACTATGAGCAGAGACTGGTGATTTATATTAATAGGAGGCATATTCACCATTAGCGGTCAGGAGCAAGAGACTGGGACAGCCTCAGCGATAATAAGCTGGTGACTCATACATCATGTGCTACAAGTAACTTTGGTGGTGCAGACATGTGACAGTCACTTTGTGTCCTGATGCCCATTCACACAGTACAGATAATGCCTCAATCTGTGATACAGAGATGCCTGCGATGCTGCTTATATACAGAGGGTTCCTACCGATGAGACCGGAGTAAGCCAGCAGGCATTCAGCATAGTTCTCCTTCAGGCATCCGCTCACTGATCGCGGGTCCGGCTGACAGTCAGAAAAAAAATGAGCGAGACGAGATCTAGGATAGAAAACACAAGGTCACCTATTAATAAAAACACACAATGGAAATAATCTGTCAAAAACAGGAAGATTCTCCTGGATTCCTGGATGTATCCAAGAGTACAGGCCCCAACCACGGAGCTCAGAGCTGACGATCTGGCCAATTACTTCAAAGAAAAAATTGACCAGATCCGACAGGAAATTATCTCCCAATCCCCTCATACCATGCACTGTCCTCCCTCCCCCACTGCATCGAACTCACTCTCTGATTTTGAACCAGTCACAGAAGAAGAAGTAATCAGGCACCTTGCATCTTCTCGCCCAACTACTTGCACCAGTGACCCATTTCCGTCACATCTCCTCCAGTCCCTTTCCCCTGCTGTCACCCCTCACCTAACTAAAATATTTAACCTCTCTCTCTCTTCTGGTATCTTTCCCTCCTCATTTAAGCATGCCATCATACATCCACTACTTAAAAAACCATCCCTCGACCAAAACTGTGCCGCTAACTATAGACCTGTCTCTAATCTTCCCTTCATCTCTAAACTCCTGGAACGCCTGGTCCACTCCCGTCTTATCCGCTATCTCTCAGAAAACTCTCTTCTCGACCCTCTCCAATCCGGTTTCCGCTCTTTACACTCCACTGAAACTGCCCTCACTAAAGTCTCTAATGATCTGCTAACAGCTAAATCAAATGGTCATTACTCCATGCTAATTCTCTTGGATCTCTCTGCAGCATTCGACACTGTGGATCATCAGCTCCTCCTCACTATGCTCCGTTCCATTGGCCTCAAGGATACCGTTCTCTCCTGGTTCTCCTCCTATCTCTCCGACCGCTCCTTTACTGTATCTTTTGCCAGTTCCTCCTCCTCTCATCTTCCCCTTACTGTTGGGGTCCCCCAAGGATCGGTTCTAGGTCCCCTCCTCTTCTCCTTGTACACTGCCCCTATTGGTCAAACAATCAGTAGATTTGATTTCCAGTACATCTCTATGCTGATGACACCCAATTATACGCTTCTTCTCCTGACATCACGCCAGCCTTTCTAGAAAACACCGGCGATTGTCTAAACGCTGTGTCTAATATCATGTCCTCACTATATCTGAAACTGAACCTGTCAAAGACTGAACTCCTTGTGTTTCCTCCCGCTACTAATGTACCTATACCCGACATTGCCATTTCTGTGTGTGGTTCCACTATTACTCCCCAGCAACAGGCCCGCTGTCTTGGGGTCATACTTGATTCCGAGCTTTCCTTTGCCCCCCACATTCGATCACTGGCTCGCTCTTGTCATCTGCACCTCAAAAACATTTCTAGAATTCGACCTTTTCTTACCATTGACTCTGCAAAAACTCTTACTGTTTCTCTTATTCATTCTCGTCTCGACTATTGTAACTCTCTTCTAATCGGTCTCCCTCTTACCAAACTCTCCCCCCTCCAATGTTTTGAATGCTGCAGCCAGGATCATATTCCTCACCAATCGTTACACCGATGCCTCTACCTTGTGCCAGTCATTACACTGGCTACCCATCCACTCCAGAATTCAGTATAAACTTATTACCCTCACTCACAAAGCCCTCAATGGCTCAGCACCACCCTACATCTCCTCCCTCGTTTCAGTATACCACCCTACCCGCGCCCTCCGTTCTGCTGATGACCTGAGATTAGCATCCTCAATAGTCAGAACCTCCCACTCCCGTCTCCAAGACTTTACACGTGCCGCGCCAATTCTTTGGAATGCACTTCCCAGGTCAATACGATTAGTCCCCAATACCCACAATTTTAAGCGTGTCCTGAAAACGCATTTATTCAGACTGGCCTACCGCCTCAACACATTAACCTAATCTATCCCTGTGTGGCACAGCCAAAAGTTTTACCATAACCAGGTTCCCAGCATCATGTTCCCACATGCTTTATGCCTCCATTAGCCCTCTGTGTCTGTACTGTTACACACTTAACATTATGGCTGGTCCATACAATCAGAGCAACTGTTACCACCCACCTTTCGTGTCTCCCTCTTTCCTCATAGACTGTAAGCTTGCGAGCAGGGCCCTCACTCCTCTTGGTATCTGTTATAATCTATGTGATTATTGTTATGCTGTAATGTCTATTGTCTGTACAAATCCCCTCTGAAATGTAAAGTGCTGCGGAATATGTCGGCGCTATAAAAATAAAATTTATTATTATTATTATTATTATTATGTATCAGATTCTGGAGGAAAAGAATCTTACTGGGTAGGAAAAGACGCCTGATCTACAGGCACAAGGTCCCGCTGCTCCCACCCCTCGCATTCAGTGATCTTACACAGCAGACCATTCACTTCACTTTAATTTCTAATCTGAACTTGAAATTGAGAAGAAACACGAGTCATATCTGTTCCAAATTAGTCCTGAAGTAATTACATTTCTGCACAAACGCTGCGTCTGAATATCAATGAGATTCCTTGTCATGAAAGGAAAAGGAGCGGAATTTACCCTCATTCATCTGTAAACTGAGAAACAATAACGTTACTACAATGCGAAACACAAGAGAAATCTACAGAGTATCCGCTGCAGAGAGCACAGCAACAGTACATCATCGACATGTGACGACAAACCGAGGGAATCTATACTAATGGCAGAGCGAGACAGGAGAGGAAACCGCCGAGCACGAGAGAGGTCAGTACTGGGCGTGACACCGGCTGCGCAGGCGACCTGATGTCATGTCCAGCATTCTGTACACAACATATTATGTACACACTACCATTCCAAAGTTTGGGGTCACCTGGACAATTTAGTATTTTCCATGAAAACTCTTTCTTTTATTAATCACATGAGTTACCAAATGAATGTAAAATCTCGTCCAGACATTGACAAGGTTCGAAAAAAAGATTTTTATTTGAGATAATAATTTTCTCCTTCAGACTTTGCTTTCGGCACAGAATGCTCCTCTGCAGCAATTCCAGCATTGCAGACCTTTGGCATTCTAGCAGTTAATTTGCCGCGGTAATCTGGAGAGATTTCCCCCCATGCTTCCAGAAGCCCCTCCCACAATTTGGCTTGATGGTCACTTTTTGTGAACCATAAGGTCAAGCTGCTCCCACAACAGCTCAATGGGGCTGAGATCTGGTGACTGCGCTGGCCACTCCATTACAGATAGAATACCAGCTGCCGGCTTCTTCCCTACATAGTTCTGGCATAATTTGGAGGTCTGCTTTGGGTCATTGTCCTGTTGTAGGATAAAATTGGCTCCAATCAAGCGCTGTCCACAGGGTATGGCATGGCGATACAAAATGGAGTGATAGCCTTCCTTATTCAAAATCCCTTTACCTTGTACAAATCTCCCACTTTACCAGCACCAAAGCAACCCCAGACCATCACATTACCTCCACCATGCTTGACAGATGGCGTCAGGCACTCTTCCAGCATCTTTTCAGTTGTTCTGCGTCTCATAAATGTTCTTCTGTGTGATCCAAACACCTCACACTTGGATTCATCTGTTCATAACACTTTTTTCCAATCTTCCTCTGTCCAATGTCTGTGTTCTTTTGCCCATATTAATCTTTTCCTTTTTTTAGCCAGATATGGCTTTGTCTTTGCCACTCTGCCCTGAAGGCCAGCATCCCGGAGTCGCCTCTTCACTGTAGACATTGACACTGGCGTTTTGCGTGTACTATTTAATGAAGCTGCCAGTTGAGGTTCTGTGAGTCGTCGATTTCTCAAACTACAGACTCTAATGTACTTGTCTTGTTGCTCAGTTGTGCAGCGGGGCCTCCCACTTCTCTTTCTACTCTGGTTAGAGCCTGTTTGTGCTCTCCTCTGAAGGGAGTAGTACACACCGTTGTAGGAAATCTTCAGTTTCTTGGCAATTTCTCGCATGGAATAGCCTTCATTTCTAAGAACAAGAATAGACTGTCGAATTTCGCATGAAAGTTCTATTTTTCTGGCGATTTTGAGAGTTTAATGGAACCAACAAATGTCATGCTCCAGATTTTCAACTAGCTCAAAGGGAAGGGAAGCAAAAGACCAGAAAAAGCCATACACCTGACAAATGCTATTGAGAACTCTGCTAATAGAAGTGGAAAGGAAGAACAAAGACGAAAGAATCTAATTAATAAAAATATTGGAGAAAGAGAAACCAATCACAAACTAAAATGTTTCTATACTAATGCACAAAGCATGGGCAACAAACAAGGAGAATTGGAACTACTAACACAGGAAAAGAAATATGATGTCATTGGAATCACTGAAACTTGGTGGGACAATACACATGATTGGAATACAAGACTAGAAGGATACAACTTATTTGCAAGAAACAGACTTGATAAACGAGGAGGGGGTGTTGCATTGTATGTTAGAAACGCGTATATCTGCACAGAGATTGAAGCTTCAGAGACTGGGAGTTCTGTGGAAACTGTTTGGGTAAGAATACAAGGACAGAACAATGGAAAGGACACCATTGTAGGCATTTACTACAGGCCGCCTGTGCAAGCTGAAGATATGGATGAACTCTTTATGCATCAAATGGCCAAGTTCTCCAAAAAATATGACATAGTTGTCATGGGAGATTTCAACTATCCAGACATTTGTTGGGAATCTCTCTCAGGCAAAACTAACAGGTCAAGGAAATTCTTATCCTCTCTTGCTGACAACTTTATCTTCCAAAAGGTAGGGGAGAAAACAAGGGGAACTGCTACCTTGGATCTAATCCTTATAAACAGGGAGGAAATGGTTGAGGTAAAAGTGGCTGGAACCCTAGGAGGTAGCGACCATGCTATTTTAGAATTTTGGATAACTAGAGGAGGAAGACCTGTGAAGACTCAGACGTCAAGGTTAGATTTCAGAAAGGCAGATTTTAAGGGATTCAGAAAGATAATTGGAGGGATCCAATGGCTGGATATCCTTAAAGACAAAAATGTCCAGGAAGGATGGGAAATCTTGAAAAATGAAATTCTCAAAGCACAGTTGTTAACAATTCCGAAAAGAGGGAAAAATAGGAAGCATTTAAGGAAACCAGGATGGGTGAACACAGAACTTAAGCACATGCTAAAAAGGAAGAAAAAAATGTTTATAAAATGGAAAGAGGGAGGCATATCTAAAGAAGAATATAATGCTGTCTGCAGTACCTGCAGGGCACAAATCAGATTATAGATTAACTATTAGTTAAAGCTGACAATGAATTGAGGCTTGCAAGAGATGTCAAAAGCAATAATAAAGGATTTTGGGGATATGTCAAAAGTAAAAGAAAAGTCAAAGATGCTATAGGATTTTTACAGGATGAAAATGATGAAATGGTAAGACAGGATGTTGAGAAGGCTGAACTTTTAAATTCCTATTTTGCATCTGTTTTCTCTCAGAAAGGAAATGTAACACCAACTGTTATTCACTGTCCTATTAAGGGAATAGAAGAATCCAGGATATCTATAAACAGAAAGATAGTGAGGAAACACTTAGCTAACCTAAATGAATTCAAGTCTCCAGGTCCAGATGAATTACACCCCAGAGTACTGAAGGAGATAGCAGAAGAAATTTTTGAACCCCTCTCCATAATCTTTGAAAATTCTTGGAGAACAGGAGAAGTGCCAGAAGACTGGAGAAGAGCAAATGTTGTTCCTATCTTCAAAAAGGGGAAGAAGGTGAACCCAGGCAACTATAGGCCGGTGAGTCTGACTTCTATACCAGGAAAGATCTTTGAACAAATTATTAAACAACATGTATGTCAATACCTGGATAAGAATGAAGTGATTAAACAGAGTCAGCATGGGTTTGTAACTAATAAGTCATGTCAGACTAACTTAATTTCCTTCTATGACGGTATCACTGATTGGGTGGATCAAGGAAATGCTGTAGATATAGTATATCTTGACTTCAGCAAAGCATTTGACAAAGTCTCTCATACAATCCTTATTGAAAAAATGACTAAGTATGGAATGGACAAGGCAACTGTTAGGTGGATTCATAACTGGCTTAGTGATCGGACCCAAAGAGTGGTCGTAAATGGCTGCACATCCAGTTGGAAGAATGTCTCAAGTGGGGTACCACAGGACTCTGTCCTGGGCCCTGTATTGTTCAACATCTTTATCAACGATTTAGATGAAGGAATTGAGGGTAAACTGATTAAATTTGCTGATGACACAAAGCTAGGAGGGATAGCTAATACTAGAGAAGAGAGAGAGAGGATTCAAAAAGATTTAAATAAACTGGAGAAGTGGGCAGCAACTAACAGAATGTTTTTTAACAGGGAGAAATGCAAAGTACTACATCTGGGCAATAAAAATGAAAAAAGCATATATAGAATGGGAGGAATAGGGCTAAGTGACAGCACATGTGAAAAAGACTTGGGTATACTAATAGATCACAGACTGAATATGAGTCAACAGTGTGATGCAGCAGCAAAAAAGGCAAATGCAATTCTAGGATGTATTAACAGAAGCATACAGTCTAGATCACGTGAAGTCATTATTTCCCTCTACTCCTCTTTGGTCAGACCTCATCTGGAATATTGTGTCCAGTTTTGGGCACCACATTTTAAAAAAGACATCAACAAACTGGAGCAAGTTCAGAAAAGAGCGACCAGAATGGTGACCGGTCTGCAAACCCTGTCTTATGAGGAAAGGTTGCAGGATTTGGGAATGTTTAGTTTGCAAAAGAGAAGACTGAGAGGAGACTTAATAGCTGTCTACAAATATCTAAAGGGCTGTCACATTGTAGAAGGATCAACTTTATTCTCATTTGCACAAGGAAAGACTAGAAGCAATGGGATGAAACTGAATGGGAGGAGACACAGATTAGATATTAGAAAAAACTTTTTGACAGTTAGAGTGATCAATGAGTGGAACAGGCTGCCACGAGAAGTGGTGAGTTCTCCTTCAATGGAAGTCTTCAAACAGAGGCTGGACAGACATCTGACTGGGATGATTTAGCGAATCCTGCTTTGAGCAGGGGGTTGGACCAGATGGCCCAGGAGGTCCCTTCCAACTCTACGATTCTATTCTATTCTATCTAGATTCCCTATCTGTATGCGTTTGGAGTGTGGGAGGAAACCCACGCAAACACGGAGAGAACATACAAACTTCCTGCAGATGTTGTCCTTGGTGGGATTTGAACCCAGGACTCCAGAGCTGCAAAGCAACAGTGGAACCTGATCAAGGTCAGGTTTATAGCTTCTCTAATCAGCCAAACTGTTTTCAGCTGTGCTAATACTTGCACAAGGGTTTTCAAGGGTATTCTAACCATCCATTAGCCTTCTTACAGAGTTAGCAAACACAAAGTACCATAAGAACACTGGAGTGATGGTTGTTGGAAATGGGCCTCTATACACCTATGAACATATTGCATTACAATCCAGACGTTTGCAGCTAGAATAGTGATTTACCACATTAACAATGTATAGAGTGTATTTCTGAATGATTTAATGTTAGCTTCACAGTCCTCCTCTCATTATAGATCACAGTCCTCCTCTTATCACAGATCATAGTCCTCCTCTCATCATAGATCACAGTCCTCTTCCCATTATAGATCACAGTCCTCCTCTCATCATAGATCACAGTCCTTCTCTCATCATAGATCACAGTCCTCCTCCCATTATAGATCACAGTCCTCCTCTCATCACAGTCCTCTTCCCATTATAGATCACAGTCCTCCTCCCATTATACACTACCGTTCAAAAGTTTATGGTCACTTAGAAATTTCCTTATTTTTGAAAGAAAAGCAGTTTTTTCCAATGAAGCTAACATTAAATGATTCAGAAATACACTCTATACATTGCTAATGTGGGAAAACACTATTCTAGCTGCAAACGTCTGGTATGTAATGCAATACCTTCATAGGTGTATAGAGGCCCATTTCCAACAGCCATCACTCCAGTGTTCATATGGTACTTTGTGTCTGCTAACTGTGTAAGAAGGCTAATGGATGGTTAGAATACCCTTGAAAACCCTTGTGCAAGTATGTTAGCACAGCTGAAAACAGTTTGGCTGATTAGAGAAGCTATAAACTTGACCTTCCTTTGAGCTACTTGAGAATCTGGAGCATTAATAATAATAATAAATTTTATTTCTATAGTGCCAACATATTCTGCAGCACTTTACATTATAGATGGGACTTGTACCGACAATAGACAATACAGCATAGTATAGCAATAAACACATAGATCAAAACAGATACCAAGAGGAATGAGGGCCCTGCTCGCAAGCTTACAATCTATAAGGAAAAAGGGGAGACACAAAAGGTGGGTGGTAACAGTTGCTTTTATTGTTTTTATGGTTTGGACCTTCCCTAGTTTAAGAATCGGGTGTTCTTGTTGCTGCATGAACCAGTTAACAGTCTAAATATGTAACAGTACAGACACAGAGGGCTATTAAATGCAAAAAGCATGTGAGAACATGATGCAAGGAACCTGGTTATGGTAAAAAATGTTGAAATGAGCCACACAGGGATATTTAAGTTAATGCGTTGAGGCAATAGGCCAGTCTGAACAAATGCGTTTTTAAGGCACACTTAAAACTGTGGGGATTGGAGATTAATCGTACTAGCCTGGGTAGTGCATTCCAAAGAATTGGCGCGGCACGTGAAAAGTCTTGGAGACGGGAGTGGGAGGTTCTGATTAATGAGGATGTTAACCTGAACGGAGGGCACGGGTAGGGTGGTAGACTGAGACGAGGGAGATGTAGGGTGGTGCTGAGCCATGGAGGGCTTTGTGGGTGAGGGTAATAAGTTTATACTGAATTCTGGAGTGGATGGGTAGCCAGTGTAAGGACTGGCACAAGGTAGAGACATCGGTGTAATGATTGGTGAGGAATATGATCCTGGCAGCAGCATTCAAGACGGATTGGAGAGGGGAGAGTTTGGTAAGAGGGAGACCGATTAGAAGAGAGTTACAATAGTCCAGACGAGAATGAATAAGAGAAACGGTATGGCTGGGTTCACATGTAGCGGATCTCTCGCGGAAATTCCTGCGAGAATTCCGGAATTCCATTCCGCGGGAAAATCGCATTTTAAATTCCCGCGATTTTCCTGCGGAAAAACTAGCATTTTGCAAGCGTAATTAGCTTGCAGAATTGCAATCATTTTCCAAGCGATCTGTAGCATCGCTCGGAGAACTGATTGACAGGTTGGTCACACTCGTCAAACATAGTGTTTGACGAGTGTGACCAACTTTTTACTATTGAGGCCGCCTATGCGGATTTAGCGAATCCTGCTTTGAGCAGGGGGTTGGACCAGATGGCCCAGGAGGTCCCTTCCAACTCTACGATTCTATGATTCTATGCGGCATCAATAGTAAAAGATAAAATGTAAAAAATAATAATAATAAAAAATATTGTTATTCTCACCTTCCGACGTCCCGCGCAGCCTTCCCGCCTCTCTCCACGCTCCTGGTAATCCTTTGCGACAATTACCGGGATGACGTCCGTTTTCGCGGGATCGCGATGTCTCGCGGTCATTCGCGATGACGTCGTGGGAATGACCACGAGACTTCGCGATCCCGCAAGAACGGACGTCATCGCTCGCAAAGGCTTACTGGGACCGGGAGCGTGGAGAGAGGCGGGAAGGCTGCGCGGGACGTCGGAAGGTGAGAATAACAATATCTTTTATTTTAAATTCTATTTTTTACAGGGATATGGTACCCAAAGCCCGGAGGACAGTCTCCTCTCCTCCGGACCGTGGGTACCATCCGCAAATGTTCTGCTTACTTTTCGCATGGTGTGCACAGCCACATGAGGAAAGTAAGCAGAACAATGCATTCCTATGGGTGCGGGATCGCCGCGATTACGCGAAATTAATGAGCATGCTGCGTTTTTTACCGTGAAGCGATTCCGCTGTGGTAAAAACCGCAGCATTAGCACAGCATTGCGGAATCCCATAGGAATGCATGGGATGCTTATTTTTTGCGTTTTCGCGGAAAATACCACCACGGAAACGCGAAAAAAACAGTACGTGAGAACGAGGCCTAAGAGTTTTTGCAGAGTCAAAAGTAAGAAAAGGTCGAATTCTAGAAATGTTTTTGAGGTGCAGATAACAAGAGCGAGCCAGTGATCGAATGTCGGGGGCAAAGGAAAGCTCGGAATCAAGTATGACCCCAAGACAGCGGGCATGTTGCTGGGGAGTAATAGTGGAACCACACCCAGAAGTGGCAATGTCGGGTATAGGTACATTAGTAGCGGGAGGAAACACAAGGAGTTCAGTCTTTGACAGGTTCAGTTTCAGATATAGTGAGGACATGATATTAGACACAGCGTTTAGACAATCGCCGGTGTTTTCTAGAAAGGCTGGCGTGATGTCAGGAGAAGAAGTGTATAATTGGGTGTCATCAGCATAGAGATGGTACTGGAAACCAAATCTACTGATTGCTTGACCAATAGGGGCAGTGTACAAGGAGAAGAGGAGGGGGCCTAGAACCGATCCTTGAGGAACCCCAACAGTAAGGGGAAGGTGAGAGGAGGAGGAACCGGCAAAAGATACAGTAAAGGAGCGGTCAGAGAGATAGGAGGAGAACCAGGAGAGAACGGTATCCTTGAGGCCAATGGAACGGAGCATAGTGAGGAGGAGCTGATGATCCACAGTGTTGAATGCTGCAGAGAGATCCAAGATAATTAGCATGGAGTAATGACCATTAGATCTAGCTGTTAGTAGATCATTAGAGACTTTAGTGAGGGCAGTTTCAGTAGAGTGTAAAGAGCCGAAACCGGATTGGAGAGGGTCGAGGAGAGAGTTATCTGAGAGATAGCGGATAAGACGGGAGTGGACCAGGCGTTCCAGGAGTTTAGAGATGAAGGGAAGATTAGAGACAGGTCTATAGTTAGCGGCACAGTTTTGGTCGAGGGATGGTTTTAAGTAGTGGATGTATGATGGCATGCTTAAATGAGGAGGGAAAGATACCAGAAGAGAGAGAGAGGTTGAATATTTTTGGTAGGTGAGTGGTGACAGCAGGGGAAAGGGACTGGAGATGTGATGGAATGGGGTCACTGGTGCAAGTGGTTGGGCGAGAAGATGCAAGGAGCCTGCTTACTTCTTCTTCTGTGACTGGTTCAAAATCAGAGAGTGAGCTAGATGCAGTGGGGGAGGGAGGACAGTGCATGGTAGGAGGTGATTGGGAGATAATTTCCTGTCGGATCTGGTCAATTTTTTCTTTGAAGTAATTGGCCAGATGGTCAGCTCGGAGCTCCGTGGTTGGGGCCTGTACTCTTGGATTGAGTAGGGAATGAAAAGTGTCAGAGACGTTTCGGGTTATTGGACAGTGAGGCGATGAGGGTGTTGAAATAGGTTTGTTTGGAGAGGTGAAGGGCAGTGTTGTATGTTCTAAGTATAAACTTATAATGGATGAAATCTTCATGTAGATTGGATTTTCTCCACAGACGTTCGGCGCACCTGGAGCACCGCTGTAGGAAACGTGTTTGCACCGTGTGCCAGGGTTGTCGCCGTCTGTGTTGTGGTGTTCTATTTATAGGGGGTGCAAATTCATCCAGGGCACTTTGAAGTGTTTCATTGTAATGCTTCAATGCAGAATCAGGACATGAGAGGGAGGAGATGGGGCCAATGAAGACTGCAAGTTCTTCATAAGTTTCTGGGTGTTAATGGCCTGTATGTTTCTAAAAGTGCGGAAAGTGGGGGTGACCTGGGCGGGATGGCAGTTTTTGATAGAGAATGATAGAAGGTTGTGGTCAGAGAGCGGGAGAGGGGAGTTTGCGAAATCATCCACTGCACAAAGCCGAGAGAATACCAAGTCGAGGGAGTTTCCGTCTTCATGCGTGGGGGAATTAGTAAGCTGCAAGAGGCTGAAAAAGGAGATTAGAGATAAAAGGCGAGTAGCAGATGGGGAGAGGGGAAAAGCAATGGGAATGTTGAATTCTCCCATGATGAGGGTGGGGATGTCACAGGAGAGATAGTGAGGAAGCCAGGTGGCAAAGTGATCCAGAAACTGATGGGAGGGGCCCGGAGGACGATACACTACCGCCACTCGCACGGAGAAGGGGGTGTAGAGTCTGACAGCATGGACCTCAAAAGAAGGGAAGACAAGTGAGGGTACTTGAGGGATAACCTGAAAGGTATATTTAGGTGATAGGAGCAGACGAACGCCTCCACCTGCTCTATTGTCTGATCTTGGGGTATGAGAGAAGTGTAGTCCACCATATGAAAGAGCAGCAGCAGCGGTAGTGTCTGACTGCTGGATCCAGGTTTCAGTATGAGCCAGAAGGTTAAGAGAATCGGAAAAGAAGAGGTCATGGATGAAGGAGAGATTATTACACACTGAGCGAGAATTCCGAAGGGCACAATTAAAAGAGATAGAAGGCATGCAGGCAATATTAATAAGATTAGAGGGGTTTCCTAAAGGGCCTGTCACACTAAGCGATATCGCTAGCAATATCGCTATAACTTGTGACGTTATAGCGATATTGCTAGCGATATCGCTGTGTCTGATACTTACCTACGACCCGCTCCCCCGCTTGTTATCGCTGATTGCGCGAGAATGTCCAGGACTGCTTCTCGTCGTCAGCTTCCTGCAGCGCTTCCTGTGGAGAGACGAGCGACGAGCGTGGAGCCAGGCGGGAGGACGCAGGATCGCCTAGTGTGACAGGTAAGTAGCGACCCCCGTCCCCAGCGATGTCGCTGGTGAGATCTGCCTGTGTGGCAGCTCACTAGCGACCACTTAGTGATGTACCAGCGATCCTGGCCGCGTCATATCGCTAGTCGGGATCGCTGGTACATCGCTAAGTGTGACAGTACCTTAAGTGTAGCAGTTGAGGGGTTCGACTTACTATGACATGGGGGGCCGGGGATGGGAGAGATGTCTCCTGTGACTAGAAGAAGGAGGATAGAAAGAATGAGCAGATGGCTAAGTGATTTGTGAGAGCGTCTCTTCTGTTGGATCGTACGAGTGAATGGATCAGTGCTGTTTAGCAATGTGAAAAGAGCATGAGTGCTATACATAGGAGAGGAAAGGACAGAGGGGCCGATATGGATGGAGTGTAAAGAGTTAATGCAAGATCGGTGGATGTGAGTGAATGCAGCAGCCAGGATATAAATTATACAAATGCATATGGTATATATTTACTGTAATCTAAATGTACAGGGAATAGATGTATTTATTTGTCTGACCTGTCTCCTGCCCTGTCTAACTGCCATGTTATACCTGCACGTACTTTGATACATGTACTTCGATTATATGTACATAAATGCCCCTCTACATAAATGCATCCCCAGGCTAGCTCTGAATTTATAGAAGGCCACTTCTAAGATCATCCTTTTTTTTTCCTCTCCTCACTCGTTAGTAATCAATTAAACTAAGTTAAGACAGCAGGACACAATAAATGTATTTAGCAGATAAACAAATGTCCAGGCCTACATGGATCATAAACCACTTTGAAAAGTTACTTGACCTCAATAGCATGAATGATATAGGTTGGACACATGCAGGACTCAGTGAAGTTGCTGGAAATAGTTAAATACCTTCAATATATGCAGTCCATTGATTGATTATGTATTACATTTGTTGGTTCCATTAAACTCTCAAAATGGCCAGAAAAAAACCTTTCATGTACAAGGTAAAAGGGATTTTGAATAAGGAAGGCTATCACTCCATTTTGTATCGCCATGCCATACCCTGTGGACAGCGCTTGATTGGAGCCAATTTCATCCTACAACAGGACAATGACCCAAAGCACACCTCCAAATTATGCCAGAACTATTTAGGGAAGAAGCCGGCAGCTGGTATTCTATCTGTAATGGAGCGGCCAGCGCAGTCACCAGATCTCAACCCCATTGAGCTGTTGTGGGAGCAGCTTGACCGTATGGTACTAAAAAGTGCCCATCAAGCCAAACCGACTTGTGAGAGGGGCTTCTGGAAGCATGGGGGGGAATTTCTCCAGATTAACTCCGCAAATTACCTGCTAGAATGCCAAAGGTCTGCAATGCTGGAATTGCTGCAAAGGGGGCATTCTGTGCCGAAAGCAAAGTGTGAAGGAGAAAATTATTATTTCAAATAAAAATCTTTTTTTCGAACCTTGTCAACGTCTGGACGAGGTTTTACATTCATTTGGCAACTCGTGAGATTAATAAAAGTATGAATTTTCATGGAAGACACAAAATTGTCTGGGTGACCCCAAACTTTTGAACGGCAGTGTATACCACAGGTTAGGGCTTTAGATGAGCGGCCCTGTACAAACCAGATATGAAGAGTGATGGGAGGAGCTGAGGGGTTAAGTCCTGGATAATGGATGAGCAGTTGGCCTGGGATATCTGGCATTGGGGGGGGGTCACATACATCCTGGAGTGAACATTTCTTCATCTTCACAATAAATGGTTGTAAATGGACGTAGAAGCTTTCATGTCCATTAATGTGCGGGAGGGAGGAGCGGCGCCTTTTATCTGCCTTCATTGATCAGTCAATACATGAAAAGGCATTTATGATCAAAGCCGAAGGGTCCGACTTCTGGGGCCGTCAGATGGTCTCACACCGGAGGATCTACAAAACCCACCGAGGAACTGAGGCAGCACCTGGCACAGAGGTCAGCGGCTACTAGGCACGAGTAACACAATCAGCGGATATAAGAAGGGACAGCAATGGCTGAAATCTCTATTCAGGAGCAGAGGATCCAGGTGACCGACAATCCCAAAGGCAAAGAACGGATCATTCACCGGAACTGAGAAAAGGAAAATAACAATGTTTAGAAGAAAAAACCCACAACACTTGTCTGTGTCACCACACCGGAGGAGGCGGGTGCACCCCCTGTACAGCTCTCTCCTGTGACCCCATCACCCCCTGTACAGCTCTCTCCTGTGACCCCATCACCCCCTGTACAGCTCTCTCCTGTGACCCCATCACCCCCTGTACAGCTCTCTCCTGTGACCCCATCACCCCCTGTACAGCTCTCTCCTGTGACCCCATCACCCCCTGTACAGCTCTCTCCTGTGACCTCATCACCCCCTGTACAGCTCTCTCCTGTGACCCCATCACCCCCTGTACAGCTCTCTCCTGTGACCTCATCACCCCCTGTACAGCTCTCTCCTGTGACCCCATCACCCCCTGTACAGCTCTCTCCTGTGACCCCATCACCCCCTGTACAGCTCTCTCCTGTGACCTCATCACCCCCTGTACAGCTCTCTCCTGTGACCTCATCACCCCCTGTACAGCTCTCTCCTGTGACCCCATCACCCCCTGTACAGCTCTCTCCTGTGACCCCATCACCCCCTGTACAGCTCTCTCCTGTGACCCCATCACCCCCTGTACAGCTCTCTCCTGTGACCTCATCACCCCCTGTACAGCTCTCTCCTGTGACCTCATCACCCCCTGTACAGCTCTCTCCTGTGACCCCATCACCCCCTGTACAGCTCTCTCCTGTGACCCCATCACCCCCTGTACAGCTCTCTCCTGTGACCCCATCACCCCCTGTACAGCTCTCTCCTGTGACCTCATCACCCCCTGTACAGCTCTCTCCTGTGACCCCATCACCCCCTGTACAGCTCTCTCCTGTGACCTCATCACCCCCTGTACAGCTCTCTCCTGTGACCTCATCACCCCCTGTACAGCTCTCTCCTGTGACCCCATCACCCCCTGTACAGCTCTCTCCTGTGACCCCATCACCCCCTGTACAGCTCTCTCCTGTGACCTCATCACCCCCTGTACAGCTCTCTCCTGTGACCCCATCACCCCCTGTACAGCTCTCTCCTGTGACCTCATCACCCCATGTACAGCTCTCTCCTGTGACCCCATCACCCCCTGTACAGCTCTCTCCTGTGACCCCATCACCCCCTGTACAGCTCTCTCCTGTGACCCCATCACCCCCTGTACAGCTCTCTCCTGTGACCTCATCACCCCCTGTACAGCTCTCTCCTGTGACCTCATCACCCCCTGTACAGCTCTCTCCTGTGACCTCATTACCCCCTGTACAGCTCTCTCCTGTGACCCCATCACCCCCTGTACAGCTCTCTCCTGTGACCCCATCACCCCCTGTACAGCTCTCTCCTGTGACCTCATCACCCCCTGTACAGCTCTCTCCTGTGACCTCATCACCCCCTGTACAGCTCTCTCCTGTGACCCCATCACCCCCTGTACAGCTCTCTCCTGTGACCCCATCACCCCCTGTACAGCTCTCTCCTGTGACCCCATCACCCCCTGTACAGCTCTCTCCTGTGACCCCATCACCCCCTGTACAGCTCTCTCCTGTGACCTCATCACCCCCTGTACAGCTCTCTCCTGTGACCTCATCACCCCCTGTACAGCTCTCTCCTGTGACCTCATCACCCCCTGTACAGCTCTCTCCTGTGACCCCATCACCCCCTGTACAGCTCTCTCCTGTGACCTCATCACCCCCTGTACAGCTCTCTCCTGTGACCCCATCACCCCCTGTACAGCTCTCTCCTGTGACCTCATCACCCCCTGTACAGCTCTCTCCTGTGACCTCATCACCCCCTGTACAGCTCTCTCCTGTGACCTCATCACCCCCTGTACAGCTCTCTCCTGTGACCCCATCACCCCCTGTACAGCTCTCTCCTGTGACCCCATCACCCCCTGTACAGCTCTCTCCTGTGACCCCATCACCCCCTGTACAGCTCTCTCCTGTGACCCCATCACCCCCTGTACAGCTCTCTCCTGTGACCTCATCACCCCCTGTACAGCTCTCTCCTGTGACCCCATCACCCCCTGTACAGCTCTCTCCTGTGACCCCATCACCCCCTGTACAGCTCTCTCCTGTGACCCCATCACCCCCTGTACAGCTCTCTCCTGTGACCTCATCACCCCCTGTACAGCTCTCTCCTGTGACCCCATCACCCCCTGTACAGCTCTCTCCTGTGACCCCATCACCCCCTGTACAGCTCTCTCCTGTGACCCCATCACCCCCTGTACAGCTCTCTCCTGTGACCTCATCACCCCCTGTACAGCTCTCTCCTGTGACCCCATCACCCCCTGTACAGCTCTCTCCTGTGACCCCATCACCCCCTGTACAGCTCTCTCCTGTGACCCCATCACCCCCTGTACAGCTCTCTCCTGTGACCTCATCACCCCCTGTACAGCTCTCTCCTGTGACCCCATCACCCCCTGTACAGCTCTCTCCTGTGACCCTATCTCACCCTCTCTGGTTCTCTTATGTGATCCTATGGCCGCCCTGTGATAGGTGGAGTCCGCTGATGTTTGGGGTGAGTGTCCCTTTAATACATGAATGCAGCAGTCTCATACACTGTGATTATTTCTCGCCCTCTCGTTTCCTGCTTCCTCGGTAATGTATAGGAATGTTGGCCGCCTCCGCGGCGCGCAGCTTTATGTCCTCAGTCCTATTCCATAATGTAAGTTTTGATGAAGCGGCCGCCATCTGCTGCGAAGAAGACTTCATTTACTGCTGTCAGGAGCCGCCGGCCAAGGCTGGAGGAGGATGTGAAAGTCCGCAGCCGCCCCATGTCACTGACTGAGGGTCACACAGAGATCAGATCCGAGCACAGGATCCCGAGCGCGAGGTGGACACAGATATACCGCAGCACATACAGAAAAGTATGTGCCCCCCACATCCACCTCCGGGGGCTTCACTGTCCTCATCTACATCCATAGACATTAATATGGAGAAAGTATGTGCCCCCCACATCCACCTCCGGGGGCTTCACTGTCCTCATCTACATCCATAGACATTAATATGGAGAAAGTATGTGCCCCCCACATCCACCTCCGGGGGCTTCACTGTCCTCATCTACATCCATAGACATTAATATGGAGAAAGTATGTGCCCCCCACATCCACCTCCGGGGGCTTCTCTGTCCTCATCTACATCCATAGACATTAATATGGAGAAAGTATGTGCCCCCCACATCCACCTCCGGGGGCTTCACTGTCCTCATCTACATCCATAGACATTAATATGAAGAAAGTATGTGCCCCCCACATCCACCTCCGGGGGCTTCACTGTCCTCATCTACATCCATAGACATTAATATGAAGAAAGTATGTGCCCCCCACATCCACCTCCGGGGGCTTCACTGTCCTCATCTACATCCATAGACATTAATATGGAGAAAGTATGTGCCCCCCACATCCACCTCCGGGGGCTTCACTGTCCTTATCTACATCCATAGACATTAATATGAAGAAAGTATGTGCCCCCCACATCCACCTCCGGGGGCTTCACTGTCCTCATCTACATCCATAGACATTAATATGGAGAAAGTATGTGCCCCCCACATCCTCCTCCGGGGGCTTCTCTGTCCTTATCTACATCCATAGACATTAATATGAAGAAAGTATGTGCCCCCCACATCCACCTCCGGGGGCTTCACTGTCCTCATCTACATCCATAGACATTAATATGGAGAAAGTATGTGCCCCCCACATCCACCTCCGGGGGCTTCACTGTCCTCATCTACATCCATAGACATTAATATGGAGAAAGTATGTGCCCCCCACATCCACCTCCGGGGGCTTCACTGTCCTTATCTACATCCATAGACATTAATATGGAGAAAGTATGTGCCCCCCACATCCACCTCCAGGGGCTTCACTGTCCTCATCTACATCCATAGACATTAATATGGAGAAAGTATGTGCCCCCACATCCACCTCCGGGGGCTTCTCTGTCCTTATCTACATCCATAGACATTAATATGGAGAAAGTATGTGCCCCCCACATCCACCTCCGGGGGCTTCACTGTCCTCATCTACATCCATAGACATTAATATGGAGAAAGTATGTGCCCCCCACATCCACCTCCGGGGGCTTCTCTGTCCTCATCTACATCCATAGACATTAATATGGAGAAAGTATGTGCCCCCCACATCCACCTCCGGGGGCTTCACTGTCCTTATCTACATCCATAGACATTAATATGGAGAAAGTATGTGCCCCCCACATCCACCTCCGGGGGCTTCACTGTCCTCATCTACATCCATAGACATTAATATGAAGAAAGTATGTGCCCCCCACATCCACCTCCGGGGGCTTCACTGTCCTCATCTACATCCATAGACATTAATATGGAGAAAGTATGTGCCCCCCACATCCACCTCCGGGGGCTTCACTGTCCTCATCTACATCCATAGACATTAATATGGAGAAAAGTATGTGCCCCCCACATCCACCTCCGGGGGCTTCACTGTCCTTATCTACATCCATAGACATTAATATGAAGAAAGTATGTGCCCCCCACATCCACCTCCGGGGGCTTCACTGTCCTTATCTACATCCATAGACATTAATATGGAGAAAGTATGTGCCCCCCACATCCACCTCCGGGGGCTTCACTGTCCTCATCTACATCCATAGACATTAATATGAAGAAAGTATGTGCCCCCCACATCCACCTCCGGGGGCTTCACTGTCCTCATCTACATCCATAGACATTAATATGGAGAAAGTATGTGCCCCCCACATCCACCTCCGGGGGCTTCACTGTCCTCATCTACATCCATAGACATTAATATGAAGAAAGTATGTGCCCCCCACATCCACCTCCGGGGGCTTCACTGTCCTCATCTACATCCATAGACATTAATATGGAGAAAGTATGTGCCCCCCACATCCACCTCCGGGGGCTTCACTGTCCTCATCTACATCCATAGACATTAATATGGAGAAAAGTATGTGCCCCCCACATCCACCTCCGGGGCTTCTCTGTCCTCATCTACATCCATAGACATTAATATGGAGAAAGTATGTGCCCCCCACATCCACCTCCGGGGGCTTCACTGTCCTTATCTACATCCATAGACATTAATATGAAGAAAGTATGTGCCCCCCACATCCACCTCCGGGGGCTTCACTGTCCTCATCTACATCCATAGACATTAATATGAAGAAAGTATGTGCCCCCCACATCCACCTCCGGGGGCTTCACTGTCCTCATCTACATCCATAGACATTAATATGGAGAAAGTATGTGCCCCCCCACATCCACCTCCGGGGGCTTCTCTGTCCTCGTCTACATCCATAGACATTAATATGGAGAAAGTATGTGCCCCCCACATCCACCTCCGGGGGCTTCACTGTCCTCATCTACATCCATAGACATTAATATGGAGAAAGTATGTGCCCCCCACATCCACCTCCGGGGGCTTCACTGTCCTTATCTACATCCATAGACATTAATATGAAGAAAGTATGTGCCCCCCACATCCACCTCCGGGGGCTTCACTGTCCTCATCTACATCCATAGACATTAATATGAAGAAAGTATGTGCCCCCCACATCCACCTCCGGGGGCTTCTCTGTCCTCATCTACATCCATAGACATTAATATGGAGAAAGTATGTGCCCCCCACATCCACCTCCGGGGGCTTCACTGTCCTCATCTACATCCATAGACATTAATATGAAGAAAGTATGTGCCCTCCACATCCACCTCCTGGGGCTTCACTGTCCTCATCTACATCCATAGACATTAATATGGAGAAAGTATGTGCCCCCCACATCCACCTCCGGGGGCTTCACTGTCCTCATCTACATCCATAGACATTAATATGAAGAAAGTATGTGCCCCCCACATCCACCTCCGGGGGCTTCACTGTCCTCATCTACATCCATAGACATTAATATGGAGAAAGTATGTGCCCCCCACATCCACCTCCGGGGGCTTCACTGTCCTCATCTACATCCATAGACATTAATATGGAGAAAAGTATGTGCCCCCCACATCCACCTCCGGGGCTTCTCTGTCCTCATCTACATCCATAGACATTAATATGGAGAAAGTATGTGCCCCCCACATCCACCTCCGGGGGCTTCACTGTCCTTATCTACATCCATAGACATTAATATGAAGAAAGTATGTGCCCCCCACATCCACCTCCGGGGGCTTCACTGTCCTCATCTACATCCATAGACATTAATATGAAGAAAGTATGTGCCCCCCACATCCACCTCCGGGGGCTTCACTGTCCTCATCTACATCCATAGACATTAATATGGAGAAAGTATGTGCCCCCCCACATCCACCTCCGGGGGCTTCTCTGTCCTCGTCTACATCCATAGACATTAATATGGAGAAAGTATGTGCCCCCCACATCCACCTCCGGGGGCTTCACTGTCCTCATCTACATCCATAGACATTAATATGGAGAAAGTATGTGCCCCCCACATCCACCTCCGGGGGCTTCACTGTCCTTATCTACATCCATAGACATTAATATGAAGAAAGTATGTGCCCCCCACATCCACCTCCGGGGGCTTCACTGTCCTCATCTACATCCATAGACATTAATATGAAGAAAGTATGTGCCCCCCACATCCACCTCCGGGGGCTTCTCTGTCCTCATCTACATCCATAGACATTAATATGGAGAAAGTATGTGCCCCCCACATCCACCTCCGGGGGCTTCACTGTCCTCATCTACATCCATAGACATTAATATGGAGAAAGTATGTGCCCCCCACATCCACCTCCGGGGGCTTCACTGTCCTCATCTACATCCATAGACATTAATATGGAGAAAGTATGTGCCCCCCACATCCACCTCCGGGGGCTTCACTGTCCTCATCTACATCCATAGACATTAATATGAAGAAAGTATGTGCCCCCCACATCCACCTCCGGGGGCTTCACTGTCCTCATCTACATCCATAGACATTAATATGGAGAAAGTATGTGCCCCCCACATCCACCTCCGGGGGCTTCACTGTCCTCATCTACATCCATAGACATTAATATGGAGAAAAGTATGTGCCCCCCACATCCACCTCCGGGGGCTTCACTGTCCTTATCTACATCCATAGACATTAATATGAAGAAAGTATGTGCCCCCCACATCCACCTCCGGGGGCTTCACTGTCCTCATCTACATCCATAGACATTAATATGAAGAAAGTATGTGCCCCCCACATCCACCTCCGGGGGCTTCACTGTCCTCATCTACATCCATAGACATTAATATGGAGAAAGTATGTGCCCCCCACATCCACCTCCGGGGGCTTCACTGTCCTCATCTACATCCATAGACATTAATATGAAGAAAGTATGTGCCCCCCACATCCACCTCCGGGGGCTTCACTGTCCTCATCTACATCCATAGACATTAATATGGAGAAAGTATGTGCCCCCCACATCCACCTCCGGGGGCTTCACTGTCCTCATCTACATCCATAGACATTAATATGGAGAAAAGTATGTGCCCCCCACATCCACCTCCGGGGGCTTCACTGTCCTTATCTACATCCATAGACATTAATATGAAGAAAGTATGTGCCCCCCACATCCACCTCCGGGGGCTTCACTGTCCTCATCTACATCCATAGACATTAATATGAAGAAAGTATGTGCCCCCCACATCCACCTCCGGGGGCTTCACTGTCCTCATCTACATCCATAGACATTAATATGGAGAAAGTATGTGCCCCCCACATCCACCTCCAGGGGCTTCACTGTCCTCATCTACATCCATAGACATTAATATGGAGAAAAGTATGTGCCCCCCACATCCACCTCCGGGGGCTTCACTGTCCTTATCTACATCCATAGACATTAATATGAAGAAAGTATGTGCCCCCCACATCCACCTCCGGGGGCTTCACTGTCCTCATCTACATCCATAGACATTAATATGGAGAAAGTATGTGCCCCCCCACATCCACCTCCGGGGGCTTCTCTGTCCTCGTCTACATCCATAGACATTAATATGGAGAAAGTATGTGCCCCCCACATCCACCTCCGGGGGCTTCACTGTCCTCATCTACATCCATAGACATTAATATGGAGAAAGTATGTGCCCCCCACATCCACCTCCGGGGGCTTCACTGTCCTCATCTACATCCATAGACATTAATATGGAGAAAGTATGTGCCCCCCACATCCACCTCCGGGGGCTTCACTGTCCTTATCTACATCCATAGACATTAATATGAAGAAAGTATGTGCCCCCCACATCCACCTCCGGGGGCTTCACTGTCCTCATCTACATCCATAGACATTAATATGAAGAAAGTATGTGCCCCCCACATCCACCTCCGGGGGCTTCACTGTCCTCATGTACATCCATAGACATTAATATGGAGAAAGTATGTGCCCCCCACATCCACCTCCGGGGGCTTCACTGTCCTCATCTACATCCATAGACATTAATATGGAGAAAAGTATGTGCCCCCCACATCCACCTCCGGGGGCTTCACTGTCCTCATCTACATCCATAGACATTAATATGGAGGAAAGTATGTGCCCCCCACATCCACCTCCGGGGGCTTCACTGTCCTCATCTACATCCATAGACATTAATATGGAGGAAAGTATGTGCCCCCCACATCCACCTCCGGGGGCTTCACTGTCCTCATCTACATCCATAGACATTAATATGGAGGAAAGTATGTGCCCCCCACATCCACCTCCGGGGGCTTCACTGTCCTCATCTACATCCATAGACAGTAATATGGAGGAAAGTATGTGCCCCCCACATCCACCTCCGGGGGCTTCACTGTCCTCATCTACATCCATAGACATTAATATGGAGGAAAGTATGTGCCCCCCACATCCACCTCCGGGGGCTTCACTGTCCTCATCTACATCCATAGACATTAATATGGAGGAAAGTATGTGCCCCCCACATCCACCTCCGGGGGCTTCACTGTCCTCATCTACATCCATAGACATTAATATGGAGGAAAGTATGTGCCCCCCACATCCACCTCCGGGGGCTTCACTGTCCTCATCTACATCCATAGACATTAATATGGAGAAAGTATGTGCCCCCCACATCCACCTCCGGGGGCTTCACTGTCCTCATCTACATCCATAGTCATTAATATGGAGAAAAGTATGTGCCCCCCACATCCACCTCCGGGGGCTTCTCTGTCCTCATCTACATCCATAGACATTAATATGGAGAAAAGTATGTGCCCCCCACATCCACCTCCGGGGGCTTCACTGTCCTCATCTACATCCATAGACATTAATATGAAGAAAGTATGTGCCCCCCACATCCACCTCCGGGGGCTTCTCTGTCCTCATCGACATCCATAGACATTAATATGTAGGAAAGTATGTGCCCCCCACATCCTCCTCCGGGGGTTTCTCTGTCCTCATCTACATCCATAGACATTAATATGGAGGAAAGTATGTGCCCCCACATCCACCTCCGGGGGCTTCACTGTCCTCATCTACATCCATAGACATTAATATAGAGAAAGTATGTGCCCCCCACATCCACCTCCGGGGGTTTCTCTGTCCTCATCTACATCCATAGACATTAATATGGAGGAAAGTATGTGCCCCCCACATCCTCCTCCGGGGGCTTCACTGTCCTCATCTACATCCATAGACATTAATATAGAGAAAGTATGTGCCCCCCACATCCACCTCCGGGGGCTTCACTGTCCTCATCTACATCCATAGACATTAATATGGAGGAAAGTATGTGCCCCCAACATCCACCTCCGGGGGCTTCTCTGTCCTCATCTACATCCATAGACATTAATATGGAGGAAAGTATGTGCCCCCCACATCCACCTCCGGGGGCTTCACTGTCCTCATCTACATCCATAGACATTAATATGGAGGAAAGTATGTGCCCCCCACATCCACCTCCGGGGGCTTCACTGTCCTCATCTACATCCATAGACATTAATATGGAGGAAAGTATGTGCCCCCCACATCCACCTCCGGGGGCTTCACTGTCCTCATCTACATCCATAGACATTAATATGGAGAAAGTATGTGCCCCCCACATCCACCTCCGGGGGCTTCTCTGTCCTCATCTACATCCATAGACATTAATATGGAGAAAAGTATGTGCCCCCCACATCCACCTCCGGGGGCTTCACTGTCCTCATCTACATCCATAGACATTAATATGAAGAAAGTATGTGCCCCCCACATCCACCTCCGGGGGCTTCACTGTACTCATCTACATCCATAGACATTAATATGGAGAAAGTATGTGCCCCCCACATCCACCTCCGGGGGCTTCACTGTCCTCATCTACATCCATAGACATTAATATGGAGGAAAGTATGTGCCCCCCACATCCACCTCCGGGGGCTTCACTGTCCTCATCTACATCCATAGACATTAATATGGAGGAAAGTATGTGCCCCCCACATCCACCTCCGGGGGCTTCACTGTCCTCATCTACATCCATAGACATTAATATGGAGGAAAGTATGTGCCCCCCACATCCACCTCCGGGGGCTTCACTGTCCTCATCTACATCCATAGACATTAATATGAAGAAAGTATGTGCCCCCCACATCCACCTCCGGGGGCTTCTCTGTCCTCATCTACATCCATAGACATTAATATGGAGAAAGTATGTGCCCCCCACATCCACCTCCGGGGGCTTCACTGTCCTCATCTACATCCATAGACATTAATATGGAGGAAAGTATGTGCCCCCCACATCCACCTCCGGGGGCTTCACTGTCCTCATCTACATCCATAGACATTAATATGGAGAAAGTATGTGCCCCCCACATCCACCTCCGGGGGCTTCACTGTCCTCATCTACATCCATAGACATTAATATGGAGGAAAGTATGTGCCCCCCACATCCACCTCCGGGGGCTTCACTGTCCTCATCTACATCCATAGACATTAATATGAAGAAAGTATGTGCCCCCCACATCCACCTCCGGGGGCTTCACTGTACTCATCTACATCCATAGACATTAATATGGAGGAAAGTATGTGCCCCCCACATCCACCTCCGGGGGCTTCACTGTCCTCATCTACATCCATAGACATTAATATGAAGAAAGTATGTGCCCCCCACATCCACCTCCGGGGGCTTCACTGTACTCATCTACATCCATAGACATTAATATGGAGGAAAGTATGTGCCCCCCACATCCACCTCCGGGGGCTTCACTGTCCTCATCTACATCCATAGACATTAATAAGGAGAAAGTATGTGCCCCCCACATCCTCCTCCGGGGGCTTCTCTGTCCTCATCTACATCCATAGACATTAATATGGAGGAAAGTATGTGCCCCCCACATCCACCTCCGGGGGCTTCACTGTCCTCATCTACATCCATAGACATTAATATGAAGAAAGTATGTGCCCCCCACATCCACCTCCGGGGGCTTCACTGTCCTCATCTACATCCATAGACATTAATAAGGAGAAAGTATGTGCCCCCCACATCCACCTCCGGGGGCTTCTCTGTCCTCATCTACATCCATATCCATAGACATTAATATGGAGAAAGTATGTGCCCCCCACATCCACCTCCGGGGGCTTCACTGTCCTCATCTACATCCATAGACATTAATATGGAGAAAGTATGTGCCCCCCACATCCACCTCCGGGGGCTTCACTGTCCTCATCTACATCCATAGACATTAATATGAAGAAAGTATGTGCCCCCCACATCCACCTCCGGGGGCTTCACTGTCCTCATCTACATCCATAGACATTAATATGGAGGAAAGTATGTGCCCCCCACATCCTCCTCCGGGGGCTTCACTGTCCTCATCTACATCCATAGACATTAATATGGAGGAAAGTATGTGCCCCCCACATCCTCCTCCGGGGGCTTCACTGTCCTCATCTACATCCATAGACATTAATATGAAGAAAGTATGTGCCCCCCACATCCTCCTCCGGGGGCTTCTCTGTCCTCATCTACATCCATAGACATTAATATGGAGGAAAGTATGTGCCCCCCACATCCACCTCCGGGGGCTTCACTGTCCTCATCTACATCCATAGACATTAATATGAAGAAAGTATGTGCCCCCCACATCCACCTCCGGGGGCTTCACTGTCCTCATCTACATCCATAGACATTAATATGAAGAAAGTATGTGCCCCCCACATCCACCTCCGGGGGCTTCACTGTCCTCATCTACATCCATAGACATTAATATGGAGGAAAGTATGTGCCCCCCACATCCACCTCCGGGGGCTTCACTGTCCTCATCTACATCCATAGACATTAATATGGAGGAAAGTATGTGCCCCCCCACATCCACCTCCGGGGGCTTCACTGTCCTCATCTACATCCATAGTCATTAATATGGAGGAAAGTATGTGCCCCCCACATCCACCTCCGGGAGCTTCACTGTCCTCATCTACATATATAGACATTAATATGGAGAAAGTATGTGCCCCCCACATCCACCTCCGGGGGCTTCACTGTCCTCATCTACATCCATAGGCATTAATATGGAGGAAAGTATGTGCCCCCCACATCCACCTCCGGGGGCTTCACTGTCCTCATCTACATATATAGACATTAATATGGAGAAAGTATGTGCCCCCCACATCCACCTCCGGGGGGCTTCTCTGTCCTCATCTACATCCATAGACATTAATATGGAGAAAGTATGTGCCCCCCACATCCACCTCCGGGGGCTTCACTGTCCTCATCTACATCCATAGACATTAATATGGAGGAAAGTATGTGCCCCCCACATCCACCTCCTGGGGCTTCTCTGTCCTCATCTACATCCATAGACATTAATATGGAGGAAAGTATGTGCCCCCCTCATCCACCTCCGGGGGCTTCACTGTCCTCATCTACATCCATAGACATTAATATGGAGGAAAGTATGTGCCCCCCCACATCCACCTCCGGGGGCTTCTCTGTCCTCATTTACATCCATAGACATTAATATGGAGGAAAGTATGTGCCCCCCACATCCACCTCCGGGGGCTTCACTGTCCTCATCTACATCCATAGACATTAATATGGAGGAAAGTATGTGCCCCCCACATCCACCTCCTGGGGCTTCTCTGTCCTCATCTACATCCATAGACATTAATATGGAGAAAGTATGTGCCCCCCACATCCTCCTCCGGGGGCTTCACTGTCCTCATCTACATCCATAGACATTAATATGGAGGAAAGTATGTGCCCCCCCACATCCACCTCCGGGGGCTTCTCTGTCCTCATTTACATCCATAGACATTAATATGGAGGAAAGTATGTGCCCCCCACATCCACCTCCGGGGGGCTTCTCTGTCCTCATCTACATCCATAGACATTAATAAGGAGAAAGTATGTGCCCCCCACATCCACCTCCGGGGGCTTCTCTGTCCTCATCGACATCCATAGACATTAATATGTAGGAAAGTATGTGCCCCCCACATCCACCTCCGGGGGCTTCTCTGTCCTCATCTACATCCATAGACATTAATATGGAGAAAGTATGTGCCCCCCACATCCTCCTCCGGGGGCTTCTCTGTCCTCATCTACATCCATAGACATTAATATGGAGGAAAGTATGTGCCCCCCACATCCACCTCCGGGGGGCTTCTCTGTCCTCATCTACATCCATAGACATTAATAAGGAGAAAGTATGTGCCCCCCACATCCACCTCCGGGGGCTTCTCTGTCCTCATCGACATCCATAGACATTAATATGTAGGAAAGTATGTGCCCCCCACATCCTCCTCCGGGGGTTTCTCTGTCCTCATCTACATCCATAGACATTAATATGGAGGAAAGTATGTGCCCCCACATCCACCTCCGGGGGTTTCTCTGTCCTCATCTACATCCATAGACATTAATATGGAGGAAAGTATGTGCCCCCCACATCCTCCTCCGGGGGCTTCACTGTCCTCATCTACATCCATAGACATTAATATAGAGAAAGTATGTGCCCCCCACATCCACCTCCGGGGGCTTCACTGTCCTCATCTACATCCATAGACATTAATATGGAGGAAAGTTTGTGCCCCCCACATCCACCTCCGGGGGCTTCTCTGTCCTCATCTACATCCATAGACATTAATAAGGAGAAAGTATGTGCCCCCCACATCCTCCTCCGGGGGCTTCTCTGTCCTCATCTACATCCATAGACATTAATATGGAGGAAAGTATGTGCCCCCCCACATCCTCCTCCGGGGGCTTCTCTGTCCTCATCTACATCCATAGACATTAATATGGAGGAAAGTATGTGCCCCCACATCCACCTCCGGGGGTTTCTCTGTCCTCATCTACATCCATAGACATTAATATGGAGGAAAGTATGTGCCCCCCACATCCTCCTCCGGGGGCTTCACTGTCCTCATCTACATCCATAGACATTAATATAGAGAAAGTATGTGCCCCCCACATCCACCTCCGGGGGCTTCACTGTCCTCATCTACATCCATAGACATTAAAATGGAGGAAAGTATGTGCCCCCCCACATCCACCTCCAGGGGCTTCTCTGTCCTCATCTACATCCATAGACATTAATATGGAGGAAAGTATGTGCCCTCCACATCCACCACCGGGGGCTTCTCTGTCCTCATCTACATCCATAGACATTAATATGGAGGAAAGTATGTGCCCCCCACATCCACCTCCGGGGGCTTCACTGTCCTCATCTACATCCATAGACATTAATATGGAGAAAGTATGTGCCCCCCACATCCACCTCCAGGGGCTTCAGTGTCCTCATCTACATCCATAGACATTAATATGGAGGAAAGTATGTGCCCCCCACATCCACCTCCGGGGGCTTCACTGTCCTCATCTACATCCATAGACATTAATATGGAGAAAGTATGTGCCCCCCACATCCACCTCCGGGGGCTTCTCTGTCCTCATCTACATCCATAGACATTAATATGGAGGAAAGTATGTGCCCCCCACATCCACCTCCGGGGGCTTCACTGTCCTCATCTACATCCATAGACATTAATATGGAGGAAAGTATGTGCCCCCCACATCCACCTACGGAGGCTTCACTGTCCTCATCTACATCCATAGACATTAATATGGAGGAAAGTATGTGCCCCCCACATCCACCTCCGGGGGCTTCTCTGTCCTCATCTACATCCATAGACATTAATATGGAGACAGTATGTGCCCCCCACATCCACCTCCGGGGGCTTCACTGTCCTCATCTACATCCATAGACATTAATAAGGAGAAAGTATGTGCCCCCCACATCCATCTCCGGGGGCTTCACTGTCCTCATCTACATCCATAGACATTAATAAGGAGAAAGTATATGCCCCCCACATCCACCTCCGGGGGCTTCTCTGTCCTCATCTACATCCTTAGACATTAATATGGAGAAAGTATGTGTCCCCCTCCGGGGGCTTCAGTGTCCTCATCTACATCCATAGACATTAATATGGAGAAAGTATGTGCCCCCCACATCCACCTCCGGGGATTACTGTGTCATTACTATGGAGTCGCTCCTCTGCAGATATTACGGATGTCGCTCTTCTAGGTTTTCTACAAGAATTTATAGGTGTCTGTGGGAATTTTTAGACCGGACATCCAGAAGATCATTTGTGGGGTCAGACGCTGATGTTGGAGGGAGGCCGGCCTCACAATCTCCATGGTGCTGGATGGGGTTGGGGTCCGGGCTCTGTGTGGCCGCTCATGTTCCCCCCATGTCTATATGAACCTAGTGCACTGGGCACAGTTATGGGGGGCAGATAAGGGTCTTCCTCAAACTGTTCCCACAAAGCTGAAGCTACAATGGTCCACCATCTCTTGTGCTGAAGATTAAGATTTCCCATCACAGGAGCTGAGGGTCTGAGGCTGCCCCCGGATAACAGCACATAGCATCATCCTCCTCCACCATCAGGGGGTAACGTTCTCCTGGAATCACCAAAACTAGACTCCTCCATCAGATGCGGATAGAGACGTGCGATCCGTCACTGCACAGAACACGTCTCCTCAAGAGTCCAGTGGTGGCGGCTTTACACCACTCCATCAGACGCTCGGCATTGTGCTGGGTGATGTACGGCTGTATGCAGCTGCTCGGCCATGAAGCTTCCGGCGGGGGCGCAGTGTTTTTTTAGGGACGGCGGAACACACTAAATATAAAATAACATAAAGTGCGTTCGCCGCCCGGGGTCCACCCTGCAGAAGGTGTTAACACCGCTGCTAGCTAATGGCGGACGTACAATATGGCGGTATAACGCACGTGGGTTGAACGTCACCCAGGTGCGCTGAGCGATCTCGGTTTACTCTCAGAGATGCCTTAAGAGCAAAATACAAAAAGGCTGAGCCTGTCACAGGTCTCAGAGACGTGCACGCGCGGTATGTGGTCACAGGAGCTGGGCCCGAGGCAGAGGGTCAGCGTCCGTCTAGACCTACCGTGCGTGCGGCGTCGCAAATGCGGACGTCAAAAGGAGCGGCAGCGCGGCGACAGACACTGCCGCTAATTGACAATGCCCGGAAGCAGGCGCACTGTCGGACGCTAGCACTGTGGAGGATGCTGTAGCGGCCTGTAGCCTGCCACTGGCTGGCGCTGACTCTATAGCTAAGTCCCTGTACACACTCGTAATATCAGAGGGAGGGGATCTGGTTCATGCATCCATCATCATTCACACAGTAGCAACTACAGACTATACTAATATAGCTCAACAATTTTGGCCTACAAAAACATGGCACTTCCCAAAGGGTATATGTCTCAAACAAGTTCAGGAAGCCATAAAATACACAAAGCTTTATTATATTGATACAAAAAGACAAAGACAAATATAAAAAGGAGATGGATCGCCAATTAAATACCCCAATTACATACATAAGTATCGAATAAGTGTCTAGAGCTGCATCAAAAGATACATGAGCATATATAGGGGGGATCACAGTCTAGTATACTCAGTGTAGAGAGTAGGGGAAGAATATCATATATGATGTTAGGGTTACACAGGGGAACCACTAGATTTTTGTCATAAAGTACATATGTCAGCTTTCTGCTAATTATATATTCATAGGACTAAATCAAATCCATATACATAGATAGCACAATGATAAATATCATCAGAGAGCACACAGTGTAGTACAGAGCGTGATGTCATATGAGGGAAGAGGGATACGAAAAGAGGGAAGAATAGGAAGCATTTAAGGAAACCAGGATGGATGAACACAGAACTTAAGCACATGCTAAAAAGGAAGAAAAAAATAAATGTTTATAAAATGGAAAGAGGGAGGCATATCTAAAGAAGAATATAATGCTGTCTGCAGAACCTGCAGGGCACAAATCAGATTAGCTAAAGCTGAAAATGAATTGAGGCTTGCAAGAGATGTCAAAAGCAATAATAAAGGATTTTGGGGATATGTCAAAAGTAAAAGAAAAGTCAAAGATGCTATAGGATTTTTACAGGATGAAAATGATGAAATGGTAAGACAGGATGTTGAGAAGGCTGAACTTTTAAATTCCTATTTTGCATCTGTTTTCTCTCAGAAAGGAAATGTAACATCAACTGTTATTCACTGTCCTATTAAGGGAATAGAAGAATCCAGGATATCTATAAACAGAAAGATAGTGAGGAAACACTTAGCTAACCTAAATGAATTCAAGTCTCCAGGTCCAGATGAATTACACCCCAGAGTACTGAAGGAGATAGCAGAAGAAATTTTTGAACCCCTCTCCATAATCTTTGAAAATTCTTGGAGAACAGGAGAAGTGCCAGAAGACTGGAGAAGAGCAAATGTTGTTCCTATCTTCAAAAAGGGGAAGAAGGTGGACCCAGGCAACTATAGGCCGGTGAGTCTGACTTCTATACCAGGAAAGATCTTTGAACAAATTATTAAACAACATGTATGTCAATACCTGGATAAGAATGAAGTGATTAAACAGAGTCAGCATGGGTTTGTAACTAATAAGTCATGTCAGACTAATTTAATTTCCTTCTATGACGGTATTACTGATTGGGTGGATCAAGGAAATGCTGTAGATATAGTATATCTTGACTTCAGCAAAGCATTTGACAAAGTCTCTCATACAATCTTTATTGAAAAAATGACTAAGTATGGAATGGACAAGGCAACTGTTAGGTGGATTCATAACTGGCTTAGTGATCGGACCCAAAGAGTGGTCGTAAATGGCTGCACATCCAGTTGGAAGAATGTCTCAAGTGGGGTACCACAGGGCTCTGTCCTGGGCCCTGTATTGTTCAACATCTTTATCAACGATTTAGATGAAGGAATTGAGGGTAAACTGATTACATTTGCTGATGACACAAAGCTAGGAGGGATAGCTAATACTAGAGAAGAGAGAGAGAGGATTCATAAAGATTTAAATAAACTGGAGAAGTGGGCAGCAACTAACAGAATGGTTTTTAACAGGGAGAAATGCAAAGTACTACATCTGGGCAATAAAAATGAAAAAAGCATATATAGAATGGGAGGAATAGGGCTAAGTGACAGCACATGTGAAAAAGACTTGGGTATACTAATAGATCACAGACTGAATATGAGTCAACAGTGTGATGCAGCAGCAAAAAAGGCAAATGCAATTCTAGGATGTATTAACAGAAGCATACAGTCTAGATCACGTGAAGTAATTATTTCCCTCTACTCCTCTTTGGTCAGACCTCATCTGGAATATTGTGTCCAATTTTGGGCACCACATTTTAAAAAAGACATCAACAAACTGGAGCAAGTTCAGAAAAGAGCGACCAGAATGGTGACCGGTCTGCAAACCCTGTCTTATGAGGAAAGGTTGCAGGATTTGGGAATGTTTAGTTTGCAAAAGAGAAGACTGAGAGGAGACTTAATAGCTGTCTACAAATATCTAAAGGGCTGTCACATTGTAGAAGGATCAACTTTATTCTCATTTGCACAAGGAAAGACTAGAAGCAATGGGATGAAGCTGAATGGGAGGAGACACAGATTAGATATTAGAAAAAACTTTTTGACAGTTAGAGTGATCAATGAGTGGAACAGGCTGCCACGAGAAGTGGTGAGTTCTCCTTCAATGGAAGTCTTCAAACAGAGGCTGGACAGACATCTAACTGGGATGATTTAGCGAATCCTGCTTTGAGCAGGGGGTTGGACCAGATGGCCCAGGAGGTCCCTTCCAACTCTACCATTCTATGATTCTATGATTCTATGATATGAGCAGCCAGGATATTGTAGGTATTTATAAGCCTTAATGTCATGTAGTCAGGTGACCATCAGAGAGCATGATACTCTGTAAAAAGCTGCAAAGAAAACTGCTCATAGGGATCCTCCATAATGCAATCCCATCCCCTAAATGTAATGCAACTATCCTCTAAGATAAATAAAGTGCTAAGTATATGACCTTGCGGTATTGAAGTCCCCTTTTTACAGAGTATCATGCCTTCTGATAGTCACCTGACTACATGATATTAAGGTTGGGGGTTATACTCTGGGGGGGTTTGGAGGTTATACACTGGGGGGGTCTGCAGATTATACACTGGGGGGGTCTGGAGGTTATACACTGGGGGGGTCTGGAGGTTATACACTGGGGGGGTCTGGAGGTTATACACTGGGGGGGTGTGCAGATTATACACTGGGGGGTCTGGAGGTTATACACTGGGGGGGTCTGGAGGTTATACACTGGGGGGGTCTGCAGGTTATACACTGGGGGGGTCTGGAGGTTATACACTGGGGGGGTCTGCAGATTATACACTGGGGGGTCTGGAGGTTATACACTGGGGGGGTCTGGAGGTTATACACTGGGGGGGTCTGCAGGTTATACACTGGGGGGGTCTGGAGGTTATACACTGGGGGGGTCTGGAGGTTATACACTGGGGGTCTGCAGGTTATACACTGGGGGGTCTGCAGGTTATACACTGGGGGGTCTGCAGGTTATACACTGGGGGGGTCTGGAGGTTATACACTGGGGGGGTCTGGAGGTTATACACTGGGGGGGTCTGGAGGTTATACACTGGGGGGTCTGCAGGTTATACACTGGGGGGGTCTGGAGGTTATACACTGGGGGGGTCTGTACAATATACACTGGGGGGGTCTGGAGGTTATACACTGGGGGGGTCTGTACAATATACACTGGGGGGGGGTCTGGAGGTTATACACTGGGGGCCGGATGTTATATACTGGGGGTCTGTACAATATACACTGGGGGGGTCTGGAGGTTATACACTGGGGGGTCTGCAGGTTATACACCGGGGTTGATAGGGTGGAGAGATATATAATGTGCGGTATTGCTGGTGACATGTGTCAGGTCATTATCCTTTCTATGACGGGGGCTCAAGGTCAGTATCCTCTCCCCTCGCGCCGTCGCTCATTGCCATTTTGTCTTTGCGTCGTTTTAATCGGAATTATTTGGAAGGAGATGAACTTCCTGGCAATAATGTGCTGTTTCTGAGATAAATCACTTTGTGACAATGTGTCAGGTCTCAGCAGAGACGGAGATGTCAGCGGAGATAATGATAATCCTGCACGGAAGGAAGGAAGGTATCGCTTCTCCATGAGAACCTGCAGCTCGAGTAAATAACAGCCATTAACCCGTCCCCCGCGCCGCCATGTGCGGAGCCGCAGGTGAGCGACATGTCCGTAGATGATCTGTCATCGCCTTCCCTTGTGACTTATCAGGGCTCTCTGCCCAGAGCCGCTGGGTGCACTGACGACTGTATCACTGTGTAAATGACTGGTCACATAAAGAGGAAAGAAGGCTGAAATCCATCAGGTGCCACCTCTCTAAAGGAAGCATAATCTTCCAGCCCCCACCATTCCTGCACTCTCCAGCCCCCCCTTTTCATCTCCAGCCCCCCCCACCCTTCTTATCTTCAGCCCCACCCTTCATATCTCCAACCCCCCACCCTTCATATCTCCAGCACCTCACCCTTATAATCTCCAGCCCCCCACACTTTATATCTCCAGCCCCCCCACCCTTATCTCCAGGCCCCACCCTTTTCATCTCCAGCTTCCTTCTTATCTCTAGCCCCACACCCTTCTTATCTCCAGCTCCCCCACCCTTCTTATCTCTAGCCCCCCACCCTTCTTATCTCTAGCCCCCCAACCCTTCTTATCTCTAGCTCCCCCACCCTTCTTTTCTCTAGCCCCCCACCCTTCTTATCTCTAGCCCCCCACCCTTCTTATCTCCAGCACCTCTTCTTATCTCCAGGACCCCACCCTTATAATCTCCAGCCCCCCACACTTTATATCTCCAGCCCCCCCACCCTTATCTCCAGGCCCCACCCTTTTCATCTCCAGCTTCCTTCTTATCTCTAGCCCCCCACCCTTCTTATCTCTAGCCCCCCAACCCTTCTTATCTCCAGCTCCCCCACCCTTCTTATCTCTAGCCCCCCACCCTTCTTATCTCTAGCCCCCCAACCCTTCTTATCTCCAGCTCCCCCACCCTTCTTATCTCTAGCCCCCCAACCCTTCTTTCCAGCTCCCCAACCTTTTTATCTCCAGCCCCCCCACCCTTATCTCCAGGCCCCACCCTTCTTATCTCCAGCCCCCCCACCCATTTATCTCCAGCCCCCCAACCTTCTTATCTCCAGCCCCCACCCTTCTTATCTCCAGCTGTGGGAAAAGCCCTAATGGCGCTCGCGCTGACGTCAGTGAGTTGAACAGAGTTCATTGGCTGTGAACTCCCAGTACCTTTCTGATGGCACCATCAGCGTGAGAACTTGCTCACGCTCGTTGTGATATCAGCCAGGTCAAAGGAGATCACAGTGAGACACTGAGCAGTGCTAGTAGATGCTGCTCAGTGTCTCTGCTGGATGGCAGTCTGTATGGTCGCAATATACAACAATGCAGCCTGCCATCTAGGTGCAGCAGAGCTAGATCCATCGTGGGTCAAATGGATTATCATCTTCTCTGTAGAAAGGTGAGGAATATTGTTGTTTGCTATTTTAATTCTGTTACAGGAAACAATGGCTTCTGTGGAATGGGCAATGATGTGAGTATGAGTTAATTTAGATTCAATAAAGGAGTCTGAGTCATTCTTTCAATTAGAGGACTTTTTCTGGGTGTCTGTGTTTTTATACAATATGACTATGGGGTTAGTAATGATGCTTCTCCATTACTACCTTGGGGCTTAATGTCACCTGACAATACAAAGGTGACATCAACCCCCCCAACTATCACCCCACTTGCGACCACACTAGGGCAAGCAGGAAGAGAGAGGCTAAGTGCCAGATTTGGCACATCTTTTCTGGGGCGGCTGAGAGCTGGTGTTTATAGTCTGAGGGGGCAGTATCCATGGCCCCTTACTAGGCTATCAATATCAGCCCGCAGCTGTTTGCATAGCCTTTGCTGGTTATTAATTATAGGGGGACCCTATGCCATTCGTTGGGGCGGTCCCCATTTTAATAGCCAGTAAAGGCTAAGTATACATCTGTGAGCTGATATTAATAGCCTGGGAAGCTCCATGCGTATTACCCCCTTCCCAGGCTATAAAGATCTTCTCCCAGCTGTCCGCTTTCCTTCTGCTGGTTAATAAAATGTCGGGAGATCCCACAACATTTTTTTCTGAAAGGAATTTATTTACTAAAAAAAATGTACAGTAAACTACACACACAAAGCACTGATTATATATCTCACTCACATATTTATATCTATATTTTTGCATCTATCTGTATATCTATCTAATCTCTCTGTCTCTCTTATATATCTTGAAAAATATTTCCTTGAAAAACTATGTGTGAATTACAAAGAATTGCTCTATGTAAAAGGTCATGTTAAAATCACATTGCAATCGGAAGCTAGGTGATAAAATTGCACATGAAAATTGCATGACATTCATCCGACTTTTCAGGAACAAAATTGGACAGATTTTAAAATGCTATTGGGACTACATTCATACCAATTTAATGCTATGCTTCTGTTCCCAATTGCGTTATTTTTATTGCTTGGATCGGATCTCAATAGGACAGAAAAAAAATCGCAGCATGCCGAATTCGGATCGCACGCACCCATATAAGTCTATGGGTCCTTGTGAAACATCGTACTGCACTCTGATATCACCCTAGTGCAGTGTGATTCCCACCGACGCTGGCAATGGAGAAGGTGGAGAAATTAATTTCTCCGTCTCCTCCGCAGCTGTGCTGCGATTCTCTGATGCGAGAGGATTGGAACACAGAGCATGGACACTCAGAGCGCACAGCACTGACACTCGGAGCACCGACACTCGGACAACCGACACTTGGAGCACAGAGCACCGATACTCGGAGCCAGAGCACTGACACTCGGCACACCGACACTCGGACCACCGACACTTGGAGCACAGAGCACCGATACTCGGAGCCAGAGCACTGACACTCGGAGCACTGACACTCGGAGCACTGACACTCGGAGCCAGAGCACTGACACTTGGAGCACTGACACTCGGAGCACAGAGCACCGATACTCGGAGCCAGAGCACTGACACTCGGAGCACTGACACTCGGAGCACTGACACTCGGAGCACTGACACTCGGAGCACCGACACTCGGAGCACCGACACTCGGAGCTGGAGCACCGACACTCGGAGCACCGACACTCGGAGCACAGAGCACCGATACTCTGAGCCAGAGCACTGACACTCGGAGCACTGACACTCGGAGCACAGAGCACTGACACTCGGAGCACTGACACTCAGAGCACTGACACTCGGAGCAAAGAGCACTGACTCTCGGAGGACAGACACTTGGAGCACACTCGCAGCAGAGCCGGAGCTGAGCGTCATTAGCAGATGGCATCCAATGCGCTCACATCGTCTGTGATTCGATAGTGGTACCCCGGCCTAAGATGCGGAGTCTACCTGGATGCATTTATCACCCATTGAGTGTATCCCAGTGTAAGGGGGTAAGATATGATGTCTCTTGTGCCTCCCTTCCCTCTGATTGTCTTACATTATTTAATGTTTACAGATGTGCTTTATGTTATTGCCTGCGGTACTGCTACATGTATAATTATGTATTACCGCTCAGTATTTATGGTATTGCCACTTGAGTGTGTTACCATTGTATGGATAATTATATATTGCATCATGTTCTTGTGTGATAATATTGCATGTATATTATGTGTCATTTGTGTATGTACAGTTAGGGAAAGTTAGTGCATCCTTTATTGGGACATTAGAGGAGGGCACTCTTAGTATATAGTTTCCCCATAGGCTGGGTAGTTGTAATTATGTTGCGGGCCACTAGGTGGGGGTATACTAGTGGGACCTGATAGTAGGTTCTTAGAGGGTTAATTGTAGGAGGGGCTGCCGAGAGTAAGGTTAGTGAAGAAGGGTGGTTTAATCAGATGGGGCCAGGGCGCCCAAGAGTCCACATGGGCTATAGGCCCGGACAGCTTGGCAGTCACGTAACGTTAAGTCATTATTGCCCACGTTACCCACGGCCACTGCAGGTCTTAGCAGTGGGTCAGAACTGGAAAAGGAAGATGTGGTGTCTTACCGCATGGGCCAATGGTTATAGGACAGAAGTTGGCTGGACTAAGGAGATGAAAGGAGTTGGCACTTTGACGAGATCGGTATAGACGGGCCGGATGCTTCACCAGGGGCCACCAAACGTAGTGATTGATGAATTCATGTCTGGGGCGAAACAGGCTGAAGGAAATGTCATTGTAGTGAGGTCAGACCTGGAAGGAACTGGGAAGCAGTCTAAGGCTAGTTTCACACTAGCCTATGGAGGAGCTGCAGAGGGATGCGGACTTCCTCCGTGAAGCTCTGCCCCCTGTCATGCCTCCTCCGTTCAGCTCCGCCTACGTCAGCATGCGGCCTGTGTACCCTATCTTTAGCATTGGGTACGCAGGCCGTGCCGATGTATGCGGATGCCTCCGCATGCGTCGTTTTGACGGTGCGGCGACCTGCGCTGAACACAACGTGTTGCATTTTGGTGTGGTCACCGCACTGTTAAAATGATGCATGCGGAGGCACCCGCATACATCGGCATGGCCTGCGTACCCAATGCTAAAGATAGGGTACGCAGGCCGCATGCCCACGTAGGCGGAGCTGAATGGAGGAGGCGCAGAAGGGGGCGGAGCTTTACGGAGGAAGTCCTAATCCCTCCGCAGCTCATCCATGCGCTAGTGTGAAACTAGCCTAAGACGGTCCGGTCCAGGCGTGTACTGCACAGAGGTGACAGCAAGCAAGGGAAAGATCAGGAAGCAAGCAAATGCCATAATGTACCAACTGTGGATGTAATGTACGAAATCCTAAGTAAAGAAAATGTTAAAGTTGTCTCAGACTGTGTCTCCATCGATGGGGGTCGCCTAGAAGAGGGACTGGTATGGCCTGGGAAGTGCCCGGGTGAAGATGGATCGAGAGACGCAGGTATGCTGAGGAGAACATTGCTTCATGTAGGGGAAGGGCTGGGCGCACCAGAGTACAGGTCACGACTACGGTCCTGGCCCTCCCTTACACCACTATTTAGTGTCCAGGTATCTCGGCAATGTATCTCATTAGGTGTACCTCTGCTCAGTGACATCTCGCTGCCCTCATTACCAGTCTCTCTGCCTCCGCTCCAGCTAATGACTGAGGAGATAATTAGATTAATTGCTCTGCTGTTCCGGGATCTGTTCTGTGACTCTGGCATTGTATTAGCTGATGGCACCTTCACCCCTGAGAGGCGTGACCGCGGCCCACACTCATACAGTGTCCTTATACCAGGGTACACTCCTCATATAGCGTCCTTACACCGGCATACACTCCTCCTTCAAGGCTCTTATATTGGGGTACAGTACTCATACAGCGTCCTTATACCGGGATACACTCCTCCTTCAAGGCTCTTATATTGGGGTACAGTACTCATACAGCGTCCTTACACCGGGATACACTCCTCCTTCAAGGTTCTTATATAGGGGTAGAGTACTCATCCAGCGTCCTTATATCGGAGTAGTTCTCATACAGTGTCCTTATACCGGGGTACAGTACTCATACAGCGTCCTTACACCGGGATACACTCGTCATTCAAGGCTCTTATATCGGAGTAGTTCTCATACAGCGTCCTTATATCGGGGTACAGTCCTCATACAGCGTCCTTATACCGGGGTACAGTCCTCATACAGCGTCCTTATATCGGGGTACAGTCCTCATACAGCATCCTTATATCGGGGTACAGTCCTCATACAGCGTCCTTATACCGGGGTACAGTCCTCCTACAGCGTCCTTATATCGGGGTACAGTCCTCATACAGCGTCCTTATATCGGGGTACAGTCCTCATACAGCGTCCTTATATCGGGGTACAGTCCTCATACAGCGTCCTTATATCGGGGTACAGTCCTCATACAGCATCCTTATATCGGAGTACAGTCCTCATACAGCGTCCTTATACCGGGGTACAGTCCTCCTACAGCGTCCTTATATCGGGGTACAGTCCTCATACAGCGTCCTTATATCGGGGTACAGTCCTCATACAGCGTCCTTATATCGGAATACAGTCCTCATACAGCGTCATTATATCAGGGTACACTCCTCATTCAAGATCCTTATATCGGGATACAGTCCTCATACAGCGTCCTTATATCGGGGTACAGTCCTCATACAGTGTCCTTATATCGGAATACAGTCCTCATACAGCGTCATTATATCAGGGTACACTCTCCATACAGCGTCCTTATATCGGGGTACAGTCCTCATACAGCATCCTTATATCGGAGTACAGTCCTCATACAGCGTCCTTATATCGGGGTACAGTCCTCATACAGCGTCCTTATACCGGGGTACAGTCCTCCTACAGCGTCCTTATATCGGGGTACAGTCCTCATACAGCGTCCTTATATCGGGGTACAGTCCTCATACAGTGTCCTTATATCGGAATACAGTCCTCATACAGCGTCATTATACTGGGGTACAGTCCTTATACAGTGTCCTTATATCGGAATACAGTCCTCATACCGGGGTACAGTCCTCATACAGTGTCTTTATACAGAGGTACACTCCTCATATAGCATCCTTATATACCAGGGTACACTCTCCATACAGCGTCCTTATATCGGGGTACAGTCCTCATACAGCGTCCTTATATCGGGGTACAGTCCTCATACAGCGTCCTTATATCGGGGTACAGTCCTCATACAGCATCCTTATATCGGAGTACAGTCCTCATACAGCGTCCTTATACCGGGGTACAGTCCTCCTACAGCGTCCTTATATCGGGGTACAGTCCTCATACAGCGTCCTTATATCGGGGTACAGTCCTCATACAGCGTCCTTATATCGGAATACAGTCCTCATACAGCGTCATTATATCAGGGTACACTCCTCATTCAAGATCCTTATATCGGGATACAGTCCTCATACAGCGTCCTTATATCGGGGTACAGTCCTCATACAGTGTCCTTATATCGGAATACAGTCCTCATACAGCGTCATTATATCAGGGTACACTCTCCATACAGCGTCCTTATATCGGGGTACAGTCCTCATACAGCATCCTTATATCGGAGTACAGTCCTCATACAGCGTCCTTATATCGGGGTACAGTCCTCATACAGCGTCCTTATACCGGGGTACAGTCCTCCTACAGCGTCCTTATATCGGGGTACAGTCCTCATACAGCGTCCTTATATCGGGGTACAGTCCTCATACAGTGTCCTTATATCGGAATACAGTCCTCATACAGCGTCATTATATCAGGGTACACTCCTCATTCAAGATCCTTATATCGGGATACAGTCCTCATACAGTGTCCTTATACCGGGGTACAGTCCTCATGCAGCGTCATTACACCGGGGTACAGTCCTCATACAGCATCATTATACCAAGGTACAGTCCTCATACAGCGTCCTTATATCGGAGTACAGTCCTCATACAGCGTCCTTATATCGGGGTACAGTCCTCATACAGTGTCCTTATATCGGAATACAGTCCTCATACAGCGTCATTATATCAGGGTACACTCCTCATTCAAGATCCTTATATCGGGATACAGTCCTCATACAGTGTCCTTATACCGGGGTACAGTCCTCATGCAGCGTCATTACACCGGGGTACAGTCCTCATACAGCATCATTATACCAAGGTACAGTCCTCATACAGCGTCCTTATATCGGAATACAGTCCTCATACAGCGTCATTATACTGGGGTACAGTCCTTATACAGTGTCCTTATATCGGAATACAGTCCTCATACCGGGGTACAGTCCTCATACAGTGTCTTTATACAGAGGTACACTCCTCATATAGCATCCTTATATACCAGGGTACACTCTCCATACAGCGTCCTTATACAGAGGTACAATCAAATAAATAAGCCTCAGGCGTTTTTAATCAAAGCAGGACCCTACCCCTCCACAGAGAGATAGATAGATTTCAGTCCAATAGAGGATTCATAGGTTCCCATACAGATGAAGACTTTAGTCTAAGTGAGGCTTGGCATTAGGTTAGGGTCCTGGAAAACGAGAATCACCTTACCGTGGCTTCCAGGTACACATGAATTGGCCATTTTATGTGCTAAGGATTCTCAATTTTTCATATTTCTAATGCAGTGATGCAGTTCAACTTTCATATTTCATGCTTGCATGTTATGGCGCTGCAGAGTGCGGCCTTATTTGTTTGATTGTATATGAGTTGGTGACTCTAGGTAAGCCTCTGTTCACACCTAGTCTATGTTTGGATGTGACGGTCAGTTTTTTGAATTTTATACAGTCCTCATACAGTGTCATTGTACCGGGTACACTCCTCATAAGCATCTTTACACAGAGGTACACTCCTAATAAAGCGTCATTATACCGGGGTACATGTACTTTTGAGGGGCTCCTCCCATGATGCACATATGTTGAATATTTTCCCTTCCCATACCCCCTTGAGTGTGGTCCCCTATACCCTTATCTGCCGTCTTACACTGGACATGAGGGCAGAGACACCGACATTCCACATACAGGTGCATCTCACAAAATTAGAAAATCATCAAAAAGTGAATTTACAGCCCTTTATGCTTCCCTCTGCCGACAAACTTTTTGGAGATGGAAATGTCATTCTCCAGCAGGACTTGGCCCCTGTCCACACGGCCAAAAGTACCAATACCTGGTGTACACACAACAGTATCACTGGGCTTGATTGGCAGCAAACTCACCTGACCTTAACCCCATAGAGAATCTATGGAGTATTGTCAGGAGGAAGGTGAGACACCAGACCCAACAATGCAGACGAGCTGAAGGCTGCTATCAAAGCAACCTGGGCTTCCATAGCCCCTCAGCAGTGCCACAGGCTGGTCGCCTCCATGCCACGCTGCATTGATGCAGTAATTGAAGCCAAAGGAGCCCGACCAAGTACTGAGGGCATTTACTGATCATACATTTCAGTAGGACAACATGTCGGATTTTACAATCATTTTTTCTAGCTGGTGTTATAAAGTATTCTGATTTCCTGAGATAATGACTTTTGGGTTCTCATTGGCTGTAAGCCATAATCATCAACATTACCAGAAATAAACCCGTGAGATAGATCACTCTGTGTGTAATGACTCTATAGAATAGAGGAGAGTCACTGTCTGTATTGAAGAACCAAAATAAATCCACTTTTTGATGATATTCTAATGTTGTGAGATGCACCAGTAGCTGTATCGATGAGGGTGCGGGGTGACGCCGTGTGTGAGCCACCAGCATAGTCACAGGTCACTGCTTAGATACTGCACAGAGGTACCCGTACCGTATATATACACAGACACTAGAGGGAGGAGGCCGGCAGAGCCCCAAGAGCCGCTGCAGGAGCAGTCACATGTACAGTAAAGGGTCCAGACCGCTACAATCTACCTGCACTGACACATTGTGACAGAGGCGCGCTGTGTGCTGCTGCTGTGCTCAGCTCACAGGCGATTGCCCGCAGTCACACATCGTACAGGTGCAGTTACCGCAGACATTCTCTGGCATTTTTCTAGTCTGAATTGCCCAAAAATGTTACAACAAATGTTGTGTTTTTGACTTGTTTTACATAAGTCTGCCATCACAATCCCACAAAAATCAATGAAGTGAGCAGCACCAGAGGCCTCCTCATCTCCAGGGGTGCGGCGCCCCCTGCTGGCTGTGCACTCTGACCCTAGGGCCTTTGTTTGTGCACCCGTCCCCACCCTACGTCCCCTCGGGACCTTTTTGCTGTGGACCTCCGACAGCTTGAATTCTGCAGCACCCAAAACCCGCTCCAGATTCCGCAGCAGACGATCTCCAGGCTCGCGGCACATTACAGCTTTTGTGTTGCAAAGAATGAAATCCGCAGGTTTCCACCTGGATACATCATATGGGGGAATTCACACAATGAGACGTACGGCAGAAGTTAGAACGTGGTCCCCTCAGGTCAATGAGACAGTTGGAGAACTCTTTGCACCCAGTCTGCCTGGTGTGAACATACCCCAAGGTGTGTTGTGAGCACCTTAGCTCTTTGTACCCCTCCCACATATATGTGTCAGACATAAGGCGGGCCCGCACCTGCAGATGTAGTTGGTCTTGCAGGCCTCCTGCAGGCTCAGGCAGTTCTGCTTCTCCCGCTCCTCGTAGGAACACGCGGGGACGATGGTCTGGCGTCTGCGCTCGGAGCAGGCCGTGTCCTTACAGGAGCAGAACAGCATGCCGTAGCTGTGCTTGGCCGGGACCTTGTCGAAGAATTGGCGCAGCGCTTTGTGGCACTTCCGCCGGTTGCAGACCTCGTTGGATATACTGTTAGTACAGGGCGTTATGTAGGATGATCGATACTTCTTACACGTGTCGTCAAGGTTACACGCCTTGGCTGCATCCAAGCAATCGTTACCCTTCGAGATAATTGGTTCTGAAAAGATAAAAAGCAGAATAATGTATTAGTATATACTGTATATTGCTACCCACAACAGCGCACTCACTGACAGTACACAGGTCCCTGTTCAAGCTCAGGCTAGCCAAAAACCCACTAGGGAAGTAAAGACCACGGTAGCACCGATCGCCGTTCCGATCAGGCCCAATGGATGAGGGGCCAACCGATGCCAGCCCCCGAGGACACACACCCAGCCCCTACTTCAGCTGAAAGTGCGTCCTCAGACTCATATTCAGGTGAAGTGTGTTGCAGCGCACAGACCCATCTGGTCCATGCACCGCAATACACTTTGCTGGCCAATCAGAGACCAGCAGCTGATGTCAGTATGTACGTGACCAAGGGGGTACGGCAGTGACGTCAGGTGCTCCTGTCACACGCTGAAGTCAGCTGCCGGCTACAGCAGAGGATGCCGCACAGCGTGGGAGCAGACGGAAGGTGAGTAGGAGCGTTTATTGTGGGGGGTTTTTCTGTATATTGAACAACAGCAAAACCATATACCAGGATGAGGTCACATACCTGGTTGGGAACATATATCAGGACAGACGCCATATTACCAGGATGGAGGAAATATACCATGATGGAGGCCATATACCAGGATGGAGGCCATACACCAGGATGGAGGCCATACACCAGGATGGAGGACATACACCAGGATGGAGGACATATACCAGTATTGGTGACATAAACCAGAATGAGGCCCAGACACCAGGATGGGGGAAATATACCAGGATGGAGACATATACGAAGATGAGGCCCAGGATGGCGGACATATATCAGGATGGGGCCATAAACCAGGATGAGGCCCAGATGTATGGGGGCCATATACAAGGATGGGGACATATACCAGGATGAGTGCCATGTACCGGGATGGGGAACATACAGTATAGCAGGATGGACTCTGTATTATACTATATGGAGGATGTGGAGACAAAGCACTGTATGTTAACTAACTAGACAACTATTTTTGGAACAAAACAAAATCCTCTAACCTGCATGCTCGCAAACACCAGAAGCCTGACAAACAAGATGGAAGAACTAGAAGCAGAAATATCTACAGGTAACTATGACATAGTGGGAATAACCGAGACATGGTGAGATGAACGCTATGACTGGGCAGTTACCTTACAGGATTACAGTCTGGGTTTGTCTTTATGTAAAGTCTTCTCTAAAGTCCACTCTAAGGGAGGATATTAGCAAAGGGAATGTGGATGTCGAGTCCATATGGGTCGAAATACATGGAGGGAAAAATAGTAACAAAATTCTCATTGGGGTCTGTTACAAACCCCCAAATATAACAGAAATCATGGAGAGTTTCTACTAAGGCCTGTTTCACACATCAGTTTTTTGCTTTAGTTAAAATCCGCTAAAATGGCGGATAACGGATCCGTTCTTGGACTGATGACAATGTTTGTCACCGGACCGTTATTTTAACGGATCCGTCGAAGGAAGAATTTTAAAGGAACCGCTGCCTGGGGAGAGGGAGAGAGAGGGAGAGAGAGAGAGGGAGAGAGAGGGAGAGAGAGGGAGTGTTGTGAGCTCATCTGTTCATTCACCTTTTGTGTCCGAGGATCTCCCTCTTCTGGTGAAGGAAGGTAGTGAGGCTGATTTGGATGGAAGGAACCAAACACCTGATCAGGTGGATTGTGACTGGGTAACGGGAACTTCAGACTGGATATAAGGCAGCCGACGCCCTTCTGAGTGGCTGGTGATTTCTCTGCTGGATTCTTGGAGACCAGTCTGATTCCTGCTTCCCAAAGATAAGTTTTTGCTCTGCTATTGAACTTATTAGTTTTGGTTTTGTTTACCTTGTTTTTTGAGTTCAGCCATCCCCGGCTGGGGGTGTGCTGGATTCTTATTCCTTGATCAGTGTTCTCTTTTGCTCTGCTTTCAGAATATTCTGAGTGCTGATATAGGGTTTGAAGTCTAGTGACTTCAGGGTCCTTTTTGCTTATCAGTTGTGTTGGTAATATTTTTAGCAGGGTTTTCTCGGATTGCAGACAGCAGCTTTTCTGTCCTGTCCTTTTTAGTTAGCTTTGGCCCCATCGTTTGCTCAACCTATCTTTCTATCTGTGTTAGTGTTTTCATCTTATATCACCGTCATTATATGTTGGGGGCTGCCTATTGCTTTGGGGTCTGCTCTGGGGCAGTCAGTTTTTCCCTTTTCTCTCTTTAGGCTTATTTAGATCTCCGGCTGTGACTAGGTGTCTAGGATCACCGTAGGAACACTCCACGGCTACTACTAGTTGTGTGATAGGATTAGGGGTCTGCAATCCGATAGTTTCCAATCTCTCTGATTTTCTGGGCTGAGCTTGTGTTTTGTTTTTTCCTCCTCAGTGACTCAATCATAACAGGGAGAGAAAGAAGGAGAGAGAGAGAGAAAGAAGGAGAGGGAGAGGGAGAGAGGGAGAGAGAGAGAGAGGGAGAGAGAATTTTTTCGCCGCCAGAACAGAGTTTAGGGTTACATTTCCGAGAAAGGCAAATCCTCCGGGCATGCGCAATGTCAAATGCGGATCCAGCTGCAGAAAAAAACGTTACATGGTCCATTCAGGCATGTCAGCGGACGCCAAAATTTTGGCGGATCCGCAAAAAAACGGATCGAACGGATGGACATCCGTCAAGATCCGCCGGTAATGCAACTCAATGGGAAAAAAACGGATCCGCCAAGCAAAATGGCGGATCCGTTTTTTTGCACAACGGCGGATTTTGACGGATTTCAAAAAACCGATGTGTGAAACAGGCCTAAGACAGATGGATGAAGCCATAATGAGGTCCTTGTTATGGGGGACTTTACCTACCTGGATATTAATTGGGAAACAGAGACCTGCGAAACTCATAAAGGCGACAGGTTTCTGCTAATAACCAAGAATAATTATCTCTCACTATTGGTGCAGAATCCGACCAGAGGAGCCGCACTTTACACCTAATACTAACAGACCTGACAGAATAAGAGATCTGCAGGTGGTCGGCATCTAGGAAATAGCGACCACAATATTGTACAGTGTCACTTGTGTTTCGCTAGGGGGACTTGTCAAGGAGTCACAAAAACACTGAACTTTTGGAAGGCAAAGTGTGACCAGCTGAGAGACGCCCTTAATCTGGTGACTGGGGCAATGTCCTCAGAAATAAGAATACAGAAAATAAATGGGAAATGTGGAAGAACATCCTAAATAGGCGCTGTAAGCGGTTTATACCTTGTGGGAATAAAAGGACAAGAAATAGGAAAAACCCAATGTGGCTAAACACAGAAGAGGGCAAGTAACAGTAAAAAGAAAGCATTTACTCTACTAAAGCAGGACGGCCCCGCTGAAGATCTAACAACTACAGGGAGAAAAATACTTTATCTAAAAAACTAACACTGTTACCAAGGTTTTGTCCCTCGGACAATTTTGAGTGTCCCTGATAGATTTTTTCATGCTGATTTTAGAAATGACTTCAGATTTTTCCTATCACATAAGGTTTTTGAGAAATGATATGAAACATTATAATATTCTGTTATAATTCTAAAAACTCATATATGAACTTTTTCTGAGACAGTATATTCTGAATTTTCCACTGAAATAACATAAATCGCTGATCTACACATATGCAAGCACTTATTATGCGAATTCCGCGCATGCGCAGCGAATCATTCAGCTGACCGTGTACGGAGCATACCACCATCTCCTGGGCATGGGAGGAATCAAAAGACAATACTGACATACTTAGTCATGGCTGAATGGATCACGACCTTCAATGCCGTTCGCTGTCCCAATGATATGGAGAGAGCAGAGTGATCATGTAACAGATTGCTACTTCTGCCTTACAAATGTAACAAGATATTCAGCAAAGAACAAGAAATCAATAGAATATCCTAATCTTCCTTCAGCCATAACACCAGTGCCACACGATGAAAGTCTTCGTGTTCCAAAGTATTGACAATGGTGGACGACGAAGATGAACTAACAATGTCAGAGGAAAATGAAACTGCTGCAGACCCAGACTTTGAGCCTTCTACATCTAATCCACATCTGTTCAGTCAAGCTGATCTGAGTGACTTGGTTAGGGATTTGAAACTGTCAAAGAGGCAGGCAGAATTATTGGGATCAAGGCTAAAAGAACAGAATCTCTTATTACCAGGAACAAGAGTTTCTGTTTTTCGCAGTTGTCAAGAAAACCTTAATCAATTTTTCAACCATGTCGACAGTTTAACCTTTTGCAACGACGTGTTGGGGTTGTTTGGTGCTCTTGGATGCGAAAATGACCCGAAGGAATGGCGACTTTTCATTGACTTGTCAGTTTTCAGTCTGAAGGCTCTTTTGCTACACAACGGAAATATCTATCCTTCTATACCTATTGGACATACCGTACACATGAAAGAAATGTATGAGAATATGGAGTTATTGTTGACCCACATTAAGTATAGAAATTATAACTGGAACATATGTGGTGATCTAAAAGGTGTTGCACTTCTTCTTGGACTACAGCTTGGATATACCAAGTATTATTGTTTTATTTGTGAGTGGGACAGTCGTGCACGAGAAATGCACTATTTCAGAAAGGACTGGCCACTCCGCGAAAACCTGGTTGCTGGACAGAAGAATGTTAAACATAATCCTCTCGTTGATTCAGCAAAGATATTTCTCCTTCCTTTGCACATTAAACTTGGGCTTATGAAGAATTTTGTCAAAGCAATGAACAAAGAATCAGAAGCCTTTATTTAGTTGCGACAGAAATTTCCAAGAATAAGTGATGCAAAGATTAAAGAAGGTATTTTCATTGGCCCACAGATCAGAGATATTATGAATGACAGTAGCTTTGATGGTCTTTTGCATGGTCCTGAACAAGTGGCATGGAGAGCTTTTAAAGATGTGACCTTCAACATCCTTGGCAACGGCAGGGCACCGAACTTTAAACAACTTATGAAATGCAATACGTCACTAAAAATGCTTTTTCTACATTCTCACTTGGACATCTTTCCAGCCAATCTTGATGCCATTAGCGATGAACAAGGTGAAAGATTTCACCAAGACATTGCACTGATGGAAAAAAGGTACCAAGGAAAGTGGAGTACGTCAATGCTGGCTGACTATTGCTGGAATCTTATTCGAAAAGCATCTGACACGGATTATAAATGAAAGTCGTCTGCAAAACACTTTTGAACAATTGCTTTTGCTACTGACATCGATGCACATGTATGTAGCGTCTCGGACGTCATAATGTAGACTATAAACTGTTGTTTCTTAAAAACCTTATGTGATACAGACTTTTGGGGCACATATTCAAAATCTATAGGATACAATAAAATTCTCTCAGGGGACAAGAACTTCCCTGAAATTTGTTGCGCAGTGTTATTAAAGCTGCCAAAAAGGAACCAGAGAAGCACATTGCTAAGGAGAGTAACACTAATCCCAAGCTGTTCTTCACCTGTATCAATAGTAAAAGAATCATAAGTGACAGTGTAGGCCCCTTAAAAAATTGTGAGGAAAGTATAGTTGTAGATGACGAGGAAAAAGCTAATGTAACGGGGTCTACCAAGCTGGGGTACCTCTTTCAGTACCACCCCGTGTTTTCGGAGGTCCGCTCTGCGTTGGCTGGAGCCTGAAAGAATGACGCTGGCTGGAATCCCTGGGTTACATGGGCGCAAATAAAAGATCACTGCTTCTCCACGTATTTCCAGTCTGACAAAACACTTCACTCACAGGACATAGAATGTATCACACAGATACAGAGGGCAGGCCAATAGAAAAGCGGCAGGCCAGACATACAATACAAAAGCCGCAGGTGACCGGAGCCTGCCGATGTTGACTGTGGGAATTACAAAGGTGGGGGGAGGGTGGACAAAAGGAGAATATCGTGTCCCCTCTGCCCAGGGGCGCAGCCTGTGGGCTGAGGCATTAGGGACATGCATCTCACATAGAACCTATTATCCATACATATAACTCCACAACATATTCTGGGTGCTGAGTGGTTCTGTAACACGTAACAGCTAATATATTAAACACCTTCTTCTGCACGGTGTAACGGGGTCTACCCAAGCTGGGGTACCTCTTTCAGTACCACCCCGTTTTTTCGGAGGTCCGCTCTGCGTTGGCTGGAGTCTGAATAAATGACACTGGCTGGAATTCCTTGGTTACATGGGCGCATATAAAAGATCACTGCTTCTCCACGTATTTCCAGTCTTCCAGTCTGACAACACTTTAATCACAGGACACAGAATATATCACACAGATACAGAGGGCAGGCCAATAGAAAAGCGGCAGGCCAGACATACATTACAAAAGCCGCAGGTGACCGGAGCCTACCGATGTTGACTGTGGGAATTACAAAGGTGGGGGGAGGGTGGACAAAAGGAGAATATCGTGTCCCCTCTGCCCAGGGGCTATAATTTGTCGGATGCCCTTGTGCATAGTTACTACGCCCCACGGATTAAAAATCCTTTTAATTCAACGGGTCCACCACAAGGATGTTTCCCGTGTGGGAACTGTGTGGCCTGCAAAAACATCATGCGTCCTCATACTTTTACATCTGCCGACGGTTGTCAGCAATTCTCTATCAAACAATACATCACCTGTACCACAACACAGGTGATATATTATGCTACCTGTGGCTGTCAAAAAATCTATATAGGCCTTACCTCCCGCCAACTTCGAACTCGCACAAGGGAGCACGTTCGTGACATTATGGCAGCGGCTGCTGTCACTGACCTCTCGACTCTAAAGACCATACCCAGGCACTATAAACAATTCCACCAATGTAACCCTAAATCATTTATGGTTAGGGGTATTCAACACATTCATATTGGAATACGAGGTGGTGATATACAACGCCTTCTAGCACAAAAAGAGTGCAGGTGGATCACCATCCTAGGAACAATGTCCCCTTGTGGTTTAAACGGATCACAGGGCTTTGCTTCCTTCCTGTGAATGTTTTTGAACTACCCCTTCTTGTTCGTTGTATTTGACTGTGGTCTGTAATCTCCTTTTTGTCTCATGAGGTTTGTTTTTCCACCTCCCACCATTTTTTAATTCGGCTTTTATTTATGTTTGTTGGTTTTTATATCTATTGTCTGTTGTTCATTGCTTCCATTTTGTCCCTTTCAGTGACCAACATCTTCAGCCTCATTCAGGTGATCCCATTTGATGTCCCTACAGTCGTTCCATGACCAATATCCAAGATCTGCGGATGTGATGCCTATTTTAGGCACATGAACAATATGTCATTAAGGAAATACCTGCATCATATTAAGTTGGCCTGATCTGACCATTGTATAAAATGATTTGTAATCTAGTAGGGCTTTAACAACCAATATCAGGCCTGTGCAGACAGTACTGTTTGGCCTCCCCTTTTGATCTGCAGGTTATTTTCTTTTTTGTATAATCTACTGGTATCTCATTTGCATATACATATATCAATATATCCTATCTGTTCATCTGTACAAGTGTCTTATCATACATTCTATTAATGATGTAGATATATGATTGCAAATTGTTTTATTTTATTTCTGCCTAATGCCAATATTGTTACCAGTTCATGTTATGTTCAATCCTATTTGTCCATATTTGAGTGGAGCGGTTCTTATGTTTATTTTTATGTTATTTTTTACGTCATCATTATTTCCGTAAGTTATTTGGTAATTTGGTAAGTACACTATTGGTGGGGGCGTTTTTCTTTTCTTTGTTGATTGGATGACACATGTGATTGGGGACTATGTGCGACCTTTATGGGCGGTCACATTGATATTTATGCGCTCCATTACTTTCTTATTGGCCATCTTGTAAACGAGTGGGGTATTTAAATGGGAACCTAGGCATATTAAAGCCATGCCCCCTGAGGAAGATCTACACATCGAAACGTGCGTTGGGGTTTTTCCTCCTGCCTTCACGCTTGGAAGCATGACGGGTAACTATACATTAGCAATGTGATTTGGTTGGGTTATCTTCTCCCACTGTTCTGCCCCATATACTCCTTACTAGTGATGGATTTGTAGTCCCTTTTTATGTCTCAGTATCCGGGGCCCCTCCATATCATTGTAGCACTGTTGGATTTATTTTTCCATGACATTGATTGAAATTGGAGGAACTCCGGTATCTGGGTTTAAGCATTATGCCTGTTACATTTGGGACTATTTTTGCTTATTCAGACTACTGTGACTGGTGGCAGTATACATATATATCTACATTACCCTATATGCACTAAGCGTGATTCCAGGACTCTCATGCCACTTTCTAAGGTTTTGAGGTCACTATTAATTATATAAGTACTTCTTTTTCATATTGCCTGCTCACTTATATACTGTGTTCAGTATGTTTTTCTGCATATATTGACATTTTTGTGTCACTTTTTATGATCAATAAAATATTTGTTCATTGTTTGCTAACTAGCCTAGACTCTATTCTTCTCCGGTCTTTCATACATTACAAAAGCCGCAGGTGACCGGAGCCTACCGATGTTGACTGTGGGAATTACAAAGGTGGGGGGAGGGTGGACAAAAGGAGAATATCGTGTCCCCTCTGCCCAGGGGCGCAGCCTGTGGGCTGATGCATTAGGGACATGCATCTCACATAGAACCTATTATCCATACATATAACTGCACAACATATTCTGGGTGCTAAGTGGTTCTGTAACACGTAACAGCTAATATATTAAACACCTTCTTCTGCGCGGTGTAACGGGGTCTACCCAAGCTGGGGTACCTCTTTCAGTACCACCCCGTTTTTTTGGAGGTCCGCTCTGCGTTGGCTGGAGTCTGAATAAATGACGCTGGCTGGAATTCCTTGGTTACATGGGCGCATATAAAAGATCACTGCTTCTCCACGTATTTCCAGCCTGACAACACTTTACTCACAGGACACAGAATATATCACACAGATACAGAGGGCTGGCCAATAGAAAAGCGGCAGGCCAGACATACATTACAAAAGCCGCAGGTGGCCGGAGCCTGCCGATGTTTACTGTGGGAATTACAAAGGTGGGGGGCGGGCGGACAAAAGGAGAATATCGTGTCCCCTCTGCCCAGGGGCGCAGCCTGTGGGCTGATGCATTAGGGACATGCATCTCACATGGAACCTATTATACATACATATAACTGCACAACATATCCTGGGTGCTGAGTGGTTCTGTAACACGTAACACACGGTATTCACGGTGGAAAATGAAATGCCGAGAGACAAAGAAAACCCGATATTAAGGGTAACCAATCTAATCCAAGAAGAGGTGCGAAACCGGCTAAATAAGATTACAATAGATAAATCTCTGAGTCCGGATGGCATACACCCACGAGTACTAAGAGAACTAAGTAATGTAATAGACAAACCATTATTTCTTATATTTACGAACTCTATAGCGACGGGGGCTGGCACATAGCAAATGTGATACCAATATTAAAAAAGGGCTCTAACAGTGACCCTGGAAATTATGGGCCGGTAAGTCTAACCTCTATTGTTGGTAAAATATTTGAAGGGTTTCTGAGGGTTTACTTTTTTTTCCCATACATTAAAGAATAGTGGCAGAATGGCCCTGGTCCAAATTTCCAAATTTTTCACCTGGGGTGCATCAGACTCTAGTTACACCCTTAAAACCCACAATCTACTCCTTGTCAATTTCCCCCAAAATCTGCATCAAATTATAGAAAAACTGCCAAAGAGAGAGAAAACTAACTCGTGTAAACACGTGGTAACATGCAGCGATGAGGGCGTGAGGAGAGGTTCATCCATCATGGACTTGTATCTTGTCCTGACACAGTAAGCTCAGGCTGCATCATCATCCATCAGGTGCTGACACCATAATGTGATACCTGATAAATGACGTCCACGCCCATCATATATCTAAGCCACCGTAACGCGGGATCTAACATCCCATTACAGCATTTCACCACTAATACATACAGTGGTGTGAAAAAGTGTTTGTCCCCTTCCTGAGTTCCTATTCTTTTGCATGCTTGTCACACTTAAAGGTTTCACATCACCGAACAAATGTAAATATTAGACAAATATAACACAAGTAATCACAAAATGCAGTTTATAAACGAAGGTCTTTATTATTATGGGCAAAAGAAATCCAAACCTACAGGGCCCAGTGTAAAAAAGTGATAGCACACCACCTTAAAATATAAATTATTTGTGGTTTATCACATCTTTGGGATGCTGAGTTCACATTCTCTGTCCACACCCCGGCCTGATTACTGCCACACCTGTTCTCAATTAAGAAATCGTTTAAATAGGACCTGCCTGACAAAGTGAAGTAGACCAAAAGTTCTTCAAAAGCTAGACATCATGCCGCGATCCAAAGAAATTCTGAAACAAATGAGAAACAAAGTAATTGAGATCTACCAGTCTGGAAAAGGTTATAAAACCATTTCTAAAGCTTTGAGATTCCAGTGAACCACAGTGAGAGCCATTATCCACAAATGGTGAAAACATGGAAGTGGTGAACCTTCCCAGGAGTGACTGGCCGACCAAAATTACCCCAAGTAATTACCCCAAGAACACAGCGATGACTCATTCAAGAGATCGCAAAAGACCGCACAAAAACATTCAAATAACATCAGGCCTCTCTTTTCTCAGTTAAGGTCAATGTCCATGACTCAACCATCAGAAAGAGGCTGAGCAAAAATGGCCTGCATGGCAGAGTTCCAAGCCGAAATCCACTGCTAAGCAATAAAAATAAAAAGTCTCTTCTCAGTTTGGCCAGAAAACATCTTGATGATCCCCAAAACCTTTGGGAGAATACTCTGTGGAGTGACGAGAAAAAAGTTGAACTTTTCGGAAGATGTACAGTATGTTCCATTACATCTTGGGTAGAAGTAAAAAGGAGCATCAAACCAACAGTAAAATATGGTGGTGGCAATGTGAGGGTCTGGGGTTGTTTTGCTGCTTCAGGGCCTGGAAGACTTGTGGTAAATGGAACCATGAATTCTGCTGTCGACCAAAAAATCCTGAAGGAGAATGTCCGGCCAACTATACTTGACCTCAAACTGAAGCACACTTAGGTTATGAAGTAGGACAATAATCCAAAACACATAATCAATTCCACCTCTGAATGGCTTAAGAAAAACAAAATTTAGACTTTGGAGTGGCCTAGTCAGAGTCCTGACCTTAATCCGATTCAGATGCTGTGGCATGACGTCAAAAAGGCGGTTCATGCTCGTAAACCTCCAATGTGGATGAATTACAACAATTCTACAAAGAAGAGGGGACAAAATTCCTCCAGAGCGTTGGAAAAGACTCACTGCCAGTTATCAAAAACGGTTGATTGCAGTTGTTGTTGCTGCTAAGGGCGGCCCAACCAGTTACTAGATTTAGGGGCAAATTAGAGATGGGTGGACATCTGGATGTTCAGGTCTGGCGGGTTCGGCCGAACAGTTACAAAAAGTTTGGGTTTGTGCACCAGAACAATACCTGGACCTCATTCACTTGAATTGGGGCCCGAACATCCAGTGTTTGCAACACTGTCATGTGCATGACAGTGTGGCGAATGCCGCTTCTGATCGGAGGTGAAATCATCACCGGCTATCAGATAGCCACGGTTTCCACGCTGTCAATAGACAGCGTGAGCATGCAGCGGTCATCGGAGGTTTAAAGTTTACCTCTGGTCACTGGTGTCAGCTGATGGCACCAAAGCTCCTATCATCATGTGTATTCATTAGCTGGCTCCTGCGCTGTAAATAAATAATTAAATATTTTTCTCACGGTGCTAGCGGGGCTCTCACCGAGGTCATGGCAGTTCAGCCCAGCAGGGAACGCAGCCTTAGTGGCCGTCAGTAATCTAGATGATGTCACCGCCGGTCACTGAGGCTGCTTTCACAGTTCAGTCACCAGTGGTTCTCAGCCTGGATGGTCGCATCTTGGCACCGTCCAGGTTGACAACTGTTTTTCCCCCAGACATGGATTACGGCGTGGGACAGAACAACGAAGAGGTGAGGGATATTGTTGTTTTTTTATTTTTGGTTTATTACAGGAGACGAGGGCTTCGGTGGAATTAGGTGCTAGGCGAGTATAACTTTGTTATTTTTAAATAAAATAGTAAAAATTTGCTTTGTTTTATTTCTAATAAAGGAATTTTTTCTGGCTGTGTCTTTATTTACCATACCACTATAGGATTAGTAATGGATAGGTGTTTCATAGACGTCGCTCCATTACTAAGGCGTGGGCTTGATGTCACCTGACAATACAAAGGTAACATCAACCCCACTTGCCACCATTACAGGGCAAGTGGAAAGAGCCAGGCAAAGGACCAGAATTGGCGCATCTAATAGATGTGCCTTTTCTGCGCAGATACAGTCTGCTATTTTTAGGCTGGGGTGGGCAATAGCCATGGCCCCTTACCAGCCTGAGAATACCAGCCCCCAGCTGTCTGCTTTAGCAAGGCTGGTTGTCAAAAATGGGGGGACCCCACGCCATTATTTTAAATTATTTATTTAAATAACATAAGAAAACAACGTGAGGACCCCTCTATTCTTGATAACCAGGCTTGCTGAAGCTGACAGTTGAGAGTTGCAGCCCCCAGCTGTGAGTTTTGCCTGGCTGGTTATAAAAAATACAGGGGAACCCACGCCGTTTTTAAATTTTAATTATTTTATTTACAGCGCAGGAGTCGGCTAATGAATACACCCATCAGCCGCTCATGTGCTCGCAGTTATTAGCGGCAGCAGGTGTCGAATGATGGGAGCTGTACTCCCATCAGCTGACACCAGTGACCGGAGGTAAACTTTATACCTTCGATCACAGCTTAGCGTGGGAACCACGCCTGTCTGACTGGCGGTGATGATTTCACTTCTGATCAGAAGTGATTTTTGCCGCACTGTCATGCAAATACCTGGTGTTCGTGCAGCCAAACCCGAACAGCAACATGGACTTCCTGGTGAAGTCCGTGTTCGGTGTCCGTGGTTGAACAGTAGGTGTTTGGTAAGGATGTTGAACTTTACTGTTCGGGTTCGCCCATCTCTAGGGGCAATCACTTTTTCTCACATGACCCTGTAAGTTTGGATTTCTTTTTCCATTAATAATGAAGACCTTCATTTATAAGCTGCATTTTGTGATTATTGTGTTATCTTTGTCTAATATTTACATTTGTTTGGTGATCTGAAATATTCAAGTGTGAGAAACATGGAAAAGAATAGGAAATCAGGAAGGGGCGAACACTGTTACACACCACTGTATATCTGCACCTCACAGACATCTACAAATCAGAGCCTGTGAGATCACTGGTAAGAAGAAAAAACACCACAAACAGTATTTCACAGGATAAATCTCCATCAATCCAGTCACCTCCAGAGCTGCAGTCACTATTCTGATGTTACATCAAGTCTTATCCTCCAGAGTACAGTCATTATTCAGCTGTTACATCATGTCTTATCCTCTAGTCACCTCCAGAGCTGCAGTCACAATTCTGCTGTTACATTGTGTCTTATCCCCCAGTCACCTCCAGAGCTGCAGTCACTATTCTGATGTTACATCAAGTCTTATCCTCCAGTCACTCCAGAGCTGCAGTCACTATTCTGCTGTTACATCATGTCTTATCCTCCAGTCACCTCTAGAGCTGCAGTCAGTATTCTGGCTGGGTTGAAACGTAACCAATTGCTTTACCTGTTGCTATTGTCAACACTGTGGTGAATTAATTCTGCAATAAAAATAAGCATCATTTGAAACATATTTGAGAGGGCGACTGATTATCTACATCACAGCAACATCCAACAGAACACAGTGATGTCATCACACCAACAGAACACAGTGATGTCATCACACCAACAGAACACAGCGATGTCATCACACCAAATGAACACAGCGATGTCATCACACCAACTGAACACAGCGATGTCATCACACCAACAGAACACAGCGATGTCATCACACCAACAGAACACAGCGATGTCATCACACCAACAGAACACAGCGATGTCATCACACCAACAGAACACAGCGATGTCATCACACCAACAGAACACAGCGATGTCATCACACCAACAGAACACAGCGATGTCATCACACCAACAGAACACAGCGATGTCATCACACCAACTGAACACAGTGATGTCATCACACCAACAGAACACAGTGATGTCATCACACCAACAGAACACAGCGATGTCATCACACCAACAGAACACAGCGATGTCATCACACCAACTGAACACAGCGATGTCATCACACCAACAGAACACAGCGATGTCATCACACCAACAGAACACAGCGATGTCATCACACCAACTGAACACAGCGATGTCATCACACCAACTGAACACAGCGATGTCATCACACCAACAGAACACAGCGATGTCATCACACCAACAGAACACAGCGATGTCATCACACCAACAGAACACAGTGATGTCATCACACCAACAGAACACAGCGATGTCATCACACCAACTGAACACAGCGATGTCATCACACCAACTGAACACAGCGATGTCATCACACCAACAGAACACAGCGATGTCATCACACCAACAGAACACAGCGATGTCATCACACCAACAGAACACAGCGATGTCATCACACCAACAGAACACAGTGATGTCATCACACCAACAGAACACAGCGATGTCATCACACCAACTGAACACAGCGATGTCATCACACCAACTGAACACAGTGATGTCATCACACCAACAGAACACAGTGATGTCATCACACCAACAGAACACAGCGATGTCATCACACCAACAGAACACAGCGATGTCATCACACCAACAGAACACAGCGATGTCATCACACCAACAGAACACAGTGATGTCATCACAGATTTCATCCATTATAAGTTTATGCTTAGAACATTCAACACTGCCCTTCACCTCTCCAAACAAACCTATTTCAACACCCTCATCACCTCACTGTCCAATAACCCTAAACATCTCTTTAACACTTTTCATTCTCTACTCAACCCAAGAGTACAGGCCCCAACCACGGAGCTCCGAGCTGACGATCTGGCCAATTACTTCAAAGAAAAAATTGACCAGATACGACAGGAAATTATCTCCCAATCACCTCATACCATGCACTGTCCTCCCTCCCCCACTGCATCTAGCTCACTCTCTGGTTTTGAACCAGTCACAGAAGAAGAAGTAAGCAGGCTCCTTGCATCTTCTCGCCCAACCACTTGCACCAGTGACCCATTTCCGTCACATCTCCTCCAGTCCCTTTCCCCTGCTGTCACCACTCACCTAACTAAAATATTTAACCTCTCTCTCCTGGTATTTTTCCCTCCTCACTTAAGCATGCCATCATACATCCACTACTTAAAAAACCATCCCTCGACAAAAACTGTGCCGCTAACTATAGACCTGTCTCTAATCTTCCCTTCATCTCTAAACTCCTGGAATGCCTGGTCAACTCCCGTCTTATCCGCTATCTCTCTGATAACTCTCCTCTCGACCCTCTCCAATCCGGCTTCCGCTCTTTACACTCTACAGAAACTGCCCTCACTAAAGTCTCTAATGATCTACTAACAGCTAAATCTAATGGTCATTACTCCATGCTAATTCTCTTGGATCTCTCTGCAGCATTCGACACTGTGGATCATCAGCTCCTCCTCACTATGCTCCATTCCATTGGCCTCAAGAACACCGTTCTCTCCTGGTTCTCCTCCTATCTCTCTGACCGCTCCTTTACTGTATCTTTTGCCGGTTCCTCCTCCTCCTCTCACCTTCCCCTTACTGTTGGGGTTCCTCAAGGATCGGTCCTAGGCCCCCTCCTCTTCTCCTTGTACACTGCCCCTATTGGTCAAACAATCAGTAGATTTGGTTTCCAGTACCATCTCTATGCTGACGACACCCAATTATACGCTTCTTCTCCTGACATCACGCCAGCCTTTCTAGAAAACACCGGCGACTGTCTAAACGCTGTGTCTAACATCATGTCCTCACTATATCTGAAACTGAACCTGTCAAAGACTGAACTCCTTGTGTATCCTCCCGCTACTAATGTACCGATACCCAACATTGCCATTTCCGTGTGTGGTTCCACTATTACTCCCCAGCAACAGGCCCGCTGTCTTGGGGTCATACTTGACTCTGAGCTTTCCTTTGTCCCCCACATTCGATCACTGGCTCGCTCTTGTCATCTGCACCTCAAAAAATTTCTAGAATTTGACCTTTTCTTACTTTTGACTCTGCAAAAACTCTTACTGTTTCTCTTATTCATTCTCGTCTGGACTATTGTAACTCTCTTCTAATCGGTCTCCCTCTTATCAAACTCTCCCCTCTCCAATCTGTCTTGAATGCTGCAGCCAGGATCATATTCCTCACCAATCGTTACACCGATGCCTCTACCTTGTGCCAGTCATTACACTGGCTACCCATCCAGTCCAGAATTCAGTATAAACTTATTACCCTCACCCACAAAGCACTCCATGGCTCAGCACCACCCTACATCTCCTCCCTTGTTTCAGTCTACCACCCTACCCGCGCCCTCCGTTCTGCTGATGACCTGAGGTTAGCATCCTCAATAATCAGAACCTCCCACTCCCGTCTCCAAGACGTTACACGTGCTGCGCCAATTCTTTGGAATGCACTTCCCAGGTCAATACGATTAGTCCCCAATCCCCACAATTTTAAGCGTGCCCTGAAAACGCATTTATTCAGACTGGCCTACCGCCTCAACACATTAACCTAATCGATCCCTGTGTGGCACAGCCAAAAGTTTTACCATAACCAGATTTCCCGCATCATGTTCCCACATGCTTTATGCATCCATTAGCCCTCTGCGTCTGTACTGTTACACACTTAACATTATGGCTGGTCCATACAATCACGGCAATTGTTACCACCCACCTTTCGTGTCTCCCTCTTTCCTCATAGACTGTAAGCTTGCGAGCAGGGCCCTCATTCCTCTTGGTATCTGATATGATCTACGTGATTATTGTTATGCTGTAATGTCTATTGTCTGTACAATTCCCCTCTGAAATGTAAAGTGCTGCGGAATATGTCGGCGCTATAGAAATAAAATTTATTATATTATTATGATTATCACACTATCAGAACACAGTGATGTCATCACACTACCAGAACACAGTGATGTCATGACATCAACATAACACAACAGTGTCATCACACCAACAGAACACAATAATGTCATCACAACAGAACACAGTGATATCATCACATCAGCAGAACACAGTGATGTCATCACACCAACAGAACACAGTGATGTCATCACATCAACGGAACACAGTGATGTCATGACATCAACAGAACACAACAGTATCACACCAACAGAACACAATAATGTCATCACAACAGAACACAGTGATGTCATCACATCAACAGAACACAATAATGTCATCATACCAATATCCAACAGAACACAATAATGTAATCACAACAGAACACTGTGATGTCATCACATCAACACAACACAGTGATGTCATCACACTAACAGACCACATTGATGTCATCACACTAACAGACCACAGTGATGTCATCACACTAACAGACCACAGTGATGTCATCACACTAACAGGCCACAGTGATGTCATCACACTATCAGAACACAGTGATGTCATCACACTAACAGAATACAGTGATGTCATCACACTAACAGAACATAGTGATGTCATCACACCAACAGACCACAGTGATGTCATCACACTATCAGACCACAGTGATGTCATCACACTAACAGAATACAGTGATGTCATCACACTAACAGACCACAGTGATGTCATCACACTATCAGACCACAGTGATGTCATCACACTATCAGACCACAGTGATGTCATCACACCAACAGATCAAAGTTAAGTCATCACACCAATATCCAACAGAGCACAATAATGTCATCACAACAGAACAGTCATGTAATCACACTAACAGAACAGTGATGTAATCACACTAATAGAACACAGTGATATCATCACATCAACAGAACACAACAGGGTCATCACACCAACAGAACACAATAATGTCATCATACCAATATCCAACAGAACACAATAATGTCATCACACCAACAGAACACAGTGATGTCATCACACCAACAGAACACAGTGATGTCATCACACCAACAGAACACAGTGATGTCATCACACCAACAGAACACAGTGATGTCATCACACCAACAGAACACAGTGATGTCATCACACCAACAGAACACAGTGATGTCATCACATCAACAGAACACAGTGATGTCATCACACCAACAGAACACAATAATGTCATCATACCAATATCCAACAGAACACAATAATGTAATCACACCAGCATTTAGGATGAGCAGGAAAGAGAACACAGAAGCCTCCACATGGACCGTACAGGTGCATGCCAGCAAATGGGACAAGGTAATACTGGCAGAAGTTATGATTTATCAGAATTATTAATTACACACATATGGAGAAGCAGGCAGAGAGGAGAAGGAAGAGCAGATTGTACTCAGCAGAGGCCGGAGCCGGGGACACAAGCCAGAATACCACAGACGGATCTCGTTATATGACGCAGAACATCACCGAGGCCACCATCAACCATCTACATGGACCATATACACGGAGACCTCAGTACAAGACCGTAACCAAAGCACAGAAAGAGAGTAGTAGCACTGTGCAGTGTATATACAGTATACAGCACAGGAGGAGTGGTACTGTGCAGTGTATATATACAGGAGGAGTGGTGCTGTGCAGTGTATATATACACAGGAGGAGTGGTACTGTGCAGTGTATATATACAGGAGGAGTGGTACTGTGCAGTGTATATACAGGAGGAGTGGTACTGTGCAGTGTATATATACAGGAGGAGCAGTACTGTGCAGTGTATATATACAGGAGGAGTGGTGCTGTGCAGTGTATATATACACAGGAGGAGTGGTACTGTGCAGTGTATATACACAGGAGGAGTGGTACTGTGCAGTGAATATATACAGGAGGAGTGGTGCTGTGCAGTGTATATATACACAGGAGGAGGGATACTGTGCAGTGTATATATACAGGAGGAGTGGTACTGTGCAGTGTATATATACAGGAGGAGGGGTACTGTGCAGTGTATATACACAGGAGGAACGGTACTGTGCAGTGTATATATACACAGGAGTCGTACTGTGCAGTGTATATACACAGGAGGAACGGTACTGTGCAGTGTATATATACACAGGAGGAGCGGTACTGTGCAGTGTATATATACACAGGAGGAGCGGTACTGTGCAGTGTATATATACAGGTACTGTGCAGTGTATATATACAGGTACTGTGCAGTGTATATATACAGGAGGAGCGGTACTGTGCAGTGTATATATACAGGAGGAGCGGTACTGTGCAGTGTATATATACAGGAGGAGCGGTACTGTGCAGTGTGTATATACAGGAGGAGCGGTACTGTGCAGTGTATATATACAGGAGGAGTGGTACTGTGCAGTGTGTATATATACAGGAGGAGTGGTACTGTGCAGTGTATATACAGGAGGAGTGGTACTGTGCAGTGTATATATACAGGAGGAGCAGTACTGTGCAGTGTATATATACAGGAGGAGTGGTGCTGTGCAGTGTATATATACACAGGAGGAGTGGTACTGTGCAGTGTATATACACAGGAGGAGTGGTACTGTGCAGTGAATATATACAGGAGGAGTGGTGCTGTGCAGTGTATATATACACAGGAGGAGGGATACTGTGCAGTGTATATATACAGGAGGAGTGGTACTGTGCAGTGTATATATACAGGAGGAGGGGTACTGTGCAGTGTATATACACAGGAGGAACGGTACTGTGCAGTGTATATATACACAGGAGTCGTACTGTGCAGTGTATATACACAGGAGGAACGGTACTGTGCAGTGTATATATACACAGGAGGAGCGGTACTGTGCAGTGTATATATACACAGGAGGAGCGGTACTGTGCAGTGTATATATACAGGTACTGTGCAGTGTATATATACAGGTACTGTGCAGTGTATATATACAGGAGGAGCGGTACTGTGCAGTGTATATATACAGGAGGAGGGGTACTGTGCAGTGTATATATACAGGAGGAGCGGTACTGTGCAGTGTATATATACAGGAGGAGCGGTACTGTGCAGTGTATATACACAGGAGGAGTGGTACTGTGCAGTGTGTATATATACAGGAGGAACGGTACTGTGCAGTGTATATATACAGGAGGAGCGGTACTGTGCAGTGTATATATACAGGAGGAGTGGTACTGTGCAGTGTGTATATATACAGGAGGAACGGTACTGTGCAGTGTATATATACAGGAGGAGTGGTACTGTGCAGTGTATATATACAGGTACTGTGCAGTGTATATATACAGGAGGAGCGGTACTGTGCAGTGTGTATATACAGGAGGAGCGGTACTGTGCAGTGTATATATACAGGAGGAGCGGTACTGTGCAGTGTGTATATACAGGAGGAGCGGTACTGTGCAGTGTATATATACAGGAGGAACGGTACTGTGCAGTGTATATATACAGGAGGAGTGGTACTGTGCAGTGTATATATACAGGTACTGTGCAGTGTATATATACAGGAGGAGCGGTACTGTGCAGTGTATATATACAGGAGGAGGGGTACTGTGCAGTGTATATATACAGGAGGAGGGGTACTGTGCAGTGTATATATACAGGAGGAGCGGTACTATGCAGTGTATATATACAGGAGGAGCGGTACTGTGCAGTGTATATATACAGGAGGAGTGATACTGTGCAGTGTATATATACAGGAGGAGTGGTACTGTGCAGTGTATATATATACAGGAGGAGCGGTACTGTGCAGTGTATATATACAGTACAGGAGTGGTACTGTGCAGTGTATATATACAGGAGGAGTGATACTGTGCAGTGTATATATACAGGAGGAGGGGTACTGTGCAGTGTATATATACAGGAGGAGCGGTACTATGCAGTGTATATATACAGTACAGGAGTGGTACTGTGCAGTGTATATATACAGGAGGAGTGATACTGTGCAGTGTATATATACAGGAGGAGGGGTACTGTGCAGTGTATATATACAGGAGTGGTACTGTGCAGTGTATATATACAGTAGGAGCGGTACTGTGCAGTGTATATACAGGATGAGTAGTACTGTGCAGTGTATATACAGGAGGAGTGGTACTGTACAGTGTGTATATACAGGAGGAGCGGTACTGTGCAGTGTATATATACAGGAGGAGTGGTACTGTGCAGTGTGTATATACAGGAGGAGCGGTACTGTGCAGTGTATATACAGTAGGAGCGGTACTGTGCAGTGTATATACAGGATGAGTAGTACTGTGCAGTGTATATACAGGAGGAGCGGTACTGTGCAGTGTATATATACAGGAGGAGTGGTACTGTGCAGTGTATATATACAGGAGGAGTGGTACTGTGCAGTGTGTATATACAGGAGGAGCAGTACTGTGCAGTGTATATATACAGGAGGAGTGGTGCTGTGCAGTGTATATATACAGGAGGAGTGGTACTGTGCAGTGTATATATACAGGAGGAGAGGTACTGTGCAGTGTATATATACAGGAGGAGTGGTACTGTGCAGTGTATATATACAGGAGGAGTGGTACTGTGCAGTGTATATATACGGGAGGAGCGGTACTATGCAGTGTATATATACAGTACAGGAGTGGTACTGTGCAGTGTATATATACAGGAGGAGTGATACTGTGCAGTGTATATATACAGGAGGAGTGGTACTGTGCAGTGTATATATACAGGAGGAGCGGTACTATGCAGTGTATATATACAGTACAGGAGTGGTACTGTGCAGTGTATATATACAGGAGGAGTGATACTGTGCAGTGTATATATACAGGAGGAGGGGTACTGTGCAGTGTATATATACAGGAGTGGTACTGTGCAGTGTATATATACAGTAGGAGCGGTACTGTGCAGTGTATATACAGGATGAGTAGTACTGTGCAGTGTATATACAGGAGGAGTGGTACTGTACAGTGTGTATATACAGGAGGAGCGGTACTGTGCAGTGTATATATACAGGAGGAGTGGTACTGTGCAGTGTGTATATACAGGAGGAGCGGTACTGTGCAGTGTATATACAGTAGGAGCGGTACTGTGCAGTGTATATACAGGATGAGTAGTACTGTGCAGTGTATATACAGGAGGAGCGGTACTGTGCAGTGTATATATACAGGAGGAGTGGTACTGTGCAGTGTATATATACAGGAGGAGTGGTACTGTGCAGTGTGTATATACAGGAGGAGCAGTACTGTGCAGTGTATATATACAGGAGGAGTGGTGCTGTGCAGTGTATATACAGGAGGAGTGGTACTGTGCAGTGTATATATACAGGAGGAGAGGTACTGTGCAGTGTATATATACAGGAGGAGTGGTACTGTGCAGTGTATATATACAGGAGGAGTGGTACTGTGCAGTGTATATATACAGGAGGAGTGGTACTGTGCAGTGTATATATACGGGAGGAGGGGTACTGTGCAGTGTATATATACAGGAGGAGTGGTACTGTGCAGTGTATATATACAGTAGGAGCGGTACTGTGCAGTGTATATATACAGGAGGAGGGGTACTGTGCAGTGTATATATACAGGAGGAGGGGTACTGTGCAGTGTATATATACAGTAGGAGTGGTACTGTGCAGTGTATATATACAGGAGGAGTGGTACTGTGCAGTGTATATATACAGGAGGAGCGGTACTGTGCAGTGTATATATACAGGAGGAGTGGTGCTGTGCAGTGTATATATACAGGAGGAGGGGTACTGTGCAGTGTATATATACAGGAGGAGTGGTACTGTGCAGGGTATATATACAGGAGGAGGGGTACTGTGCAGTGTATATATACAGGAGGAGCAGTACTGTGCAGTGTATATACAGGAGGAGGGGTACTGTGCAGTGTATATATACAGGAGGAGGGGTACTGTGCAGTGTATATATACAGGAGGAGCAGTACTGTGCAGTGTATATATACAGGAGGAGGGGTACTGTGCAGTGTATATACAGGAGGAGTGGTACTGTGCAGTGTATATATACAGGAGGAGGGGTACTGTGCAGTGTATATATACAGTAGGAGTGGTACTGTGCAGTGTATATATACAGGAGGAGTGGTACTGTGCAGTGTATATATACAGGAGGAGGGGTACTGTGCAGTGTATATATACAGTAGGAGTGGTACTGTGCAGTGTATATATACAGGAGGAGTGGTACTGTGCAGTGTATATATACAGGAGGAGGGGTACTGTGCAGTGTATATATACAGGAGGAGGGGTACTGTGCAGTGTATATATACAGGAGGAGTGGTACTGTGCAGTGTATATATACAGGAGGAGTGGTACTGTGCAGTGTATATATACAGGAGGAGGGGTACTGTGCAGTGTATATATACAGTAGGAGTGGTACTGTGCAGTGTATATATACAGGAGGAGTGGTACTGTGCAGTGTATATATACAGGAGGAGGGGTACTGTGCAGTGTATATATACAGGAGGAGGGGTACTGTGCAGTGTATATATACAGGAGGAGGGGTACTGTGCAGTGTATATATACAGGAGGAGGGGTACTGTGCAGTGTATATATACACAGGAGGGGTACTGTGCAGTGTATATATACAGGAGGAGCGGTACTGTGCAGTGTATATATACACAGGAGGGGTACTGTGCGGTGTATATATACAGGAGGAGTGGTACTGTGCAGTGTATATATACACAGGAGTGGTACTGTGCAGTGTATATATACAGGAGGAGTGGTACTGTGCAGTGTATATATACACAGGAGTGGTACTGTGCAGTGTATATATACAGGAGGAGGGGTACTGTGCAGTGTATATATACAGGAGGAGTGGTACTGTGCAGTGTATATATACAGGAGGAGTGGTACTGTGCAGTGTATATATACAGGAGGAGGGGGTACTGTGCAGTGTATATATACAGGAGGAGGGGTACTGTGCAGTGTATATATACAGGAGGAGGGGTACTGTGCAGTGTATATATACAGGAGGAGGGGTACTGTGCAGTGTATATACAGGAGGAGGGGTACTGTGCAGTGTATATATACAGGAGGAGGGGTACTGTGCAGTGTATATATACACAGGAGTGGTACTGTGCAGTGTATATATACAGGAGGAGTGGTACTGTGCAGTGTATATATACAGGAGGAGGGGTACTGTGCAGTTACAGATGGCACTGAGCGTGGCTGATATTTTGGGTCCTTCCTGATCATTGGTGATGACCCCTTTGATAAACATGTCTGAGGCCATTATGGATGCATAAGTCTGAGACCCCTGCGGTTATCATTCCCACTGCGGCAGATGAACCGGTCTTGTTAACAAACATTAAGCTGCAGTGAATATGACGATGGCGCTCATTGGGAAGGATGGGGAGAGGATGGTGCAATGTTGGGGTCATCAGACAATATTTCTCCGTTACTTTGTGACTCCGGGTTTTCTTGTGTCAGCCTGAAGACATTAATGTATAGAATTTCTGCATAAGACGTATTTAGAGCCAGCGTCACTTATTATTATCTTCTTACTAACGGCTGAGAATCTCTGGTCATTTATTCTTCTCATCATTATGAAGGTCATAGTAACATAGCAAGGCCGAAAAAAGACAATAGTCCATCCAGTTCAGCCTATAAAATTCTGTCAGAATAAATCCCCAGATCTCCGTCCTTCTAAAGAACCTAATCACTGTAAGATACAATATTGTTACGCTCCAGGAAGACATCCAGGCCTCTCTCGAACCCCTCGACTGAGTTCGCCATCACCACCTCCTCAGGCAGGGAATTCCAGATTCTCACTGCCCTAACAGTAAAGAATCCTCTTCTATGTTGGTGGAAAAACCTTTTCTCCCCCAGACGCAGAGAATGCCCCCTTGTGACCGTCACCTTCCTTGGTATAAACAGATCCTCGGAGAGAGATTTGTGTTGTCCCCTTATATACTTATACATGGTTATTAGATCGCCCCTCAGTCGTCTTTTTTCTAGACTAAATAATCCTAATTTTGCTAATCTCTCTGAGTATTGTAGTTCCCCCATCCCCCTTTATTAATTTTGTTGCCCTCCTTTGTACTCGCTCTAGTTCCATTATATCCTTCCTGAGCACCGGTGCCCAAAACTGTACACAGTCCTCCATGTGCGGTCTAACCAGGGATTTGTACAGAGGCAGTATAATGCTCTCATCATGTGTATCCAGACCTCTTTTAATGCACCCCATGATCCTGTTTGCCTTGGCAGCTGCTGCCTGGCACTGGCTGCTCCAGGTAAGTTTATCATTAACTAGGATCCCCAAGTCCTTCTCCAGGTCAGATTTACCCAGTGGTTTCCCGTTCAGTGTGTAATCGTGATATTGATTCCTTCTTCCCATGTGTATAACCTTACATTTATCATTGTTATACCCCATCTGCCACCTTTCGGCCCAAGTTCCCAACTTATCCAGATCCATCTGGAGCAAAATACTATCTTCTCTTGTACTGACTGCTTTACATAGTCGCACCCTAGAAAATGAACCAGGGCCGCTCTTTGCCATCTTCAAGATCTCTCCTTGCTTCCAGTTGGAGGTTTCACTCCTGCTCTGATATAGTCCTGCTCTACAGCTGAGGTCTTGTTACAATGAATGGCTGCAGGTCAGAGATTGCTTGATGTAACAATGGTCGTTTATGTGGATGCATTGTTACAGCTCAGATGTGTCAGCAGGACCAGGTCAGGACAGGACAAGACTAGGTCAATACTAGGTCAGGCCAGGACTAGATCAGGACTAGGTCAGGGCAGGACTAGACTACAGTAGGTCAAGACAGGACTAGGTCAGGGCAGGACAGGACTAGGTCAGGTCAAGGCAGGACTAGATCAGGACTAGGTCAGGGCAGGACAGGACTAGGTCAGGTCAAGACAGGACAGGACTAGGTCAAAACAGGAATGGACTAGGTCAGGACAGGACTAGGTCTTAGCAGGACTAGGTCAGGACTCAGGACTAGGCAGGACAGGACTAGGTCAGGACAGGACAAGACTAGGTCAATACTAGGTCAGGCCAGGACTATATCAGGACTAGGTCACGGCAGGTCTAGGTCACGGCAGGACTAGGTCACGGCAGGACTAGGTCATGTTAGGGCAGGACAGGACTAGGTCAAGAAAGGACAGGATTAGGTCAAGACAGGACAGGACTAGGTCAGGGCAGGACTAGGTCAGGGCAGGACTAGGTCAGGGCAGGACTAGGTCAGGGCAGGACTAGGTCAGGGCAGGACAAGGTCAGGGCAGGACAAGGTCAGGGCAGGACTAGGTCAGGGCAGGACTAGGTCAGGGCAGGACTAGGTCAGGGCAGGAAAGGACTAGGTCAGGATGTATGTCTTTATGGCCCTTTAGGCTTGGGTCATGCTAAGGTCTCGGGCATACGACCATTTCAATCGCATGAGTGCTATTCACGGTTTTGACACATTGCATTTGTACCCTTGTCATTCTATGGGGTCGTGACCATGTCCGAGTTTTTACCCCTGGACTTAGCGGTGTAAGGAAAAAAAATCGCAGCATGCAGGATTTGCCTCAGAGTTGGATGGCACTCGCCTATTCATGTCTATGGTTTACTTTTTACAAACTGACAAAATAGAGGAGAAACTTGTTTTTTCTCTCCTCCTCCGAGAAAATCAGATCCTATTCCAACTGAGTGCGATCAGCATTTGCCCGGTTTTCTCAGAAGGAGAGTAAATGGTCGTCTGCATCTTCTCTAATATAGACACAGGGGTGAAATTTGATCAAAAAATGGATGACTATAAGTTTGTGGTATTGGGGTGCTGCGCTGTGACAATATGCTGCTATGCTCCGTGAGAATGTGCTGCTATGCTCCGTGACAATGTGCCGCTGTGCTCCGTGACAATGTGCCGCTACGCTCCGTGACAATGTGCCGCTACGCTCCGTGACAGTGTGCCGCTACGCTCCGTGACAATGTGCCGCTACGCTCCGTGACAATGTGCCACTACGCTCCGTGACAATGTGCCACTACGCTCCGTGACAATGTGCCACTACGCTCCGTGACAATGTGCCGCTATGTTCCCATAATGTGAATCACATACAACTCCGCAGAGATTTACTATTGTTTTCCATATAGAAATATTAAAAAGACTCTCAAGTCACAGACATGTGGCGTACATTCAATTTTGTTACAAAAAAAGGGAAAAGAATTACTTAATGTGACTATGCCATTATATTTGATTTTTCATTTCACGGTGTGATTAGAAGGCGTGTACGGCGCGATTACAGAGCTGTGCGTACACTAATGTATGGTGACAGTTTGGTGTTAATCTTGTGGGCGTTGCGGTCGCTCTCCGTCAGGATGAAGCGCTCTCCACGCAGCGCAGGTAATTGAGCTGTTAGAGCAGGTGCGATCATTACATTTCTAATTAACCTCTGCTCGCTACACGCTCAGATAAGAGTGGCTGCTGAGGACACCCCTGAGCCCCTCCACACTGCCGGGGTGACACAGGTGTGGATCCGTACACAGTGCAGAGCACGCTCACTGTCTGCGGCACCAGTGTCCTGGTCTTCAGATATTATTCTGCTATGTACTGATCCTGTATATGGCGAGATGCAGATGAAACTTATAATATACAGGTAGGGCAAATGCACAATAAATGGTGTAAGAACTGAGAAGTGGGACTATGTCTGCGTTTCCTGTTATTTGGCATCACTAGTAAAAATGAATAAAACACAGAAAATTGTGGAATAAACTTTCCCTACTCCTGACCAAGAATTAATACTCTGCTCCAAATCCAGCATCTGTTCCCTTGACACAACATCCCTTCCCTTCATTACTTTCTCTTTTCCTGCCCGACCATCCCTTCCCTTTTCCACCATTCCTTCCCTTCCACAGACCAAGAAGCCCTTCGCTTCTCCTGTTCCAGCATTGCTTTCCTACTTCATCATTCATTCCCATCTCCCTTCTTCACCATCCCTTCTCTTCTTTACCATTCATTCCCATCTCCCTTCTTCACCATCCCTTCTCTTCTTCACTATCCATTCCCATCTCCCTTCTTCACCATCCCTTCTCTTCTTCTCCAACCATTCCTATCTCCCTTCTTCACCATCCCTTCTATTCTTTACCATCCATTCCCATCTCTCTTCTTCACCATCCCTTCTCTTCTTCTCCAACCATTCCTATCTCCCTTCTTCACCATCCCTTCTCTTCTTTACCATTCATTCCCATCTCCCTTCTTCACCATCCCTTCTCTTCTTCACTATCCATTCCCATCTCCCTTCTTCACCATCCCTTCTCTTCTTCACTATCCATTCCCATCTCCCTTCTTCACCATCCCTTCTCTTCTTCTCCAACCATTCCTATCTCCCTTCTTCACCATCCCTTCTATTCTTTACCATCCATTCCCATCTCCCTTCTTCACCATCCCTTCTCTTCTTTACCATCCATTCCCATCTCCCTTCTTCACCATCCCTTCTCTTCTTTACCATCCATTCCCATCTCCCTTCTGCACCATCCCTTCTCTTCTTTGCTATCCATTCACATCTCCCTTCTTTACCACCCCTTCTCTTCTTCACCATCCCTTTTCTTCACTTCTCTTATTCACCATCTCTTCATTTCACCATCCATTCCCATCTCCCTTCTTCATCACCATCTCTTCCTGTCTTCACATCCCTTCCTTTACATCCTTGCTTTCTCCAGACCCAGCATCGCTTCCCTTCTCCGCCATCTCTTCTTCACCACCCCTTCCCTTCATCATAATCCCTTTCCTTCTTTACCAATCCTTGCCTTCTCCAGACCCAACATCGCTTCCCTTCTCTACCATTACTTCCCTTGTTCACCACCCCTTCTCTTCTTCATCATCTCTTTCCTTGTTCACATCCCTTCCATTCTCCACCTTCCATTCCCTTCTTCACGATCCCTCTTCCCTTCCTGTCTCCACCATCCTTTCCATTCTCATCTTCACCATCCCTTGCCTTCTCCAGACTCAGCATCACTTCTTTTCTCCACTATCCCTTCCTTTCTTCACCATCTCTTCATCACCATCCCTTCACTACCCAACCAACCATCCCTTCCCTTCTCCAGTCCCAGCATCGCTTCCCTTTGTCACTATCCCTTTCCCTTCATCACCATCCCTTCCATTCTTCAGGCCCAGCATCGCTTCCCTTTGTCACTATCCCTTTCATTCTTCAGGCCCAGCATCGCTTCCCTTTGTCACTATCCCTTTCCCTTTGTCACCATCCCTTCCATTCTTCAGGCCCAGCATCGCTTCCCTTCTTCACCATCCCTTCCCTTCTCATCTGTCTCCTTCCCTTCTCCGGATCCAGCATCCCTGATGCCTGAATGACCCACATAACTGTTTCCAAATCAGAAGACACAGTACAGCAGATGATTCACAAAGTGTGTGCTGGTGGGGAGCTAGAACATTTGACCCAGGAGGTTTTAGCTAACCTTTCTTATATTTTCCATCCCTCCCCTTTACCCCTGAATACCCAGTGTATTGTGTCTGCAGTGATTTACCTTTCTGCAGGATCTCCACCCCACTATCCATATTGTAAAAGTATTGGCGCCTCTCATTAACTGCAGCTGGAATGTTTCCCAGTAACATTCCAGCAAGGTTATTACAGATTATGTCCATTATAACCACCGTCGGCTGATATCAGAACAGTTAGCAGATACAGATATTGTTCAGGTAAATGTTGGATACTGAAGTGCAGCAGCCGTGGTCAGTACCAGACATCTCCGGGTAACGACCGCTGGTGCAGACACAATAGGAACACCACCACATTCACTATGGCAGCACCTCACCGTCTGGGTCCGGCCAGAGCAGTGATTCTTCACCTTGTCTTATAGATATTTGATCAATCAATATCTGCCAGCAATGATAGACAGATGAGAATATTGGGTCTGATGTGCAGCATTTCCAGGGCTGTGCTGGTTAACAGGGTGGGGAGAGCAGAAGCTTCATGTTGGGCTCGGACCAAGGATGATACATCATTTTGATAGGACGGGCGCACTAAACGGCGTGGCGGTGTTCCCAGCTCATTTATGTTTTGGCAGCGGAGGAGGCCTTAATGGTGGTGTCTACAGGATGCGGTCTCCTCCGATCGTCTCACTTCCACCTGATGACAATTACAAGGTATAAATCTCTCTCTGATCAATTAGGACAATACAGCCTCATGTATTATTGATCAGCACCGGCTATGTGGGCCGATGCCGGTAATGCACAGCCCTGATCTACGGTGGAGTCTGGACCAGCAGGGGTTAATCTGCAGCTGCCGTGCCGTCTGTTGTGGGTTGTAGTTGAATCGTCTTCATCGTGTGGTTTCCATCTGAAATGTGTTTTAAATCTTTTGGCAGTGACTGAGCCCTCACTGCGGTGACCATTGTTTAATAAAACAAATCCAGCAGCATTAATCAGAGGATTTTATAATAGGGGGTGAGGACGTGGGGGACACATGTGTGTCACATGCTTGGTTATGCTCCAATGCTGGAGGAGAGAATGCTGCGAAACCTCCATGTGCAGAAAACTGGAGTAATGAACTCATGTGGTGGTGAGGCAGTGCAAGATACCTAGTGATGACACAGCGTGAGATACGTGGTGGTGACACAGCGTGAGATACGTGGTGGTGACACAGCGTGAGATACGTGGTGGTGACACAGCGTGAGATACGTGGTGGTGAGGCAGTGCAAGATACCTAGTGATGACACAGCGTGAGATACGTGGTGGTGACACAGCGTGAGATACGTGGTGGTGACACAGCGTGAGATACCTAGCGATGACACAGCGTGAGATACGTGGTGGTGACACAGCGTGAGATACGTGGTGGTGAGGCAGTGCAAGATACCTAGTGATGACACAGTGTGAGATACGTGGTGGTGACACAGTGTGAGATACGTGGTGGTGAGGCAGTGCAAGATACCTGGTGGTGACAGAGTGTGAGATACGTGGTGGTGACAGAGTGTGAGATACGTGGTGGTGACAGAGTGTGAGATACGTGGTGGTGACAGAGTGTGAGATACGTGGTGGTGACAGAGTGTGAGATACGTGGTGGTGAGGCAGCGCAAGATTCCTAGTGATGACACAGCGTGAGATACGTGGTGGTGACACAGCGTGAGATACGTGGTGGTGACACAGCGTGAGATACGTGGTGGTGACACAGCGTGAGATACGTGGTGGTGAGGCAGTGCAAGATACCTAGTGATGACACAGCGTGAGATACGTGGTGGTGACACAGCGTGAGATACGTGGTGGTGACACAGCGTGAGATACCTAGCGATGACACAGCGTGAGATACGTGGTGGTGACACAGCGTGAGATACGTGGTGTTGAGGCAGTGCAAGATACCTAGTGATGACACAGTGTGAGATACGTGGTGGTGACACAGTGTGAGATACGTGGTGGTGAGGCAGTGCAAGATACCTGGTGGTGACAGAGTGTGAGATACGTGGTGGTGACACAGTGTGAGATACGTGGTGGTGAGGCAGTGCAAGATACCTGGTGGTGACAGAGTGTGAGATACGTGGTGGTGACACAGCGTGAGATACGTGGTGGTGACACAGCGTGAGATACGTGGTGGTGACACAGCGTGAGATACGTGGTGGTGACACAGCGTGAGATACGTGGTGGTGACACAGCGTGAGATACGTGGTGGTGACACAGCGTGAGATACGTGGTGGTGAGGCAGTGCAAGATACCTAGTGATGACACAGCGTGAGATACGTGGTGGTGACACAGCGTGAGATACGTGGTGGTGACACAGCATGAGATACCTAGCGATGACACAGCGTGAGATACGTGGTGGTGACACAGCGTGAGATACGTGGTGGTGAGGCAGTGCAAGATACCTAGTGATGACACAGTGTGAGATACGTGGTGGTGACACAGTGTGAGATACGTGGTGGTGACACAGTGTGAGATACGTGGTGGTGAGGCAGTGCAAGATACCTGGTGGTGACAGAGTGTGAGATACGTGGTGGTGACAGAGTGTGAGATACGTGGTGGTGACAGAGTGTGAGATACGTGGTGGTGAGGCAGCGCAAGATACCTAGTGAAGACACAGCGTGAGAAACGTGGTGGTGACACAGCATGAGATACATGGTGGTGAGGCAGCGCAAGATTCCTAGTGATGACACAGCGTGAGATACGTGGTGGTGACACAGCGTGAGATACGTGGTGGTGACACAGCGTGAGATACGTGGTGGTGACACAGCGTGAGATACGTGGTGGTGAGGCAGTGCAAGATACCTAGTGATGACACAGCGTGAGATACGTGGTGGTGACACAGCGTGAGATACGTGGTGGTGACACAGCGTGAGATACCTAGCGATGACACAGCGTGAGATACGTGGTGGTGACACAGCGTGAGATACGTGGTGGTGAGGCAGTGCAAGATACCTAGTGATGACACAGTGTGAGATACGTGGTGGTGACACAGTGTGAGATACGTGGTGGTGAGGCAGTGCAAGATACCTGGTGGTGACAGAGTGTGAGATACGTGGTGGTGACAGAGTGTGAGATACGTGGTGGTGACAGAGTGTGAGATACGTGGTGGTGACAGAGTGTGAGATACGTGGTGGTGAGGCAGCGCAAGATACCTAGTGAAGACACAGCGTGAGAAACGTGGTGGTGACACAGCATGAGATACATGGTGGTGAGGCAGCGCAAGATTCCTAGTGATGACACAGCGTGAGATACGTGGTGGTGACACAGCGTGAGATACGTGGTGGTGACACAGCGTGAGATACGTGGTGGTGACACAGCGTGAGATACGTGGTGGTGACACAGCGTGAGATACGTGGTGGTGACACAGCGTGAGATACGTGGTGGTGACACAGCGTGAGATACGTGGTGGTGAGGCAGTGCAAGATACCTAGTGATGACACAGCGTGAGATACGTGGTGGTGACACAGCGTGAGATACGTGGTGGTGACACAGCGTGAGATACCTAGCGATGACACAGCGTGAGATACGTGGTGGTGACACAGCGTGAGATACGTGGTGGTGAGGCAGTGCAAGATACCTAGTGATGACACAGTGTGAGATACGTGGTGGTGACACAGTGTGAGATACGTGGTGGTGACAGAGTGTGAGATACGTGGTGGTGAGGCAGCGCAAGATACCTAGTGAAGACACAGCGTGAGAAACGTGGTGGTGACACAGCATGAGATACATGGTGGTGAGGCAGCGCAAGATTCCTAGTGATGACACAGCGGGAGATACGTGGTGGTGAGGCAGCGCAAGATAGCTAGTGATGACACAGCGTGAGATACGTGGTGGTGACAGTGTGAGATACGTGGTGGTGACACAGCGTGAGATACGTGGTGGTGAGGCAGTGCAAGATAGCTAGTGATGACACAGCATGAGATACGTGGTGGTGACACAGTGTGAGATACGTAGTGGTGAGGCAGCGCTAGATAGCTAGTGATGACAGCGTGAGATACGTGGTGGTGAGGCAGCGCAAGATAGCTAGTGATGACACAGGGTGAGATACGTGGTGGTGACAGTGTGAGATACGTGGTGGTGACACAGCGTGAGATACATGGTGGTGAGGCAGTGCAAGATTCCTAGTGATGACACAGCGTGAGATACGTGGTGGTGACAGTGAGATACGTGGTGGTGACACAGCATGAGATACGTGGTGGTGAGGCAGCGCAGGATTCCTAGTGAAGACACAGCGTGAGATACGTGGTGGTGAGGCAGTGCAAGATAGCTAGTGATGACAGCGTGAGATACGTGGTGGTGACACAGCGTGAGATACGTAGTGGTGAGGCAGCGCTAGATAGCTAGTGATGACAGCGTGAGATACGTGGTGGTGAGGCAGCGCAAGATAGCTAGTGATGACACAGGGTGAGATACGTGGTGGTGACAGTGTGAGATACGTGGTGGTGACACAGCGTGAGATACATGGTGGTGAGGCAGTGCAAGATAGCTAGTGATGACAGCGTGAGATACGTGGTGGTGACACAGCGTGAGATACGTGGTGGTGAGGCAGCGCAGGATTCCTAGTGATGACACAGCGTGAGATACGTGGTGGTGACAGTGAGATACGTGGTGGTGACACAGCGTGAGATACGTGGTGGTGAGGCAGCGCAGGATTCCTAGTGAAGACACAGCGTGAGATACGTGGTGGTGAGGCAGTGCAAGATAGCTAGTGATGACACAGCGTGAGATACGTGGTGGTGACACAGTGTGAGATACGTGGTGGTGAGGCAGTGCTAGATAGCTAGTGATGACACAGCGTGAGATACGTGGTGGTGAGGCAGCGCAAGATAGCTAGTGATGACACAGGGTGAGATACGTGGTGGTGACAGTGTGAGATACGTGGTGGTGACACAGCGTGAGATACGTGGTGGTGAGGCAGTGCAAGATAGCTAGTGATGACAGCGTGAGATACGTGGTGGTGACACAGCGTGAGATACGTGGTGGTGAGGCAGCGCAGGATTCCTAGTGATGACACAGCGTGAGATACGTGGTGGTGACAGTGAGATACGTGGTGGTGACACAGCGTGAGATACGTGGTGGTGAGGCAGCGCAGGATTCCTAGTGATGACACAGCGTGAGATATGGTGTCTCTCATCTTCCTCCTGACAATACTCCGTAGATTCTCTATGGGGTTAAGGTCAGGCGAGTTTGCTGCCAATCAAGCCCAGTGATACTGTTGTGTGTACACCAGGTATTCTTGCTTTTGGCCGTGTGGACAGGGGCCAAGTCCTGCTGCAGAATGACATTTCCATCTCCATAAAGCTTGTCGGCAGAGGGAAGCATGAAGAGCTCTAACATGTCCTGGTAGACGGCTGCGCTGACTTTGATCTTGATAACACACAGTGGACCTACACCAGCAGATGACATGGCTCCCCAAACCATCACTGATGGTGGAGACTTCACCCTAGACCTCCAGCAGCTTGGATTGTGGCCTCTCCACTCTTCCTCCAGACTCTAGGACCACTGACAACAGTCCGGTTCTTCTTCTCCTTGGCCCAGGTAAGACGCTTCTGGCGTTGTCTATTGGTCATGAGTGGCTGACACTAGGAATGTGACACTTGTGGCCCATGTCCTGGAGACGTCTGTGTGTGGTGTGAAGCAATGACTCCAGCAGTAGTCCGCTCCTTGTGAATCTCCCCCACATTACTGAATGGCCTTTTCTTAACAATCCTTTCCAGGCTGCGGTTATCCCGGTTGCTTGTGCACCTTTTTCCACCACACTTTTTCCTTCCACTCCACTTTCCATTACTATTCTTGGATACAGCACTCTGTGAACAGCCGGCTTCTTTACCAATAATAATAATCTTTATATAGCGCCAACATATTCCGCAGCGCTTTACAGTCTAACAGTTTCAGACACAAGTCATAAGTAACAACGTTAACAATACAATAATTAAAGCACAATAAGCCTCCCCTGCTGGTGAGAGCTTAGAATCTACAGTGAGGTGGGGGAGATACAGAGGACAGGGGTGTATTTACAATGGTGTATTTACAATGAAGGTCCAGCCATCTTGAGGGAGTGAGGGATGGATGGAGATAGTGAATGGGCTACTCACGCACACTTACACATAGAATGACTGATTAGTGAACGTGATAGGCTGCTCTGAACAGATGCGTTTTGAGGAAGCGCCTGAAACTATGCAAATTGTGGATAGTCCTGATGTCTTGGGGTAGAGCATTCCAGAGGATTGGCGCAGCGCGGGAGAAGTCTTGGAGTTAGGAGGTACGGATTAGTGCAGAGGTTAGTTGAAAGTCTTTTGCAGAGCGCAGCGGTCGGTTAGGCCGATAGACAGAAATGAGGGAGGAGATGTAGGGGGGTGCCGCGCTGAGGAGAGCACACATTCTCCAACGCTGCTAAGTCTACCCAACATATGAAATGAGATCGGATGCCTCCAATCCCTAACCGCCCTTCTTTTGCTGCACCCCTTCAATGCTTGTCGTATCACAAAAGCCTTGGTAACATCTTCTACACCAGACAATTTGAACAAAAATGCCAATGCAGTCATTCGACCATTCAACACCGACACCCCTTCCTCACATGACCTGCCAATCATGTATAATAACAGATCCACTCTATCTTCATCTGACTGACAACTCCCTGTACTCGACTCCAACCTATACCAATAGTCCCACACGGAATTATATCGATGCCACGGCCCAGGAGCTACCGACACCGCAGTCAACCTCATTGCTGATCCGATACCAGATTCCATGAGCTCACCGGCCATTGTGCTCCGTGCTAATCCGACTCCGGCACCAGCTTCCGAAACAGAACCCTCTGAAAGCGAGAAATTGCATCAGCAATGGAATTTTTGACTCCTGGGACATGCTTTGCCCTCAACCATACATTCAAATGCAAGCATCGAAGTACCAAATGAAGCATCAAATTCACCACAGGAGGAGAATGAGCTGACATGCGATTAATACTCTGCACCACGCTCTTGCTATCACACAAAAACTTCACCTTCTTGTTTCGCAAAGCCTCTCCCCACACTTCCAAGGCTACCACAATGGGGAATAGCTCTAAGACCACTAAATTCTGTCAGCCCATTCACTCTCCACTCGTCTGGCCATTATCCCAATCATCCAGCTGCATCCGTAACCAACTCCAAGTCAACATTGTCAACCACCTTGTCCATCCACACTGATTGTCCATTATAACTTCCCAAAAACTGCTCCCACTTGTGTAAATCTGCTTTCTGCCCTGCATTCAACCAAATAAAACGCCATGGGCGAGTCGCACCCGCCGCTGCTACCAGGGCTGTGGAGTCGGTAAGCCAAACCTGCGACTCCGACTCAACTTCCCTTACACCGACTCCGACTCCAACATATATTGCTTATATTTAAGTGAAAATTTATTTTAGCACAATGTGAAGATCAGGCATTTAATTATTATTATGATACAATAATCAAGATATGTAGATAGAACATAATATCTATTTAATGGAATACAATTTTAGGACACAAAAAACTGTAATAAATTGTAAATATGTAATACACTGTATAATATCGATTATATATATATATCTCTCTCTATCTATCACTATGTAATAAACTATGTAAGTGGCAAAAAAACAGTTTTCAACAAAACCTACTAAATAACATTTGTGCAGTCTATGAATTTGTCCTAAGAAATAAAATTGCCTCCATCAGATCCTCCTTCATAGAGGACCTCAAATCTGACCTAATAATGTTACGGCCAGAGAACGACCTCTCTACAGTAACTTGGGTTGGAGGCAAAGCCGTAACCACATGGGAACATCTCTAACAATTTCCGGGTATAAAGGAATTGCCTCCTGCACAGTCATTTCTGATGAACGGTTGAATTTTTCTATTTCTTCGAGAGCAAGAGAAACATTTTGCTGAAATCTGGTCAATCTGCTGCTATAGGAGACAGAGTGAAATCTTTTTCCTTGCAGCAACACTTTGCCTGCTCCATATCATCCAAATACTTGTCAAAGTCAGACGCCTCATCTGATGAGGATGAAGATATGGCAGCAGTAGCACTGTCAGGACCCGAGTCCTCTTGTGTCTGGCAGTCCTCCTGTAGGCCACTCTTCCTAACTGCTACCTCAGTCAGAGCTTCTTTTCCTTCAGTAAGCTGTTGATCATCAAGCAGTATACGATGACTTGGGTCCACATAAACAGCTGCCAGAAAATTTTTATTTTCCAATAGCTGTGTCTCTTTTCATTGAAGCAGAAATACCATCTGCAATTAAACCTTCTCTTTGGGACAGACAAAATAGCAAGTTCTTCCACTCCCTTATGAAAATGCCAGGCGTTAAATCCTCAGCTTGTAATTTTTTAGTCACAGTAAATGGGTGATTAAGCAATTCCTTCAATTCAGCCACCTGTGTCTATTGACCTTCATTTAGAGTTACCAGAGGGTTCGCCATATCTATAAGAAACGGTTTTAGTTCAAGCAATCGCTCAATCATTAAATAAGGGCTGCCCCACCGAGAGGCTTGATCGACAATTGCTCCTTTCCCAGCACGTCTCTTCAAGATGGAATCAATTTTAGGGGTTCTGGTGGCAATAACCAATTTCCTCACTTTTCCTATCAGAGTTCCAGCATGTCCCTCTTGCAGACTATCTCTTATTGCCAGCTGCAGCGTGTGCACAACACAGTGCATGTGATGAATAGGAAAAGGCGTGGAGCAGCTTCAACAAGATCATCTATTTCTAAAGTATAATTTTGCTGTTCTTCTGTTGTAATATCTGAACAGCGCTGTGGCCTTCCATCTCAAACATACTGAATAGTACATTTTCTTCTAGCTGTTGTTCATTACTCTCATTCATCAGTGTAATTGTACTTATGTTTGAAGCATTGTCCGTTACAATAGCAAGAACCTGCTCTTGTGTGAACGTAGCCTTAGATAAGGAATAGATCAGCCATTTATAGGACATTTCATAACTTTCCCAAATTCCTATGAAAAAATATTCAGCACATTCTGCATTGACCTACTGTACCCAATTTATTATATATTTTAGGAGTCGTAGTCGCTCCATTATATACCAACTCCACCAAAATGAGCACCGACTCCGACTCCACAGCCCTGGTTGCTAGGGCCAACCTCCTGGTAAATATTCTACCCATGGGTAAAATCCTGCACGCAAAATTCAATTTACCCAGTAAAGATTGCAACTGGCACAACCGAATCTTGCAGGCTCTCAACACCTCGTGTATGACCATTTTCAAATCTTCCAGCTTCTCAACTGGCAAACGACATTCCATCAACACCGTATCTATCTCAATGCCCAGAAAGCACAGCGTGGTGGTTGGACCCACAGTCTTCTCTGCGGCCAAAGGAATCCCAAACCTCTCCGCTACTTGTTCCATTGTTCGCAATAATAATTGCGCACGCTGCAGACCCAGCTGGTCCAACACACAAAAAATCATCAAGATAGTGAATAATAGAATCTGCGCTTACCTCCGTGCAAACCACTCATTCCAAAAAGGAACTAAACTTCTCAAAATACGCACATGAGAGAGAACAACCCATGGGCAAGCAACAATAGTAATAATGTCCTTCCAAAAAACAGCCCAACAGGTGAAAACTGTCGTGATGAACCGGCAACAATCGAAAAGCCGCCTCTATGTCCATCTTGGCCAACAGTGCACCATGACCACACCGCCTTACCCACTCCACCGCCTTATCGAATGACATGTAAGACACCTAGACCAACTCTATGCCATCATTGACCGATTGTCACGATCCATTTTTGGATCTGTGGCAGATTTGGCGTTTTCATATTAAACCGTTTTTACCTTTCAGGCCATCGAGGGTTAATGTCAGTCCCCCCCCCCACGGTGGCCACTGGTGTAATTACATTGCTGCTGAGTTTGCTGATGCAGGTGGTGACCACTCCCATCATCCTTTAACAGGTCACCCGATGCATTAGATGACTGTTGGTGATACAGGTCCTTTTGGATACCAATCGAGCTGAAGACAGGAGGTTGCTGGTGCAGTAGTGCTTCAGCTGAATGCTGTGAACTGGTGCCTTATTCTGCTGTGCGGTGCATTGCAGCAGGGAAAGCTAAGTGTTGCTTTCTGTTTCCTTTTCCCTGTGGTGTTTGTCTTACCTTGCCTTGTGTTGTATTAGTGCAGAGGTGGGACCAGTGTCCTCACTTGCCAATTTCCTACTTAGGGATAGGTGCAGGGCTAGCAAGGGCTAAGGTATCATGCTCGGTGACAGGTTGAAAAAACCTGTATAGGGGCGTCAGGGAGATCAGGGCACATCCTTAGGAGAGTGCAGGAGGTGTCCATTTTTCCCATCCTCTATTGCTGGGCCCACCATTGTAAAAGTTTCCCTTGTGTCCCTTGGTGTGATTTTTGCTTTACCGTTGAGTGACTGACCGATTGTTGGGTCGTGTCACACAGGGCCAGTCACTTCGTGACACCGACTCCCCCTCTGGGTACGATAAATGGTACCCAACGGAGAAATCTTTAAAGGCGGTAATGGTAATTCCCAAAACGGACCGGCCATCCTGCCCAGCTCCACTTCTTTACCCAACTCCGGTTGCTCCATAGCAGACCTCAAATTCCGATCCAAAACCGATACTTACTTCACAACTGAAGGGATCTTGAAACCAAAACGAAAAGCCTCCTTCAACAAACATGCTGCCTCCCTATCGGGGTAATTATCTAAATACTGCTCTTTCCACTCTACCCTCACCAGAGTCGTCCCTCTTACCCACAGCTTCCCGAGGCTTTCCCTTTCCACTCTTAAAACACTTTGTGAAGCTGTGGTGTTCCCCACAACCGGAACATTCATGTTTAAACCTACAGGATGTGAAAATACATTCCTTCTCATTAACGCGCCAACACAAACCCTTCTTTGCTCCCGTCGGTGGTGCCCCTGAGCTAGCGGGTACCCCGGCAGCCCCAAGAAAGGAAGACGACGACGCTCTCGGTGACATTAAACGCATCCACAAACTTATTTCCTTGTTATCCCACCTCAAAAGTGGACAAACCGCCTTCCTTTGCCTAAACTGTTCGTCGTACCGCAACCAACGAGTCCCACCATATGTACGACATGCCTCCCCGATGCTATCCAGATAGCAAAAAAGAGAAGAACACTTTTCCGGGGCCTTTTCCCCCCACCACACTAGCCAATATAGAGAACGTCTGCAGCCAGTTGGCAAAAGCTCGGGGAATTAACGGATCCCTACGCCTTTCCTCTTCCTCTTTTTTAATCTCCTTCAACTTCACCCAGTCCAAATTAAACGTCTCCAACGGCAAAAGCGGAAAAAAAATCTCCGCATATTCATCCCTCCATATCTTCTCGTTCACCTCTGGTTTTAAATGCGCACCCAAAGGCCCATCAAAACACACATATACTTCCCCACAAGCCTTAGCATCCAGTCTCACTGGGTCAATACTCCTCGCACTCTCCAATTCAGGGGGGCCCCCCTCAAGCGGGGCCCCTCCCGAGTATCACTTGCCAGCCCTACCGAGGCTGAAACCACAGCCTCCATTTGCGCCATGTGTCCCCCACCCCCTTGCCACACCACAGCTCCGAAAGACCTAGCCACGCCCATCAATTCACGCATCATTCCCAACAACTGCGACACCTCACTACCTGCTGACCCTCAGAAACAACCTGCCGCACGCCACGCATATCACAACCACTCGCTGCATTACAATGACCACAATGCTTACCGGGTCAACTTAGAGTCCCCCTCTGAACCCTCGCTGGTCCTGCTCTAATTCTTCTGTAGACGCCCGACCCTCCTCCTCAGACTCCACTGGTGATGCCTCAGCAACCAAGGACCCCTCGGCCCTTGTTGCGTCAGTGTTGCGAATGACCGTAGTCCCTGCGGTAGTGAAAGGCACTTCCACTGCACGCCTGCAGCCAGCAAACCTCCGAATGCCTTATTCCTCCCCTTCCCATCTGTTGTCCCTTGGACCTACAGCTCGTCTGCTTCTTGTTCTTAAGTTGGCCCTGCGTGGTGCAGCAGGCGCCGTATTGGTCTTTCCTCCATTCCCAGTCCCCATGCTACGTCCTCCCAAGGAGGCAGAGTGCTGGACTGCCTGCTCAGGTCCTCGCACCCCGGATACTCCAGCCACTTCCCTGTTCCTCCTCATGGCGCCTCTTGACCTCGTCTCTCTGTATGACACCTGCGTCTCCACGCCAGAAGATGACGTTACCTCCCCACTCCTACACATACTCGCAATCGTAGCAGACTTCCGTTGCAGATTTAAGGCCTCCTGCGTCTCCCGGCTGCTCACGTCTCGACTCGGATTGTCCCTGGATGGGCTCCCCGCCTTCCTCCGCACCCTGGACGGCAGTTCAGGGCTCTCTCTCTCTCAGGAGGCCACAAACTCCTAGGGCGTTTTGGGGGCATCGGGTCCCCAGCAAACCCGTCGCTGCTGCCTCTCAACAGCCGCAAATGCTCCTGCAGCCACACTGTGCTCTTTGTCACTGCAAGCTTCGTAAAACCCTGGAATAGAGCCTCCATCACGGTGTTGTATCCTGGACTCAGATGTATTAAGTCTGTCCCTGCCCCTCCCAATCCCCCTTAACCAATCAAATGGCCCCATTCACACCCCCTTTTACAAACTCCCAGCATAATTTGAACCGAAACCCTCCTACCTTCCCTTATTCCACCATTTTAGATCCTAACTCTTCCCCCCTCAAACTCCATTTTAGTTTACTTCTGCTTAACTCCTATCAGGGCCTGGCTTACATTGTGGTCATGAGGCCTCCCCTCTACAGCCAGTGGCTTGCAGTATGGGCCCCACTATTTGTATACACAGGGATTACCAGAATAGTAAGGTCGGACACTCGGGCCTCTACTTTCAATAGTGCCCCTGGGACAAGGATAGTTAGGGTCCCAGCTTCAGGGACAGTTTGAGGAACCTCTTTCTTACCGAAGACCGTGACAGATGCAGTGCTAGATACGTGGTGATGAAGAGTGTGAGATATGTCGTGATGAAGAGCGTGGGATATCCACTGATGACACAGTGCAGGACACATGGTGATAATGCACCGCAAGATTTGTGGTGATGATGCAGAGCCAGAGATACAGTATGTGGTGATGACGTAGTAGAAGGATTTGCAGCATTTCCGCCATATTTGCTTGTTTCTATCTTGTACTGACAGCACAGAACACGCTGCAGTTCTATTCACACCGTACGTCCCCATTATTGCTTCCATACATCTCATCTGTCAGTTTTAATCTTTTCATTCTTTGCCCCGCTGCTCCACGTTTCAGCACATTCACTGCTCATTCATTTTCTCCTCCACAGACACGATTCATCGTTGGCGGATTTTTAGCTATTTTACTATTTTTGTCTTGTGATATTGGTTGCCGTTTTTATAGCGCTAAATTCATTAAAATGTCGCACACGATTCATGAATTACCGTAGGTGAAAAGTAGAAAAAAATGGTGCAAATAAAATAAAGAAATTAGGTGCAAACAAAAAAGGCGAAAACTAAACAAAGAACATGCGCAAAGGTAACGATGAATCCGGACCTTGGTCTCCTTCTAGCGGACCCAACGAAAGTCATCCATCCAAACAAGTGATGGCGCTCTGACTCCACGGGAGGAGACCGGCCTCACAGAGGTTTACCACCCACGGGTAACAGTGCTAAGGTCTGTGACGGTGGCATCTTTACCCCCAATGAAGGACAAAGTAGGCTCCATCTGTAAAGCATAGCTCCCAACCGTTCCGATTCCCCCGGGATAGTCCCGTTTTTGACACCCCTGTCCCGCCCGGGACGCTATTTTTCCCGCATTGCACTGAGCCGCCACGCCCCCCCATCTACCGACTCCATCCTCACCATCTCAGATAGACCCACCACAGCCTGCAATGATGTGGCTGGGCTGTGTGTTGTGTTTTGTGCGCACAGGACCTGTGACAGGGGAGGAGTCAGGGGTCACATGATCAGGGGCCTCCGTGTGTCTCTCTGCAGGACTCTGCTGTGCTGGTTGTCATGGTGCTGGATGAGGTAAAGTTTGTGTGTGGGGTCAGGAGGGGTTTACAATGTGGATGTAGCAGAGCTGTGTGTGTACAAGGTGTACAGAGGGGAGCCACGCATGTACGAGGTGTACGGAGCGGAGCTGTGTGTGTACGTGGTGTATGGAGCGGAGTTGTGTGTGTACGAGGTGTATTGAGTGGAGCCATGTGTGTACGAGGTGTACGGAGCGGAGCCATGTGTGTACGAGGTGTAAGGAGCGTAGCCGTGGGTGTACGAGGTGTACGGAACGGAGCCACGCATGTACGAGGTTGACGGATCGGAGCTGTATGTGTACAAGGTGTACAGAGCGGAGCCATGTGTTTACGAGGTGTACGGAGCGGAGCCATGTGTGTACGGGGCAGAGTCGCGCGTGTACGAGGTGTACGGAGCAGAGCGGCGCGTGTACTCCTGTGTCCGTATCGGAGTCGTGTGTGTATGGGGAATGTGGATCCGTGTGTGTACGGAGTGGAGCCATATGTGTACTGGATGTACGGAGCGGAGCCAAGTGTGTACGAGGCATAAAAAGTGGGCTTTTACCACGGACACAGGAGTACACGGCGGAGCCCCGAGGAGTGCTTTAAAACTTGCACATGACGTTCCATTTCATGAGGAGATTGTGACGGAACCAGGAATGCTTCAGATCCATCACCATGTCCTCCTCGACAACTCGGACAGCAGGATCGCCTTGGAATCAGGGATTGTAACGGGGTCTACCAAGCTGGAGTACTTCTTTCAGTACCACCCCGTGTATTCGGAGGTCAGCTCTGCGTTGGCTGGAGTCTGAATGAATGACGCTGGCTGGAATTCCTTGGTTACATGGGCGCATATAAAAGATCACTGCTTCTCCACGTATTTCCAGCCTGACAACACTTTACTTACAGGACACAGAATATATCACACAGATACAGAGGGCAGACCAATAGAAAAGCGGCAGGCCAGACATGCATTACAAAAGCTGCAGGTGGCCGGAGACTGCCGATGTTTCCTGTGGGAATTACAAAGGTGGAGGGAGGGCGGACAAAAGGAGAATATCGTGTCCCCTCTGCCCAGGGGCGCAGCCTGTGGGCTGATGCATTAGGGACATGCATCTCACATAGAACCTATTATACATACATATAACTGCACAACATATTCTGGGTGCTGAGTGGTTCTGTAACACGTAACACAGGGCAGCACCGCACACTGTATATACAGAGGATCCATCTGTACAGGGAAGCACCGCACACTGTATATACAGAGGATCCATCTATACAGGGCAGCACCGCACACTGTATATACAGAGGATCCATCTGTACAGGGCAGCATCGCACACTGTATATACAGAGGCTCCATCTGTACAGGGCAGCACCGCACACTGTATATACAGAGGATCCATCTATACAGGGCAGCACCACACTGTATATACAGAGGCTCCATCTGTACAGGGAGGCACCTCACACTGTATATACAGAGGCTCCATCTATACAGGGCAGCACCGCACACTGTATATACAGAGGCTCCATCTGCACAGGGCAGCACCGCACACTGTATATACAGAGGCTCCATCTGTACAGGGCAGCACCGCACACTATATACAGAGGCTCCATCTGTATAGGGCAGCACCGCACACTGTATATACAGAGGCTCCATCTGTACAGGGAGGCACCTCACACTGTATATACAGAGGCTCCATCTGTACAGGGCAGCACCGCACACTATATACAGAGGCTCCATCTGTACAGGGCAGCACCGCACACTATATACAGAGGCTCCATCTGTACAGGGAGGCACCTCACACTGTATATACAGAGGCTCCATCTATACAGGGCAGCACCGCACACTGTATATACAGAGGCTCCATCTGCACAGGGCAGCACCGCACACTGTATATACAGAGGCTCCATCTGTACAGGGCAGCACCGCACACTATATACAGAGGCTCCATCTATACAGTGCAGCACCGCACACTGTATATACAGATGCTCCATCTGTACTGGGCAGCACCGCACACTGTATATACAGAGGCTCCATCTATACAGGGCAGCACCGCACACTGTATATACATAGGCTCCATCTGTACAGGGCAGCACCGCACACTGTATATACAGAGGCTCCATCTATACAGGGCAGCACCACACACTGTATATACAGAGGATCCATCTATGCAGGGCAGCACCGCACACTGTATATACAGAGGATCCATCTGTACAGGGCAGCACCACACACTGTATATACAGAGGCTCCATCTATACAGGGCAGCACCGCACACTGTATATACAGAGGCTCCATCTGTACAGGGCAGCACCGCACACTGTATATACAGAGGCTCCATCTGTACAGGGCAGCACCGCACACTGTATATACAGAGGCTCCATCTGTACAGGGCAGCACCACACACTGTATATACAGAGGATCCATCTATACAGGGCAGCACCGCACACTGTATATACAGAGGATCCATCTGTACAGGGCAGCACCACACACTGTATATACAGAGGCTCCATCTATACAGGGCAGCACCTCACACTGTATATACAGAGGCTCCATCTGTACAGGGCAGCACCGCACACTGTATATACAGAGGCTCCATCTGTACAGGGCAGCACCGCACACTGTATATACAGAGGCTCCATCTGTACAGGGCAGCACCACACACTGTATATACAGAGGATCCATCTGTACAGGGCAGCACCACACACTGTATATACAGAGGCTCCATCTATACAGGGCAGCACCGCACACTGTATATACAGAGGCTCCATCTGTACAGGGCAGCACCACACACTGTATATACAGAGGCTCCATCTATACAGGGCAGCACCGCACAATGTATATACAGAGGCTCCATCTATACAGGGCAGCACCGCACACTGTATATACAGAGGCTCCATCTGTACAGGGCAGCACCGCACACTGTATATACAGAGGCTCCATCTGTACAGGGCAGCACCGCACACTGTATATACAGAGGATCCATCTATACAGGGCAGCACCACACACTGTATATACAGAGGCTCCATCTGTACAGGGCAGCACCGCACACTGTATATACAGAGGCTCCATCTGTACAGGGCAGCACCGCACACTGTATATACAGAGGCTCCATCTGTACAGGGCAGCACCGCACACTGTATATACAGAGGCTCCATCTGTACAGGGCAGCACCGCACACTGTATATACAGAGGATCCATCTATACAGGGCAGCACCACACACTGTATATACAGAGGCTCCATCTATACAGGGCAGCACCGCACACTGTATATACAGAGGCTCCATCTATACAGGGCAGCACCGCACACTGTATATACAGAGGATCCATCTGTACAGGGCAGCACCGCACACTGTATATACAGAGGCTCCATCTATACAGGGCAGCACCGCACACTGTATATACAGAGGCTCCATCTGTACAGGGCAGCATCGCACACTGTACATACAGAGGCTCCATCTGTACAGGGCAGCACCGCACACTGTATATACAAGGCTCCATCTATACAGGGCAGCACCGCACACTGTATATACAGAGGCTACATCTATACAGGGCAGCACCGCACACTGTATATACAAAGGCTCCATCTATACAGGGCAGCACCGCACACTGTATATACAGAGGCTCCATCTATACAGGGCAGCACCGCACACTGTATATACAGAGGATCCATCTATACAGGGCAGCACCGCACACTGTATATACAGAGGATCCATCTGTACAGGGCAGCATCGCACACTGTATATACAGAGGCTCCATCTGTACAGGGCAGCACCGCACACTGTATATACAGAGGATCCATCTATACAGGGCAGCACCGCACACTGTATATACAGAGGCTCCATCTGTACAGGGCAGCACCACACTGTATATACAGAGGCTCCATCTGTACAGGGAGGCACCTCACACTGTATATACAGAGGCTCCATCTATACAGGGCAGCACCGCACACTGTATATACAGAGGCTCCATCTATACAGGGCAGCACCGCACACTGTATATACAGAGGCTCCATCTATACAGGGCAGCACCGCACACTGTATATACAGAGGCTCCATCTATACAGGGCAGCACCGCACACTGTATATACAGAGGCTCCATCTGTACAGGGCAGCACCACACACTGTATATACAGAGGATCCATCTGTACAGGGCAGCACCGCACACTGTATATACAGAGGCTCCATCTATACAGGGCAGCACCGCACACTGTATATACAGAGGCTCCATCTATACAGGGCAGCACCACACACTGTATATACAGAGGCTCCATCTGTACAGGGCAGCACCGCACACTGTATATACAGAGGCTCCATCTATACAGGGCAGCACCGCACACTGTATATACAGAGGATCCATCTATACAGGGCAGCACCACACACTGTATATACAGAGGCTCCATCTGTACAGGGCAGCACCGCACACTGTATATACAGAGGCTCCATCTATACAGGGCAGCACCGCACACTGTATATACAGAGGCTCCATCTGTGTGCGGTGCTGCCCTGTACTGTATATACAGAGGCTTCATCTATACAGGGCAGCACCGCACACTGTATATACAGAGGCTCCATCTATACAGGGCAGCACCGCACACTGTATATACAGAGGCTCCATCTATACAGGGCAGCACCGCACACTGTATATACAGAGGCTCCATCTGTACAGGGCAGCACCGCACACTGTATATACAGAGGCTCCATCTATACAGGGCAGCACCGCACACTGTATATACAGAGGCTCCATCTGTACAGGGCAGCACCACACACTGTATATACAGAGGATCCATCTGTACAGGGCAGCACCGCACACTGTATATACAGAGGCTCCATCTGTACAGGGCAGCACCGCACACTGTATATACAGAGGCTCCATCTATACAGGGCAGCACCGCACACTGTATATACAGAGGATCCATCTATACAGGGCAGCACCGCACACTGTATATACAGAGGCTCCATCTATACAGGGCAGCACCGCACACTGTATATACAGAGGCTCCATCTGTACAGGGCAGCACCACACACTGTATATACAGAGGATCCATCTGTACAGGGTAGCACCGCACACTGTATATACAGAGGCTCCATCTGTACAGGGCAGCACCACACACTGTATATACAGAGGCTCCATCTATACAGGGCAGCACCGCACACTGTATATACAGAGGATCCATCTGTACAGGGCAGCACCGCACACTGTATATACAGAGGCTCCATCTGTACAGGGCAGCACCGCACACTGTATATACAGAGGCTCCATCTGTACAGGGCAGCACCGCACACTGTATATACAGAGGCTCCATCTATACAGGGCAGCACCGCACGCTGTATATACAGAGGCTCCATCTATACAGGGCAGCACCGCACACTGTATATACAGAGGCTCCATCTATACAGGGCAGCACCGCACACTGTATATACAGAGGCTCCATCTATACAGGGCAGCACCGCACACTGTATATACAGAGGCTCCATCTATACAGGGCAGCACCGCACACTGTATATACAAAGGCTCCATCTATACAGGGCAGCACCGCACACTGTATATACAGAGGCTCCATCTGTACAGGGCAGCACCACACACTGTATATACAGAGGCTCCATCTATACAGGGCAGCACCGCACACTGTATATACAGAGGCTCCATCTATACAGGGCAGCACCGCACACTGTATATACAGAGGCTCCATCTATACAGGGCAGCACCGCACACTGTATATACAGAGGCTCCATCTGTACAGGGTAGCACCGCACACTGTATATACAGAGGCTCCATCTATACAGGGCAGCACCGCACACTGTATATACAGAGGCTCCATCTGTACAGGGCAGCACCACACACTGTATATACAGAGGCTCCATCTATACAGGGCAGCACCGCACACTGTATATACAGAGGCTCCATCTGTACGGGGCAGCACCGCACACTGTATATACAGAGGCTCCATCTATACAGGGCAGCACCGCACACTGTATATACAGAGGCTCCATCTATACAGGGCAGCACCGCACACTGTATATACAGAGGCTCCATCTATACAGGGCAGCACCGCACAGTGTATATACAGAGGCTCCAGAAGAACCACATTAAGGTGATGGAGTGGCCTAGCCAGTCTCCAGACATTAATCCCATAGAAAACTTATGGAGGGAGTTGAAGCTCCGAGTTGCCAAGCGGCAGCCTCAAAATCTAAATGATTTAGAGATGATCTGCAAAGAGGAGCGGAACAAAATTCCTCCCGACATGTGCGCAGACCTCATCATCAACTACAACACACGTCTGACTGCTGGGCTTGCCAACAAGGGTTTTGCCACCAAGTATTAAGTCTTGTTTGCCAGAGGGATCAAATACTTATTTCTCACTGCAAAATGCAAATTAATTTATATAATCTAATTTTCTGGATTTTATTTTTGAAGTTCTATCTCCGTTAAACTTAACCTTCCCTTAAAATTATAGACTGTTCATGTCTCTGTCAGTGGACAAACTTACAAAATCAGCAAGGGATCAAATACATATTTCCTTCACTGTATGGCGGTATATGTCGACGCACTCCCATACCGCTGAGTAAAGGTCTTGGATGCAATGTGCCCGGAGGGTAAAAATCTTCTGAAGTCATCAGAAGAGAAAACAGGTAAACTTTTCTGTATTATTGGTATCTGGACGGACATTTCAGTTTTTCGTAATAAGAATCACCATTCGTAGAGACCCCGAAGCTTTATGTTTCCCCCTATTTCCTCTCCAGTATGTGGCGTCGGGCGCTGTAAGCGCGGCCCCTTAATTAACCAATTACACTGATAGCAATCCAACCGAACACGGCGGCGGCACAATACATACATTCCTCTTATTCCCAGCCGCTGCCGCATAAATCAATAGTCGGAAAGGCAGCAGGGACCAGCGTGACATGATTTATGGCAGCATGGATCCCGTCCAAGACCCAGAACAGTCGAGTAAGAAAGCAGAGGTCTCTGAGTCCCTAATAATCAATATCTGAGTGTGTGGAGGGTTCTCACACCGGCACCAAAAGAAAGAGAGCAAAGCAACTGATGGCCATTCACACCCCATAAAGAGTAAAGACGGCCATGTGCAGCATTACTATTATACTGGAAAGAATGGCGTCGGATGAAGCAAATCTCCGTCACGTGTACTGGTGTCTGTGGCAATATAATACGAAGAAGGTGTAACGCATCGAGGAGCCCACTGATACGCCAGAAGATATGGACACCAGAGTGTGTTCCAAATTTATCATTTATAACTAGTGGTCACCTAATACAATACCGCGTCAGGCGACTAAACGCTCACTAATGGAGGAACATGTGCCACAGACTGGGCCACCTACATCAGGCTCCTCACAAACACTTCACCAATGGCACCAGGAACACAACAGACCTGCAGCCCCCAGATATGTCAGTCATACAGGAGCTTTATCTCCACAGTCCCCAGATATGTCCATGACACAGGAGCTTTATCTCCTCCATCCCCAGATATGTCCATGACACAGGAGCTCTATCTCCTCCATCCCCAGATATGTCCACCATACAGGAGCTCTATCTCCACAGTCCCCAGATATGTCAGTCATACAGGAGCTTTATCTCCTCCATCCCCAGATATGTCAGTCATACAGGAGCTTTATCTCCTCCATCCCCAGATATGTCTATGATACAGGAGCTCTATCTCTGCCATTCCCCAGATATGTCCATGATACAGGAGCTCTATCTCCTCCATCCCCAGATATGTCCATGATACAGGAGCTCTATCTCTGCCATTCCCCAGATATGTCCATGATACAGGAGCTCTATCTCCTCCATCCCCAGATATGTCTATGATACAGGAGCTCTATCTCTGCCATTCCCCAGATATGTCCATGATACAGGAGCTCTATCTCCTCCATCCCCAGATATGTCCATGATACAGGAGCTCTATCTCTGCCATTCCCCAGATATGTCCATGATACAGGAGCTCTATCTCCTCCATCCCCAGATATGTCCATGATACAGGAGCTCTATCTCTGCCATTCCCCAGATATGTCCATGATACAGGAGCTCTATCTCCTCCATCCCCAGATATGTCTATGATACAGGAGCTCTATCTCTGCCATTCCCCAGATATGTCCATGATACAGGAGCTCTATCTCCTCCATCCCCAGATATGTCCATGATACAGGAGCTCTATCTCTGCCATTCCCCAGATATGTCCATGATACAGGAGCTTTATCTCCTCCATCCCCAGATATGTCCATGATACAGGAGCTCTATCTCTGCCATTCCCCAGATATGTCCATGATACAGGAGCTCTATCTCCTCCATCCCCAGATATGTCAGTCATACAGGAGCTTTATCTCCTCCATCCCCAGATATGTCAGTCATACAGGAGCTTTATCTCCTCCATCCCCAGATATGTCCATGACACAGGAGCTCTATCTCCTCCATCCCCAGATATGTCCATGATACAGGAGCTCTATCTCTGCCATTCCCCAGATATGTCTATGATACAGGAGCTCTATCTCTGCCATTCCCCAGATATGTCCATGATACAGGAGCTCTATCTCCTCCATCCCCAGATATGTCCATGATACAGGAGCTCTATCTCTGCCATTCCCCAGATATGTCCATGATACAGGAGCTCTATCTCCTCCATCCCCAGATATGTCAGTCATACAGGAGCTTTATCTCCTCCATCCCCAGATATGTCCATGATACAGGAGCTCCATCTCCTCCATCCCCAGATATGTCCATGATACAGGAGCTCTATCTCCTCCATCCCCAGATATGTCTATGATACAGGAGCTTTATCTCCACCATGCCTCAGATATGTCTATGATACAGGAGCTTTATCTCCACCATGCCTCAGATATGTCCATGTTACAGGAGAATTATCTCCGTCGTCCCTCACATATGTTCATGATACAGGAGCTTTATCTCTGCCATCCCCCAGATACGTCCATGATACAGGAGCTTTATCTTTCCTGTCCAACCAGATATGTCCATAATACAGGAGCTTTATCTCCGTCGTTCACCAGATATCTCCATGAGTCAGGAGCCTTATCTACACAGTCCCTCAGATATGTACATGATACAGGAGCATTATCTCCGCCATCCCCCCAGATATATCCATGAAACAGGAGCTTTATCTCCATCTCCCAGATATGTCCATGGCACAGGAGCTTTTTCTCCACTGTCTCCCCAGTTATGTCCATGATACATGAGCTTTATCTCTACCATCCCCCCAGATATCTCCAAGATACTATAGCATTATCACCGTGGTCCCCCCATATATGTCCATGACACTAGAGCTTTATCTCTTTCATCCCCCAGATATGTCCATAATACAGGAACTTTATCTCCACCATCTCTTAGATGTGTCCATGGTACAGGAGCTTTATCTCCTTCATCCCAGATACTGTATATCCGTGGCACAGGAGTTTTTTCTCCACCGTCCCCCCAGATAAATCTAATGGTCATTGCTCCCTGCTGATCTCCTGGATGTCTCTGCAGCGTTCAACACTGTGGATCATCAGCTCCTCCTCACTATGCTCCGTTCCATTGGCCTCAAGGACACCGTTCTCTCCTGGTTCTCCTCCTATCTCTCCGACCGCTCCTTTACTGTATCTTTTGCCGGTTCCTCCTCCTCCTCTCACCTTCCCCTTACTGTTGGGGTTCCTCAAGGATCGGTCCTAGGTCCCCTCCTCTTCTCCTTGTACACTGCCCCTATTGGTCAAACAATCAGTAGATTTGGTTTCCAGTACCATCTCTATGCTGATGACACCCAATTATACGCTTCTTCTCCTGACATCACGCCAGCCTTTCTAGAAAACACCGGCGACTGTCTAAACGCTGTGTCTAATATGTCCTCACTATATCTGAAACTGAACCTGTCAAAGACTGAACTCCTTGTGTTTCCTCCCTCTACTAATGTACCTATACCCGACATTGCCATTTCTGTGTGTGGTTCCACTATTACTCCCCAGCAACAGGCCCGCTGTCTTGGGGTCATACTTGACTCCGAGCTTTCCTTTGCCCCCCACATTCGATCACTGGCTCGCTCTTGTCATCTGCACATCAAAAACATTTCTAGAATTCGACCTTTTCTTACTTTTGACTCCACAAAAACTCTTACTGTTTCTCTTATTAATTCTTGTCTGGACTATTGTAACTCTCTTCTAATCGGTCTCCCTCTTACCAAACTCTCCCCTCTCCAATCTGCCTTGAATGCTGCAGCCAGGATCATATTCCTCACCAATCGTTACACCGATGCCTCTACCTTGTGCCAGTCATTACACTGGCTACCCATCCACTCCAGAATCCAGTACAAACTTATTACCCTCACCCACAAAGCCCTCCATGGCTCAGCACCACCCTACATCTCCTCCCATGTTTCAGTATACCACCCTAACCGCGCCCTCTGTTCTGCTGATGACCTGAGGTTAGCATCCTCAATAATCAGAACCTCCCACTCCCGTCTCCAAGACTTTACACGTGCTGCGCCAATTCTTTGGAATGCACTTCCCAGGTCAATACGAGTAGTCCCCAATCCCCACAATTTTAAGCGTGCCCTGAAAACGCATTTATTCAGACTGGCCTACCGCCTCAACACATTAACCTAATCTATCCCTGTGTGGCACAGCCAAAAGTTTTACAATAACCAGGTTCCCCGCATCCTGTTCCCACATGCTTTATGCATCCATTAGCCCTCTGTGTCTGTACTGTTACACACTAAACATTATGGCTGGTCAATACAATCAGGGAAACCCTTTCATGTCTCCCTTTTTTCCTCATAGACTGCAAGCTTGCGAGCAGGGCCCTCATTCCTCTTGGTATCTGTTGTGATCTATGTGATTATTGTTATGCTGTAATGTCCATTGTCTGTACAAATCCCCTCCGAAATGTAAAGTGCTGCGGAATATGTTGGTGCTATAGAAATAAAATTATTATTTGTTACGTGTTACAGAACCACTCAGCACCCAGAATATGTTGTGCAGTTATATGTATGGATAATAGGTTCCATGTGAGATGCATGTCCCTAATGCATCAGCCCACAGGCTGCGCCCCTGGGCAGAGGGGACACGATATTCTCCTTTTGTCCGCCCTCCCCCCACCTTTGTAATTCCCACAGTAAACATCGGCAGGCTCCGGCCACCTGCGGCTTTTGTAATGCATGTTTGGCCTGCCGCTTTTCTATTGGCCTGCCCTCTGTATCGCTGTGATATAGTCTGTGTCCTGTGAGTAATGTGTTGTCAGACTGGAAATACGTGGAGAAGCAGTGATCTTTTATATGCGCCCATGTAACCAAGGAATTCCAGCCAGCGTCATTCATTCAGACTCCAGCCAACGCAGAGCGGACCTCCGAAAACACGGGGTGGTACTGAAAGAGGTACCCCAGCCTGGGTAGACCCCGTTACATTATTATTATTATTATTATTATTATTATTATTATTATTATTATTATTATTATGATACAGGAGCTTCATCTCCACCATTTCCCCAGATATGTCCAGGATACAGGAGCTTTATCTCTGCCATCCCCCAGATATGTCCATGATGCTGGAGCTTTATCTCCGCCATCCCCCAGATATTTCCATGATAAAAGAGATTTATCTCCAAATATTAATTTAATTTGCAGATACAACAAACTCTGTAAAAATGAAAAATCTCCCCAGATAATATACATATGAAAGGTGGCGGTGACATGACCAGGTCGGTGTCGCCAACAGGCAGGATCCAGAGCAGATTATGAAGCCTGGAAATTTCATCACGTTTTCAACTCCGAAGTTTTTGACATGTGAAGAACAAAGCGATCCATCTCCAGCGCCGCTGATCCATCAGGTGGAACGCTGGCGCTGAAGACCTAATAGTAGGACGACAATAACGCCACCATAAATGCTGCGCCATATAATTGACTGCTTCCACCGGAGCTCACACGGCACTGACTGATGGCAGGCCTGCTGCTGAAGGACAAGACGTTCTTGCGCACACGGCTCTCAGAGGCAGAGCAAGAAATAACCTCATGGCAGGACTGAATGAGGGGACAAGTTCACCGAGAAAGAGCAGCCCGGGCCAGGGACGCTCTACATACAGTCATGGCCGAAAGTGTTGGCACGCTTGAAATTGTTCCACAAAATTAAGTATATCTACTAGAAAATTATTGCAATTACACAAGCTTTGTTATACACGTTTATTTCCTTTGTGTGTATTGGAACAACACAAAAAAACTGATAATAAAGGAAAATTGGACATAATGTCACACGAAACCCCAAAAATGGGGCCGGACAAAATTATTGGCACCTTTCCAAAATTCAAACATTGTTTCAAGCATGTGATGCTCGTTCACACTCACCGGTGGCAAGTAACAGGTGTGGGCAATATGAAAATCACACCCGAAATGTCGCTGTTACGGGGGCACTGCGGATGTCGCGGTGACGGGGCACTACGGATGTCGCGGTGACGGGGGCACTGCGGATGTCGCGGTGACGGGGGCACTGCGGATGTCGCGGTGACGGGGCACTGCGGATGTCGCGGTGACGGGGCACTGCGGATGTCGCGGTGACGGGGCACTACGGATGTCGCTGTTACGGGGCACTACGGATGTCGCTGTTACGGGGCACTGCGGATGTCGCTGTTACGGGGCACTGCGGATGTCGCGGTGACGGGGGCACTGCGGATGTCGCGGTGACGGGGGCACTGCGGATGTCGCGGTGACGGGGGCACTGCGGATGTCGCGGTGACGGGGGCACTGCGGATGTCGCGGTGACGGGGGCACTGCGGATGTCGCGGTGACGGGGGCACTGCGGATGTCGCGGTGACGGGGGCACTGCGGATGTCGCGGTGACGGGGGCACTGCGGATGTCGCGGTGACGGGGGCACTGCGGATGTCGCGGTGACGGGGGCACTGCGGATGTCGCGGTGACGGGGGCACTGCGGATGTCGCGGTGACGGGGGCACTGCGGATGTCGCGGTGACGGGGGCACTGCGGATGTCGCGGTGACGGGGGCACTGCAGATGTCGCTGTTTCGGGGCACTGCGGATGTCGTGGTGACGGGGCACTACGGATGTCGTGGTGACGGGGGCACTGCGGATGTCGCGGTGACGGGGGCACTGCGGATGTCGCGGTGACGGGGGCACTGCGGATGTCGCTGTTTCGGGGCACTGCGGATGTCGCGTGACGGGGGCACTACGGATGTCGCGGTGACGGGGCACTACGGATGTCGCTGTTACGGGGCACTACGGATGTCGCTGTTACGGGGCACTGCGGATGTCGCTGTTACGGGGCACTGCGGATGTCGCGGTGACGGGGGCACTGCGGATGTCGCGGTGACGGGGGCACTGCGGATGTCGCGGTGACGGGGGCACTGCGGATGTCGCGGTGACGGGGGCACTGCGGATGTCGCGGTGACGGGGGCACTGCGGATGTCGCGGTGACGGGGGCACTGCGGATGTCGCGGTGACGGGGGCACTGCGGATGTCGCGGTGACGGGGGCACTGTGTCATGACATTTTGCCATTTGGTGTTACACCATCAGATCCTTTTCCGGGTCCTGTGCAGACATCTGCTTTTACCGATTGTGCCAATATGAATCCCCGTGGACAGAGGTGAAGCCCGGTACCGTGTGTGATCCAGTGGATCCGTGCCGCACACTTGTAGATCTGTGTTTCCTTCAAGGTGGAGTTTGGTAATAGGAAGAAACGCTCCAGCATCATTCAGAGGAGCGGCGCCGCATCGCCAGCTCTTGAACGCACCGTCACCGACCCGCTCCGTGGATGATAAGACTGTGGCTCCGTGGGACAGACGCACCTTGGTACCTTGTGTAGTGGACGGCACTTCAGCCATTTCCAAACAATGTTAACCCTTTAAAAAGTAAATCCTTTTAGGGGATTTTAATCTCTAAGCTTTACTGCAAAAGTCTGAATGGGACGTTATGCAAGAAGGGTATGCGCGACACGACGAGCTGTCACACTGAGCATGCTCGACTGCCGCTTGTTAGACGTCTACAGGTGGCATCCGATGGAAACAATCAGAAGGGAGGATCTGGGAGGTGGAAGATCTTAGGAGATCTGTAGATAAATGTTAATAGGACTGAAATAACTCAGCTTGTAGGATGAGCTGGATGTAACCGGAGCTTCCCTTTAAGACGGGCGCAGGTCTGTCCGATATTAAAAGCCGCAATAATTCATTTCATTTCCCTTTAGTAAATTTAACTCCAGTTATATATTAGAAACCTTTCCAACCACAAATGAAGCCGGAGTGGACGAGCTGCCACCGAGCTCCTCCGCAGACACATAATGCATCTGCTGCTATTGATGGATCTGTAAAGAGTGCGTATCGATTGCTGCAGGCCGGCCTCGTTAGAAGGCTGCGGCGCTCGTCTGCAGCCTCCGGGTCCAGGCCTGCCCATCACACATTATCTGAGCCTGGAGTCACCGGGGAGAGCGCGGCGCTCGCACTTACACACAGGATTAGTATTGAGCGCAGCGCTCCTAAATGGAAGCTCTTACCGTCCAGCACCCAGTAATTACCAGTGTATGAACTCATCCCAGACCCCCAGAGGGGCCGAGCGCTGCTACCCTCAAGACACTGCCCCAGGACTAATGCAACCACTATGTGCCACGAAAGGATAAGCGGCATTCTCAGTGAGGTCACCGCTGATCTCTGGTGATGGACAGGAGGCATTCTCAGTGATGTCACCGCTGATCTCTGGTGATGGATAGGAGGCATTCTCAGTGATGTCACCTCTGATCTCTAGTGATGGATAGGAGACATTCTCAGTGAGGTCACCGCTGATCTCTGGTGATGGACAGGAGGCATTCTCAGTGATGTCACCTCTGATCTCTAGTGATGGATAGGAGGCATTCTCAGTGATGTCACCGCTGATCTCTGGTGATGGATAGGAGGCATTCTCAGTGATGTCACCTCTGATCTCTGGTGATGGATAGGAGGCATTCTCAGTGATGTCACCGCTGATCTCTAGTGATGGATAGGAGACATTCTCAGTGATGTCATCTCTGATCTATCCATCACCAGAGATCAGAGATGACATCACTGAGAATGTCTCCTATCCATCACTAGAGATCAGCGGTGACATCACTGAGAATGCCTCCTATCCATCACCAGAGATCAGAGGTGACATCACTGAGAATGCCTCCTATCCATCACCAGAGATCAGAGGTGACATCACTGAGAATGCCTCCTATCCATCACCAGAGATCAGAGGTGACATCACTGGGAATGCCTTATATACATCACTAGAGATCAGAGGTGACATCACTGAGAATGCCTTCTGTCCATCACCAGAGATCATAGGTGACATCACTGAGAATGCCTCCTATCCATCACTAGAGATCAGCGGTGACATCACTGAGAATGCCTCCTATCCATCACCAGAGATCAGCGGTGACATCACTGAGCATGTCTCCTATCCATCACTAGAGATCAGCGGTGACATCACTGAGAATGTCTCCTATCCATCGCTAGAGATCAGCGGTGACATCACTGAGAATGTCTCCTATCCATCGCTAGAGATCAGAGGTGACATCACTGAGAATGTCTCCTATCCATCGCTAGAGATCAGCGGTGACATCACTGAGAATGCCTCCTATCCATCGCTAGAGATCAGCGGTGACATCACTGAGAATGCCTCCTATCCATCGCCAGAGATCAGCGGTGACATCACTGAGAATGCCTCCTATCCATCGCCAGAGATCAGCGGTGACATCACTGAGAATGTCTCCTATCCATCACTAGAGATCAGCGGTGACATCACTGAGAATGCCTCCTATCCATCACCAGAGATCAGAGGTGACATCACTGAGAATGCCTCCTATCCATCACCAGAGATCAGAGGTTACATCACTGAGAATGCCTCCTATCCATCACCAGAGATCAGAGGTGACATCACTGAGAATGCCTTCTATCCATCACCAGAGATCAGAGATGACATCACTGAGAATGTCTCCTATCCATCACTAGAGATCAGCGGTGACATCACTGAGAATGCCTCCTATCCATCACCAGAGATCAGAGATGACATCACTGAGAATGTCTCCTATCCATCACTAGAGATCAGCGGTGACATCACTGAGAATGCCTCCTATCCATCACCAGAGATCAGAGATGACATCACTGAGAATGTCTCCTATCCATCACTAGAGATCAGCGGTGACATCACTGAGAATGTCTCCTATCCATCACCAGAGATCAGAGATGACATCACTGAGAATGTCTCCTATCCATCACTAGAGATCAGCGGTGACATCACTGAGAATGTCTCCTATCCATCACCAGAGATCAGAGGTGACATCACTGAGAATGCCTCCTATCCATCACCAGAGATCAGAGATGACATCACTGAGAATGTCTCCTATCCATCACTAGAGATCAGCGGTGACATCACTGAGAATGCCTCCTATCCATCACCAGAGATCAGAGGTGACATCACTGAGAATGCCTCCTATCCATCACCAGAGATCAGCGGTGACATCACTGAGAATGCCTCCTATCCATCACTAGAGATCAGAGGTGACATCACTGAGAATGCCTCCTGTCCATCACCAGAGATCAGCGGTGACATCACTGAGAATGTCTCCTATCCATCACTAGAGATCAGAGGTGACATCACTGAGAATGCCTCCTATCCATCACCAGAGATCAGAGATGACATCACTGAGAATGTCTCCTATCCATCACTAGAGATCAGCGGTGACATCACTGAGAATGTCTCCTATCCATCACCAGAGATCAGAGGTGACATCACTGAGAATGCCTCCTATCCATCACCAGAGGAGGCATTCTCAGTGATGTCACCTCTGATCTCTGGTGATGGATAGGAGACATTCTCAGTGATGTCACCGCTGATCTCTAGTGATGGATAGGAGACATTCTCAGTGATGTCATCTCTGATCTCTGGTGATGGATAGGAGGCATTCTCAGTGATGTCACCTCTGATCTCTAGTGATGGATAGGAGACATTCTCAGTGATGTCACCGCTGATCTCTGGTGATGGACAGGAGGCATTCTCAGTGATGTCACCTCTGATCTCTAGTGATGGATAGGAGGCATTCTCAGTGATGTCACCGCTGATCTCTGGTGATGGATAGGAGGCATTCTCAGTGATGTCACCTCTGATCTCTGGTGATGGATAGGAGGCATTCTCAGTGATGTCACCGCTGATCTCTAGTGATGGATAGGAGACATTCTCAGTGATGTCATCTCTGATCTCTGGTGATGGATAGGAGGCATTCTCAGTGATGTCACCTCTGATCTCTGGTGATGGATAGGAGACATTCTCAGTGATGTCACCGCTGATCTCTAGTGATGGATAGGAGACATTCTCAGTGATGTCATCTCTGATCTCTGGTGATGGATAGGAGACATTCTCAGTGATGTCACCGCTGATCTCTAGTGATGGATAGGAGACATTCTCAGTGATGTCATCTCTGATCTCTGGTGATGGATAGGAGGCATTCTCAGTGATGTCACCGCTGATCTCTAGTGATGGATAGGAGACATTCTCAGTGATGTCATCTCTGATCTCTGGTGATGGATAGGAGGCATTCTCAGTGATGTCACCGCTGATCTCTAGTGATGGATAGGAGACATTCTCAGTGATGTCATCTCTGATCTCTGGTGATGGATAGAAGGCATTCTCAGTGATGTCACCTCTGATCTCTGGTGATGGATAGGAGGCATTCTCAGTGATGTAACCTCTGATCTCTGGTGATGGATAGGAGGCATTCTCAGTGATGTCACCTCTGATCTCTGGTGATGGATAGGAGGCATTCTCAGTGATGTCACCGCTGATCTCTAGTGATGGATAGGAGACATTCTCAGTGATGTCACCGCTGATCTCTGGCGATGGATAGGAGGCATTCTCAGTGATGTCACCGCTGATCTCTGGCGATGGATAGGAGGCATTCTCAGTGATGTCACCGCTGATCTCTAGCGATGGATAGGAGGCATTCTCAGTGATGTCACCGCTGATCTCTAGCGATGGATAGGAGACATTCTCAGTGATGTCACCTCTGATCTCTAGCGATGGATAGGAGACATTCTCAGTGATGTCACCGCTGATCTCTAGCGATGGATAGGAGACATTCTCAGTGATGTCACCGCTGATCTCTAGTGATGGATAGGAGACATGCTCAGTGATGTCACCGCTGATCTCTGGTGATGGATAGGAGGCATTCTCAGTGATGTCACCGCTGATCTCTAGTGATGGATAGGAGGCATTCTCAGTGATGTCACCTATGATCTCTGGTGATGGACAGAAGGCATTCTCAGTGATGTCACCTCTGATCTCTAGTGATGTATATAAGGCATTCCCAGTGATGTCACCTCTGATCTCTGGTGATGGATAGGAGGCATTCTCAGTGATGTCACCTCTGATCTCTGGTGATGGATAGGAGGCATTCTCAGTGATGTCACCTCTGATCTCTGGTGATGGATAGGAGGCATTCTCAGTGATGTCACCTATGATCTCTAGTGATGGATAGGAGGCATTCTCAGTGATGTCACCTCTGATCTCTAGTGATGTATATAAGGCATTCCCAGTGATGTCACCTCTGATCTCTGGTGATGGATAGGAGGCATTCTCAGTGATGTCACCTCTGATCTCTGGTGATGGATAGGAGGCATTCTCAGTGATGTCACCTCTGATCTCTGGTGATGGATAGGAGGCATTCTCAGTGATGTCACCGCTGATCTCTAGTGATGGATAGGAGACATTCTCAGTGATGTCACCGCTGATCTCTGGTGATGGATAGGAGGCATTCTCAGTGATGTCACCGCTGATCTCTAGTGATGGATAGGAGGCATTCTCAGTGATGTCACCGCTGATCTCTAGTGATGGATAGGAGACATTCTCAGTGATGTCACCGCTGATCTCTGGTGATGGATAGGAGGCATTCTCAGTGATGTCACCGCTGATCTCTGGTGATGGATAGGAGGCATTCTCAGTGATGTCACCGCTGATCTCTAGTGATGGATAGGAGACATTCTCAGTGATGTCACCTATGATCTCTGGTGATGGATAGAAGGCATTCTCAGTGATGTCACCGCTGATCTCTGGTGTTGGATAGGACGCGTTATCAGTGATGTCACCGCTGATCTCTAGTGATGGATAGGAGACATTCTCAGTGATGTCACCGCTGATCTCTGGTGATGGATAGGAGACATTCTCAGTGATGTCACCGCTGATCTCTGGTGTTGGATAGGACGCGTTATCAGTGATGTCACCGCTGATCTCTAGTGATGGATATTTCATACAGTAAACTGGATACACGTTGGGCTCATGAATTCTTATATGAAAGGCGACTCTGGGTTCTAGCACTTTGTGATATTACAGTACTGTTCTTTTTATGCCGCAGCAGCAGGGGAAGGCTTATGTAAGACCCTAGAGGGCACAGCAGGATGCGAGCGCTCAGGACCACCCTCCCAGCTACAAGCAGAGTCTATTAAAGCTGCACTTCAAACGGATCTGATGAGATGACACTGTATTCTTTCCGCGCCAATTAAAACGAGCCTCAGAGAGTTTTCCCTTCTAGTACTGACTACTGAAGTGTAACTGTTCCCCTGCACTTTATGTATCTAGACAAGTATGGCCATACAGAGCACCGGCAGTACGGTCTGCTCCACTGCTGCCGCTCACTGCCCACTACATCACCCCCAGACACGCTGTGATGAAAGCTCCTCCATTCCTGCGTCACTTCTAGCGCAGTCTGAGAAAGGGGCACAGAGCAGAATCATAGGAGGGATACATTGCATATAACTTAAAATAACACCAGAGGATCAGTAGCGTAGCTACCAGGGGGGCAGAGGGTGCGGTCGCCCCAGGCCCCTTGCTCTGAGGAGGCCCACCCAGAGGTACTGGACCTGGGTTCACCACCTGAGTTGTAATCAAGGTTACTGGTTATGGGTCCACTCAGATTTTTAGCCCCCTCTGAGCTGAACTCACCGTCACTGAGGACTACACCATAAATAGGAAAAGGAGAGAAAGATCCAAAGAAAAGCATTCAGAAGTGTCTGACACCATATACACATGTCCGGAGGTGCCAGTATCCAGAAGTGTCTGACACCATATACACATGTCCGGAGGTGCCAGTATCCAGAAGTGTCTGACACCATATATACATGTCCGGAGGTGCCAGTATCCAGAAGTGTCTGACACCATATACACATGTCCGGAGGTGCCAGTATCCAGAAGTGTCTGACACCATATATACATGTCCGGAGGTGCCAGTATCCAGAAGTGTCTGACACCATATACACATGTCCGGAGGTGCCAGTATCCAGAAGTATCTGACACCATATACACATGTCCGGAGGTGCCAGTATCCAGAATTGTCTGACACCATTTATACATGTCCAGAGGTGCCAGTATCCAGAAGTGTCTGACACCATATATACATGTCCAGAGGTGCCAGTATCCAGAAGTGTCTGACACCATATATACATGTCCAGATGTGACCGTCTCCAGAAGTGTCTGACACCATATACACATGTCCGGAGATGACCGTATCCAGAAGTGTCTGACACCATATACACATGTCCGGAGGTGACCGTATCCAGAAGTGTCTGACACCATATACACATGTCCGGAGGTGACCGTATCCAGAAGTGTCTGACACCATATACACATGTCCGGAGATGACCGTATCCAGAAGTGTCTGACACCATATACACATGTCCGGAGGTGACCGTATCCAGAAGTGTCTGACACCATATACACATGTCCAGATGTGACCGTATCCAGAAGTGTCTGACACCATATATACATGTCCGGAGGTGACCGTATCCAGAAGTGTCTGACACCATATACACATGTCCGGAGATGACCGTATCTAGAAGTGTCTGACACCATATACACATGCCCGGAGGTGACCGTATCCAGAAGTGTCTGACACCATATACACATGTCCAGATGTGACCGTATCCAGAAGTGTCTGACACCATATACACATGTCCGGAGGTGACCGTATCCAGAAGTGTCTGACACCATATATACATGTCCGGAGGTGACCGTATCCAGAAGTGTCTGACACCATATACACATGTCCGGATGTGACCGTATCCAGAAGTGTCTGACACCATATACACTTGTCCGGAGGTGACCGTATGCAGAAGTGTCTGACACCTTATACACATGTCCGGAGGTGACCGTATGCAGAAGTGTCTGACACCATATACACATGTCCGGAGGTGATCGTATGCAGAAGTGTCTGACACCATATACACATGTCCGGAGGTGACCGTATCCAGAAGTGTCTGACACCATATATACATGTCCGGAGGTGACCGTATCCAGAAGTGTCTGACACCATATATACATGTCCGGAGGTGACCGTATCCAGAAGTGTCTGACACCATATATACATGTCCGGAGGTGACCGTATCCAGAAGTGTCTGACACCATATATACATGTCCGGAGGTGACCGTATCCAGAAGTGTCTGACACCATATACACATGTCCGGAGGTGACCGTATCCAGAAGTGTGAGAACCAGTCTCGAATCAATAAAGTTAGCAGCAGACCCACAGTCAATGAACGCCAATGTTCAGAACACCTGGTTCTCGAAGGAAATCATCGTATTTATCAGTACTTTATGTGAGGAAGAAAAAGGTACCTGGGAGTCTGGATGACCTCCTCGGCCGTCACCCAGATTTAGACGTTCTCCCGATGGTTTGTTGGCTTGAGGACGAGTTGGGCAATTCTTAAGAAAATGTCCAGAGCGACCACAGTATAGACAGAGTCTCTGCCACACGAAGACTGGCAACTCTAACCTCGGGTAAATGGACCTGCTCCGGAGAAGTATAACATGCGGCCTGCTGTTTACCATGTCTCTCACGGACTCTGCAGTCCATTCGTATGGCCTGAGTCATGGCCTCCATCAGAGAACAAGGGGCGTCATGGAGGACCAGAGCATCCTTGAGTGTCTCGGAAAGGCCTCTTTGGAACTGGCACCTGAGAGCAGCATCATTCCATAGAACTTCGGCGGACCACTGCCGGTACAGTAGTCCTCAGCTGTGCGACCCCCCCTGTGCCAGGTTCATGATCTTAGCCTCCGCGACCTGGATTCTGTCGGGTTCGTCATATATCAGACCTAAACTGTCAAAAAAGGCATCAACGGAAAACCGTTCTGGGGCTTGTGGTGTCAAAGATAATGCCCAGGTCTGATGACTCCCTCACAGTAGGGACATGATTATTCCCACCCGCTGGAACTCCTCCCCTCACGACCGGAGGCGCAGAGTTAAAAATAACTTACAGCTCTACCTGAATACCCTAAACTGGTCTTTCTCTCCTGAAAATTTATCAGGGAGGGATATGACTGGCTCGGGAGAGACCATTTGTACATCAGAGGGTACTGACGTCACAGCCACTGCCAGCACTGGGGGGCTAGGGGAGGTCTTCATCAAGTTTTTTATCTGACCCTGCAACTGATATTGCGATGACTCCTGATTCTGGCAATCCTTCGTCAGATCCTGAGTCATCTGCATCAAATTTGCCACCTGATCACAAAGTGTGTGAACAGGATCCATACTGGCGAAAAAGAAAAAATGTAGCGTCCAGGCATAATGTGACACTAGTCACTTCTCATGGCCAAGCCGTGAATCAAAGAGGTCAAGGAGTCCAAGGTCAGAACCCAGGAGGGTGCGTCAAACAGAAATAAGAGACAAAAGCGTAGTCAGGTAAAGTTCTGAGGTCAGAGTACCGGGAGGATAATGGATCAGAGCTGAAGGGGTTAAACAGGCAGATGGTCAGAACAAAGTCAGGCAACAGATCAAGCAAACAGAACACAAGGTACAGGAGAGCAAACCTCACAAGATGAATGTATGTCTGGCAGTGTTCTGGGAAACTCAGCTCAGTTAAGAAGCATGGCCATTAATTGAATTAATGAACACGAGACAGCTGACGCCCCGCAGTCAAAGATTGGCTAGCTGAGCTGTCAATAAACACACCCTGAATCAGATTGGATGATCATGCTGTCAATCACAGTACTGACAGCTTCAGCATGCCCCTGTACCGGATTGGACGGCCGAGCTGTCAGTAACTGCATCCCAGAGGGGTGGAATTGTGACAGACTGTATACAGAGTTATCTGACTGTATATAGTGAAGGAAATAAGAATTCGATCCCTTGCTGATTTTGTAAGTTTGCCCACTGACAAAGACATGAACAGTCTATAATTTTAAGGGCAGGTTAATTTTGACATTGAGAAATAGAATATCAAAAATAAATTCCAGAATATCACACTGTATAAATTGTATCAGTGTATTTGCATTTTGCAGTGAGAAATAAGTATTAGTGTTAGCCGCTCCTAATCAACTCATTACTCGCATTACAGACAGCTGTCTTACATGGAAATGGAAGAAATACAAAATGACTGTCAATCGACAGAGATCTGGGGCATCATGCAAAATCTCACCTCGTGGGGTATCCGTGATCAAGAGGAAGGTGAGAGATCAGCCTAAAACTACACGGGGGAACTTGTTAATTATCTCAAGGCAGCTGGGACCACAGTCACCAAGAAATCCATTGGTAACACATTACGTCGTAAAGGTTTACAATCCTGCAGGCTCATCTGAAGTTTGCCAATGAACACCTGGATGATTGGGAGAAGGTGCTGTGGTCAGATGAGACAAAAATTGAGGTATTTGGTATTACCTCAACTCGCTGTGTTTTGAGGAAGAGAAATGCTGCCTATGACCCAAAAAACACCATCCCCACTGTCAAGCATGGAGGAGGAAACATTATGTTTTGGGGGGGTGTTTGTCTGCTAAGGGCACAGGACTACTTCACCGCATCAGCATCAATGGGAGAATGGATGGAGCCATGTACCGTAAAATCCTGAATGACAACCTCCTTTCCTCCACATGAACCAAAACATACAGCCAAGGCAACAAAGAAGTGGCTGAAAAAGAAGAACATTAAGGTCATGGAGTGGCCTAGCCAGTTTCCAGACCCTAGTCCCATAGAAAACTTATGGAGGGAGGTGAAGCTCCGAGTGGCCAAGCGGCAGCCTCAAAATCTTAATAATTTAGACAAGATCTGCAAAGAGGAGTAGAGCAAAATTGCTCATGACATGTGCGCAAACCTCATCATCAACTACAAAAACCGTCTGACTGCTGTGCTTGCCAACAAGGGTTTTGCCACCAAGTATTAAAGTGAACCTGTCAGCTATTTTGGCCGCTAGGAGATGCGGCCGCTGCCTTTCAGGGCTGATATAGAGCATTCTGTAATACTGTAGAGAGGCCCCCGATCAGACCTGCAAGATAAGAAATATAAGTTTTATTATACTCACTGGGGGGGGGGGGGTCTGATGCAGTCCAGTCCCAAGGATGTCGCAGGTCCGGGTCCGGCGCCTCCCATGTTCTTGTGATGCCGCCCTCCTGTTGCTTCATCGCTCCTTGGTATCGCGCTCCTGCGCAGGCGTACTTATCTGTCCTGTTGAGGGCAGAGCAGATTGCTGCAGTGTGCTGGTGCTGGGCCTCTCTGACCTTTCCCGGTACCTGCAGGACTTTACCCTGAACAGGACAGATCAGTACGCCTGCGCAGGAGAGCGATACCAGGGAGAGATGAAGCAACAGGAGGGCGGCATCGCAAGAAGATGGGAAGTGCCAGACCTGCGACAGCCATCGGACTGGACCCCCCCCCCCCCCCGTGAGTATAATAAATCTTGTTTTTCTTATCTTGTAGGTCAGATCGGGGGCTTCTCTACAGCATTATAGAATGCTCTATATCAGCCCTGAAAGGCAGCGGCCCCATCTTATAGCGGCCAAAACAGCTGACAGGCTCCCTTTAAGTCTTGTTTGCCAGAAGGACCAATATTTATTTCTGACTGCAAAATGCAAATAAATTTATACAATGTGACTTTCTGGATTTTATTTTTGATATTCTATTTCTCAATGTTAAAATTAACCTTCCCTTAAAATTGTAGACTGTTCGTGTCTTTGTCAGTGGGCAAACGCACAAAATCAGCAAGGGATCCAATACTTATGTCCTTCACTGTATGTATGAGGTGGGTGTATGCAGAGTTACAGTGGATTTCTACATTTCTGTTCTTTTTCAGTCCAGATGGGCTGCAGGATGCACATTAATGAGCAAAAAATGAACTTTTATTGAATTTACCAAATGGCTGCAATGAAACAAAGTGAAAAATGTAAAGGGGTGTGAATACTTTCCGCACCCACTGTATGTGCCTTTCTATGTATGATGTGGCTGTATTTGCAGTTGTTGTGCCAGCGCATTAGACGATGAGACATTACATCCAGCGCGGCGCAGCACACCCCGTGATGGCACAGCCGTCCTGTCCTGCGCACACGCTGCACGCCTGGCTGGAGACATGATTTGTAGGCGATCGGGGCCATTATCTCTCCATCTTGACACAGGACTTGGGGCCACTAATTAGCTGTTACTTTACGTTTTTATCCAATTAATGTCAGCGAGACGTTTAATTTCTAGCCCGTTAATGTAAAAGTCTCGACGACCTTCAGAGATGTGCGACTTGATGCGTATTCATGCTGTGACTGCGCCATGATGTGAGGGTAACGGACTGTGGCGGAATCAGCCGAGGCCCAGGAATCGGGGTCTGCAGGGCTTCACATCTAATGTCCTCACAGCTTCATCAGGAGACGTCTCTAATGTCCGGACCCCGCATGATGGAGACGTCCACTAATCCATTACAAGAAAAGCAGCCCCATGACAAACATTCCTGGCCGCTGCCTTCTCAGCCAAGGCAACAAAGTGATGAGATATTTATGGCTGTTATACCATTTCACTTTTCTTCTGACAACACTTCCTGCATCTGTTATTTCGCAGGGTTGTCGGAAGCCTCGCAGGGCCCAATCAGGTGTCTTCTGTAATCCGCTGCTTTGCTATATAGATTTTGATCAATATCCACAATGAGCCGATAAGCCGCTGCCGGCGGCTTTTTTCTCTGAAGAATCTATTCTATAGTAATGTGTACAGGAGCCGCTGGCATCCGACACGCGGGTGGTCCCGAGGGTCAATCATCAGAAGCGGCAGCTCTACACTGGCCCCCAGGTTTGTGTGTATTGTCTTCACGAGCATGAGAATCTCCATGTAAATCCACCGCCCGTCTGACTCGCTGGACGGGGGAGGTTGGCGGTTTTCCTCTTTGTTGCGATCAGTTATTATTATCAGTGATGTTTAGGATTATTTCCACCATTATTGGATGATCGGTTAGATAATATTTGACGCCATTAAACAGAGGCTTCTGGTTCAAATATCCACGGGAGCGTCCGCCGCGTCCTTGCGCTTGGTCGCTCTGTCAATCACCGGCTGCCATCGTGCACAGGTCACCGATTTCACGACACGCGAGAGATGGCCATCACCGGTCGGGGCGGTCAGGGACGGGCACTTACAGGCTGACACTGTGGACACTCTCCGGGAAACACTTTCACCAAAGCAAATAAATCAATGTGACAACAGAGAAGTGACGGGAACAGGAGCAGCTCCGCCTGTCCTCCATACACATCATATAACAACATAATACACGAAAGAACGCAAGAAAGGGATCTATGTGCCCAATCCAGACCACCCCGCACAAAGGCCAAGCTCGCCAGCTCAAGAGTCCTCCTCCTCCCTCCACGACTCCTCTGCCCTCCTCCTCCCTCCACGACTCCTCTGCCCTCCTCCTCCCTCCACGACTCCTCTGCCCTCCTCCTCCCTCCACGACTCCTCTGCCCTCCTCCTCCCTCCACGACTCCTCTGCCCTCCTCCTCCCTCCACGACTCCTCTGCCCTCCTCCTCCCTCCACGGCTCTTCTGCCCTCCTCCTCCCTCCAGGGCTCTTCTGCCCTCCTCCTCCCTCCAGGACTCTTCTGCCCTCCTCCTCCCTCCAGGACTCTTCTGCCCTCCTCCTCCCTCCAGGACTCTTCTGCCCTCCTCCTCCCTCCAGGACTCTTCTGCCCTCCTCCTCCCTCCAGGACTCTTCTGCCCTCCTCCTCCCTCCAGGACTCTTCTGCCCTCCTCCTCCCTCCAGGACTCTTCTGCCCTCCTCCTCCCTCCAGGACTCTTATGCCCTCCTCCTGCCTCCAGGACTCTTCTGCCCTCCTCCTGCCTCCAGGACTCTTCTGCTTTCCTCCTGCCTCCAGGACTCCTCTTTCATCCTCCTGCCTCCAGCACTCCTCTGTTGCTCCTTCTCCCTACAGACTCCTCTGCCCTCCTTCTCCCTACAGACTCCTCTGCCCTCCTTCTCCCTACAGACTCCTCTGCCCTCCTTCCAGTACAGAACGCCTCCTTCCAGTACTCCTTTGTCCTCCTGATTTACCATACTCCTATGTCATCCTCCTCTATGCACCTCTGATCTTCTCCCCCTCCCTCCAGTACTCCTTTGTCCTCCTTCTCCTCCACACTCCTTTGTCCTCCTTCTCCTCCACACTCCTTTGTCCTCCTCCCCCATGCTCCACTGTTCTTCTCCCTCCAGTCTCCTCCTCCCTCCAGTACTCCTTTGTCCTCCTCCACACTCCTTTGTCGTCATCCTCCATACTCCTTTGTCCTCCTCCCCCAGGCTCCTCTGTTCTTCTCCCTCCAGTCTCCTCCTCCCTCCAGTACTCCTTTGTCCTCCTCCTCCACACTCCTTTGTCCTCCTCCTCCACACTCCTTTGTCCTCCTCCTCCACACTCCTTTGTCCTCCTCCTCCACACTCCTCTGTTCTCCCCCTCCAGTACTCCTCTGTCCTCCTCCTCCACACTCCTCTGTCCTCCTTCTCCACACTCCTTCGTCCTCCTCCTCCACGCTCCTTTGTCCTCCTCCTCCACGCTCCTTTGTCCTCCTCCTCCACGCTCCTCTGTCGTCGTCCTCCTCCTCCTCCACATTCCTCTGTTCTTCTCCCCCTCCCTCCAGTACTCCTCTGTCCTCCTCCTCCACACTCCTTCGTCCTCCTTCTCCACACTCCTTCGTCCTCCTCCTCCACGCTCCTTTGTCCTCCTCCTCCACGCTCCTTTGTCGTCGTCCTCCTCCACATTCCTCTGTTCTTCTCCCCCTCCCTCCAGTACTCCTTCATCCTCCTCCTCCAGACTCCTTTGTCCTCCTCCTCCACACTCCTTTGTCCTCCTCCTCCACGCTCCTAGGTTCTTCTCCCTCTCTCTCCAGACTCTACTGTCTTCATTTTGAAGCCACCATTTGTCACCAATGTGTATGGGGAACTTACCTTTAACCACTATCATCCTGGGCCCCGCACCCAATCATAAGTCTTTCCTGCTACATTTTGGATCTTCAGACATTAGGGGACCCCATTACACTGCTAGATTTAGGAAACTGGTAGTGAAGGCATCAGCCTTTTTGCTGGACATCCATGGCACCAGGAGTCCGGCATTCCCCTTCCCCCTTTTCTCTCCAAATCGTCATCATGGTCATTTTGATTAATTACGGAGAATAAAAAAAATCTACTGAAAATTACAAATTTGGTTAAAATTACAAAAGATTGATTTATCTACATAGTGTCAGGAGGAGTTGCCTTATGGCTTATGTCATGGTGAACTAAAGGGCCCAGGAGACCCCGCATGTCCTTCTGATCCCCCCGGCACACATGCTCCCTCCATCCCCCTCACTGAGGAGCGCTGGGCCGGATCTAGAAGATTTCTCATGATTTGCACGTTTAATCATTTATGACTGGAAATACAAACAATGGTGCGCAGCGGAGAGCGAGCACAGATATTTCTGGAGTTATTACATCGCCATTAACTGGCGGAGTAACGATAATTATCTAATCACCTTTATTTATGATTTCCACTTAAATGTAGTTTATCGCACATAAGCAATGCGCATTAAGTGTCTGCACGTACACGGCCGGAGATAATGGCGGCCAACTCACCGAAAGTGCGGGGAGAAGAGAGGAGGCAAAACAAGAACAGCTCAAAGGCTACAAGCACTGCGCCTGATAACGCAGGAGATAACGGAGCGTGCAGGAAGTATACGGAGCGCGCAGGAGGGATACGGAGCGCGCAGGAGGGATACAGAGCGCGCAGGAGGGATACAGAGCGCGCAGGAGGGATACAGAGCGCGCAGGAGGGATACAGACCTCGCAGGAGGGATACAGAGCGCGCAGGAGGGATACAGAGCGCGCAGGAGGGATACAGAGCGCGCAGGAGGGATACAGAGCGCGCAGGAGGGATACAGAGCGCGCAGGAGGGATACAGAGCGCGCAGGAGGGATACAGAGCGCGCAGGAGGGATACAGAGCGCGCAGGAGGGATACAGAGAGCGCAGGAGGGATACAGAGAGCGCAGGAGGGATACAGAGCGCGCAGGAGGGATACAGAGCGCGCAGGAGGGATACAGAGCGCGCAGGAGGGATACAGAGCGCGCAGGAGGGATACAAAACCAAGGATTCCGCATTCTCAGACAACATGCACTTCACCAATGAAATCCCCACACACAACGGACTGCCAGCGTGTGCCAACCTCATACAGGTGAGAGCGGGGTCGGGCAGCACCATGTATTACAGCCAAGTAAACTCCTGCGTGGGTCTTCACAATGAGCTGATCCTCAGTTACATCCTGCATTATACTCCAGAGCTGCACTCACTATTCTCATGGTGTAGTCACTGTGTACATACATTACATTACTGATCCTGAGTTACCTCCTGTATTATACCCCAGAGCTGCACTCACTATTCTGCTGGTGCAGTCACTGTGTACATACATTACTGATCCTGAGTTACACCCCAGAGCTGCACTCACTATTCTGCTGGTGCAGTCACTGTGTACATACATTACATTACTGATCCTGAGTTACAGCCTGGATTATACTCCAGAGCTGCACTCACTATTCTGCTGGTGCAGTCACCGTGTACATACATTACATTACTGATCCTGAGTTACAGCCTGTATTATACTCCAGAGCTGCACTCACTATTCTGCTGGTGCAGTCACTGTGTACATACATTACTGATCCTGAGTTACACCCCAGAGCTGCACTCACTATTCTGCTGGTGCAGTCGCTGTATACATACATTACTGATACTGAGTTACCTCCTGTATTATACTCCAGAGCTGCACTCACTATTCTGCTGGTGCAGTCACTGTGTACATACATTACATTACTGATCCTGAGTTACCTCCTGTATTATACTCCAGAGCTGCACTCACTATTCTGCTGGTGCAGTCACTTTGTACATACATTACTGATCCTGAGTTACACCCCAGAGCTGCACTCACTATTCTGCTGGTGCAGTCACTGTGTACATACATTACATTACTGATCCTGAGTTACAGCCTGTATTATACTCCAGAGCTGCACTCACTATTCTGCTAGTGCAGTCACTGTGTACATACATTACTGATCCTGAGTTACACCCCAGAGCTGCACTCACTATTCTGCTGGTGCAGTCACTGTGTACATACATTACATTACTGATCCTGAGTTACAGCCTGGATTATACTCCAGAGCTGCACTCACTATTCTGCTGGTGCAGTCACTGTGTACATACATTACATTACTGATCCTGAGTTACAGCCTGTATTATACTCCAGAGCTGCACTCACTATTCTGCTAGTGCAGTCACTGTGTACATACATTACTGATCCTGAGTTACACCCCAGAGCTGCACTCACTATTCTGCTGGTGCAGTCGCTGTGTACATACATTACATTACTGATACTGAGTTACCTCCTGTATTATACTCCAGAGCTGCACTCACTATTCTGCTGGTGCAGTCACTGTGTACATACATTACTGATCCTGAGTTACACCCCAGAGCTGCACTCACTATTCTGCGGGTGCAGTCACTGTGTACATAAATTACATTACTGATCCTGAGTTACATCCTGTATTATACCCCAGAGCTGCACTCACTATTCTGCTGGTGCAGTCACAGTGTACATACATTACATTACTGATCCTGAGTTACATCCTGTATTATACTCCAGAGCTGCACTCACTATTCTGCTGGTGCAGTCAGTGTGTACATACATCATCACGCTCGGGTCAGGAGAGCCGCCAGCCAGTCCGCGCAGTGCGATGCGTTCGTCGTCCGTGTAACATGGCCGTCTGTCTGTGCCCTTTGACAAATTCAGTGTGAAATATAAGAGGTGCGGATTTGCTTTACACTGATTTCCGGTAATAAATATTCCGAGGTGGAGATGACTCTGGTGATGACTCACACTCGGGATCGTCTTCGGTATTTTCAGCTCCATTATTCCATGCCTTCTCACCAAACTCGGTTACTTTGCTAAATAAACAGAGAATGTGGAGAGCGCACTGCTCATCAGCGACTTGTCGTGCCCTCAGGCGGAGGCTCCGGTAATATCAGGGGCAGAGGCGCTCGGGGGAACCGCTGTGCGGGGGATAAACATCCTTTCTGTATTAATTATGCAAAAATTCTTCCCCATTCTGTGTACGAACGAGGACAGATGAGCATTAAAAATGGATCACAGGGAGCGGTGGGGGCTGCGTGCAATTACTGGGTATGAAAGTCGGCAATAAGCGTAATGAATGGCGCATCCTTATGGAAAATGATCGCAATGTGCTGCGTTCTGTATGAAGACCTCAGTTTCTACCTAGTGGAAATCTGCCCCTTCCTGATGGCCACAATGCAAACTCACCGATGTGGTGAATGTCATCTGCAGGGAAAGCTATGACCTGGAGTGTACAGTAAAGCTCCACCACCTGTAATAATATGTTACACAGCTGATGTAATCTGCAGGGGAAGCTATGACCTGGAGTGTACAGTAAAGCTCCACCACCTGTAATAATATGTTACACAGCTGATGTAATCTGCAGGGGAAGCTATGACCTGGAGTGTACAGTAAAGCTCCACCACCTGTAATAATATGTTACACAGCTGATGTAATCTGCAGGGGAAGCTATGACCTGGAGTGTACAGTAAAGCTCCACCACCTGTAATAATATGTTACACAGCTGATGTAATCTGCAGGGGAAGCTATGACCTGGAGTGTACAGTAAAGCTCCACCACCTGTAATAATATGTTACACAGCTGATGTAATCTGCAGGGGAAGCTATGACCTGGAATGTACAGTAAGCTCCACCACCTGTAATAATATGTTACACAGCTGATGTAATCTGCAGGGGAAGCTATGACCTGGAGTGTACAGTAAAGCTCCACCACCTGTAATAATATGTTACACAGCTGATGGAGTCTGCAGGAGAAGCTATGACCTGGAGTGTACAGTAAAGCTCTATACCCTGTAATAATATGTTACACAGCTGATGGAATCTGCAGGGAAAGCTATGACCTGGAGTGTACAGTAAAGCTCTATATACCCTGTAATAATATGTTACACAGCTGATGGAATCTGCAGGGAAAGCTATGACCTGGAGTGTACAGTAAAGCTCTATACCCTGCAATAATATTTTACACAGCTGATGTAACCTGCAGGGAAAGCTATGACCTGGACTGTACAGTAAAGCTCTATATACCCTGTAATAATATGTTACACAGCTGATGTAACCTGCAGGGGAAGCTATGACCTGGAGTGTACACTAAAGCTCCACCACCTGTAATATGTTACACAGCTGATGTAACCTGCAGGGGAAGCTATGACCTGGACTGTACAGTAAAGCTCTATATACCCTGTAATAATATGTTACACAGCTGATGTAACCTGCAGGGGAAGCTATGACCTGGAGTGTACACTAAAGCTCCACCACCTGTAATATGTTACACAGCTGATGTAACCTGCAGGGGAAGCTATGACCTGGAGTGTACAGTAAAGATCTATACCCTGTAATAATATGAGAACAAAAAGGAAATCCAGCAAGAACTCAGCAAACCAGGGTTGGAGTAAAATGATGCTTTTCTTTATTTCTTCAATAAGGTTAAAAAGACGACCCACAAGGATCAGGAACCAGAGTGCATGGCAGAAATAAACGCAAATGGGACTACGCGTTTCGGCGACCTAATCCGCCTTCTTCACGGTCCAAACCTGGTCTTTTTAACCTTGTTGAAGAAATAAAGAAAAGCATCATTTTACTCCAATCCTGGTTTGCTGAGTTCTTGCTGGATTTCCTTTTTGTTCTCCTATTGAAGGATTTACTCCTAATCCAGTCCGTGCAGGAACTTGATTACCAGGTGGGAAAGACCCATGAGTCTCATTGCTGCAGCTGCACACTGACATTCATACCCTGTAATAATATGTTACACAGCTGATGTAACCTGCAGGGAAAGCTATGACCTGGACTGTACAGTAAAGCTCTATACCCTGTAATAATATGTTACACAGCTGATGTAACCTGCAGGGAAAGCTATGACCTGGAGTGTACAGTAAAGCTGTATACCCTGTAATAATATGTTACAAAGCTGATGTTTTCAGGATCCATTTTTGGATCTGTGTCAGTGTGAGCTTCTCATATATAAACTTTTTTCTTTTCAGGCCATCGGGGGTTAATGTCAGTTTTTGCCCCTGGTGGCCGCTGGTGTTACTACATGTTTTGTGACCACTCCCTCCTTCCTATATAAGGTCACCTGGTACACCAGATGACTGTTGGTAATACAGGTCCTTTGGAAGCCAACTGTTCTGAAGAGAGGAGCCATCTTGAGCAGTGGTGTTTACAGCTTATATGGAGCAGTGGTTATTCTGCTGGAAGCTGTGTTCGGGTGCCTTACTCTGCGGTCCGGTGCATGACAGCAGAGAAAGCTGAGTGTTGTTTGTTTTTCCCTGTCTGTTATTTTCCTTGGTGTTTTATTAGTACAGCGGTGGTACCAGTGTCCGCACTTGCCAGTTCCCTAGTAAGGGATAGGTGCAGGGCAAGTGAGGGACCAAGGTATCCTGTTCGGCGACAGGTTGAAAGAACCTGTATAGGGAAACTCAGGAGAGTGCAGGGCACAGGCCTAAGAGAGTGCAGGAGGTGTCCATTTCCCCGGGCCCTATTGCAGGGCCCACCGTTATAATTATGTCCCCGGTGTCCCCTTGTTGGTTTTGTGACCGACCGATCGTCGGATCACGTCACGCAGGGCCAGTCACATCGTGACAGATGTAACCTGCAGTTAAAGCTATGACCTGGAGTGTACAGTAAAGCTCCACACCCTGTAATAAAATGTTACACAGCTGATGTAACCTGGAGGGGAAGCTATGACTTGGACTATACAGTAAAGCTCCACACCCTGTAATAAAATGTTACACAGCTGATGTAACCTGGAGGGGAAACTATGACTTGGACTGTACAGTAAAGCTCCACACCCTGTAATAAAATGTTACACAGCTGATGTAACCTGCAGGGGAAGCGTGACCTGGACTGTACAGTAAAGCTCCACACCGTGTAATATGTTACACAGCTGATGTCCAACCCTATGTACATGAAAGGTCAGTGTATGACAGGTAGGTCATCTCTGCACCTTAATAACATACTTTTAAGATCCATTTCTCACACGCTGGTGATGGTGTCACCAGGACGGCAGCATCTACATCACTGAGCATGACACATGCTGCCTTGTTGTATCCACATCTGCCGCATCTCATCTCGTTGAACCAGAATGATCGACTGGTCACTGGTGTAATCCCATAGGAGCATGGTCAGTAATTTGCAGCAAGAAACCTGTGATTATGGAGGTAGCCATTGTGTCTGAGCTACTGTTTTACATAGGAAGCCGAGGTCTGGAGATGGCTCATTGACTTCTATTGGAGAGAGTTGTGGACATATCCTGTGCAGGGAGGGGGCAGCTGTGATCGTCTCTATGGAGGGAGGAGGACGTATGTGGGCATCACTATTGCTACTAGTAGACCCTGTTATCTGCCTGCAGTGTTATAACAGAGGTGCAGCCTGTCATACATGGGCAGGGTCAGCAGTCATCTCAATATCAGAAGGCAGGGTCAGCAGAGTAATCTAAATATCATATTTGGGCGGGGTCAGCAGAGTCATCTCATCATTAGAGTGCGTGGTCAAAAGAGTCATCTTATTATCATTAGTGGGCGTAGCCAGAGTAATCTTATAATGAAAGGGCGGGGTCAGCGAGGTCATCTCATTATCATATAGGGTCGGTGTCAGCAGTCATCTCATTATATAGAGGCAGGGTCAGCAGTCATCTCATTATCACGCGAGTCCACCAATCCCCTACATGATACTCATCACCCCGAGTTCATGCGAGTCCACCAATCCCCTACATGATACTCATCACCCCGAGTTCACGCGAGTACACCAATCCCCTACATGATTCTCATCACCCCGAGTTCACGCGAGTCCACCAATCCCCTACATGATTCTCATCGCCCCAAGTTCACGCAAGTCCACCAATCCCCTACATGATTCTCATCACCCCGAGTTCACGCGAGTCCACCAATCCCCTACATGTCTCTCATCGCCCCAAGTTCACGCAAGTCCACCAATCCCCTACATGATTCTCATCACCCCGAGTTCACCAACCCCATACATGATTCTCATCACCCCGAGTTCACGTGAGTTCACCAACCCCATACATGATTCTCATCACCCCGAGTTCACGTGAGTTCACCAACCCCATACATGATTCTCATCGCCCTGAGTTCACGTGAGTCCACCAATCCCCTACATGACTCTCATCGCCCCAAGTTCACGCAAGTCCACCAATCCCCTACATGATTCTCATCACCCCGACTTCACGCGAGTCCCCCAATCCCCTACATGACTCTCATCGCCCCAAGTTCATGCAAGTCCACCAATCCCCTACATGATTCTCATCACCCCGAGTTCACCAACCCCATACATGATTCTCATCACCCCGAGTTCACCAACCCCATACATGATTCTCATCACCCCGAGTTCACGTGAGTTCACCAACCCCATAAATGATTCTCATCGCCCCGAGTTCACGTGAGTCCACCCATCCCCAACATGATTCTCATCACCCTGAGTTCAGACAAGTCCATCAATCCCCCTACATGATTCTCATTGCCCCAAGTTCACATGAGTCCATCAATCCCCTAAATGATTCTCATCGTCCCGAGTTCACACGAGTCCACTGATCCCCTACACGATTCTCATCACCCTGAGTTCACGCGAGTCCACCAACCCCATACATATCATTAGAGTGTGTGGTCAAAAGAGCCATCTTATTATCATTAGTGGGCGTAGCCAGAGTAATCTTATAATTAAAGGGCGAGGTCATCTCATTATCACATAGTGTCAGTGTCAGCAGTCACCACATTATATAGAGGCGGGGTCAGCAGTCATCTCATTATCACGCGAGTCCACCAATCCCCTACATGATTCTCAGTGCCCCAAGTTCACGTGAGTCCATCAATCCCATACATGATTCTCATCACCACGAGTTCACATGAATCCACCAATCCCTACATGATTCTCAGTGCCCCGAGTTCACGTGAGTCCACCAATCCTCCTACACGATTCTCAGTGCCCCGAGTTCACGTGAGTCCATCAATCCCATTCATGATTCTCATCACCACGAGTTCACGTGAGTACACCAATCCCTACATGATTCTCAGTGCCCCGAGTTCACGCGAGTCCACCAATCCTCCTACACGATTCTCAGTGCCCCGAGTTCACGTGAGTCCACCAATCCCCTACATGATTCTCAGTGCCCCGAGTTCACGTGAGTCCACCAATCCTCCTACACGATTCTCAGTGCCCCGAGTTCACGTGAGTCCACCAATCCCCTACATGATTCTCAGTGCCCCGAGTTCACATGAGTCCACCAATCCTCCTACACGATTCTCAGTGCCCCGAGTTCACGTGAGTCCACCAATCCCCTACGTGATTCTCAGTGCCCCGAGTTCACGTGAGTCCACCAATCCTCCTACACGATTCTCTGTGCCCCGAGTTCACGTGAGTCCATCAATCCCATTCATGATTCTCATCACCACGAGTTCACGTGAGTACACCAATCCCTACATGATTCTCAGTGCCCCGAGTTCACGCGAGTCCACCAATCCTCCTACACGATTCTCAGTGCCCCGAGTTCACGTGAGTCCACCAATCCCCTACATGATTCTCAGTGCCCCGAGTTCACGTGAGTCCACCAATCCTCCTACACGATTCTCAGTGCCCCGAGTTCACGTGAGTCCACCAATCCTCCTACACGATTCTCAGTGCCCCGAGTTCACGTGAGTCCACCAATCCTCCTACACGATTCTCAGTGCCCCGAGTTCACGTGAGTCCACCAATCCCCTACATGATTCTCATCACCACGAGTTCACGTGAGTCCACCAATCCCTACATGATTCTCAGTGCCCCGAGTTCACGTGAGTCCACCAATCCTCCTACACGATTCTCAGTGCCCCAAGTTCACGTGAGTCCACCAATCCCTACATGATTCTCAGTGCCCCGAGTTCACGTGAGTCCACCAATCCCTACATGATTCTCAGTGCCCCGAGTTCACGTAAGTCCACCAATCCTCCTACACGATTCTCAGTGCCCCGAGTTCACGTGAGTCCATCAATCCCCTACACGATTCTCATCACGAGTTCACGTGTGTCCATCAATCCCCTACATGATTCTCATCACAAGTTCACGTGAGTCCATCAATCCCCTACATGATTCTCATCACCACAAGTTCACGTGAGTCCACCAATCCCTACATGATTCTCAGTGCACAGAGTTCACCAATCTCTACATGATTCTCAGTGCCCCGAGTTCACCAATCCCTACATGGTTCTCAGTGCCCCGAGTTCACGCGAGTCCACCAATCCTCCTACACGATTCTCAGTGCCCCGAGTTCACGTGAGTCCACCAATCCCCTACATGATTCTCAGTGCCCCGAGTTCACCAATCCCTACATGATTATCAGTGCCCCGAGTTCACGTGAGTCCACCAATCCTCCTACACGATTCTCAGTGCCCCAAGTTCAAGTGAGTCCATCAATCCCCTGCGTCTTCTAACCAGATCCATGTGCCAGTCGGCTGCACCGTGCTGACACCCCTGAAAGGTTAGAAGCGCCCCGAGGAGTCGCACAGCCGCATCATCTCCTGCTGAGAAACATGGTATGAATCCCGCCGAGGACAAGTGTAACTCAGGCGCCAGTGACACTGTAATCATTGCCATGTCCTCCATTACCAGTGCTAAATACATCTATTAGCCGATGCTGGAGACCCAGAAGTTAAAAAGGCCAGAAACACAGTCTAAAGCGTGTAGCAGTGCAGTGGCTTCAAAGGACTGACATGGCTGATAACAGAGCGTTATAGATTGTAGTCAGTAGTGACGAGCGAACGAGCTCGGGTGTTATCCAAGTACAATGGGCATGCTCGGATAATAAATTCGAGCTCCTGCGGCTGCATATTTTGCGGCGGTAGACAACCTGAACACATGCGGGGATTACCAAACAAACAAGCAATCTCTGCATGTGTTGCGCCTGCAAAACAAGCAGCTGCAGGGACTCGAATAACACCCGAGCATGCCCAAGGTACTAAGATAACAACCGTGCATGCTCAGATAACACCTTACCAAGCACGCTCGCTCATCACTAACGTTTCTCTACGGTCAGCAGTCTTGCAGTGCTCGGGACTCCCAGAGCCCTTTAAATGTTGGGATTCCTGTGCAGAGCGAAACCACAGACTGGCGTAATCATTGGAGCCTGATTGGCTCAGATCTGGATGGTGATAACCCTATGTTACCTTCTAGGTGCCATGATCAATAGTGATCGCAGCATTTAGAAGTTTGTGGAAGGGAGCGGACTCCTTTTCTCCTCCTTCCAGCATCCCGCTGACGTGATCACGAATGGATTCCTCGGGAATTTCATCTGAATAATGTCATTTGCAGATTTAGATGGAGAGTGACAAGCCAGGCCTGGAAAGTCAGAGTGAGGAGACTTATATGCCATGCACGCTACTCTGGCAAATTAAATATGCAAATTACTTCTTCAGAAAGTAAGAGTACTTGAACTCTAGTGCCACCTATTGGAAGTAGCAATCCTAAAAGTCAATATTGACCCTTTAACGAGCCTTGCCACATGACTTAGGATAAAATCCAAATCAGAATCTCAATTTGCAGACATTGTGTTTCGGGGTACTGCCCCTCATTAGTGCAAAGCATTAGATTCTGATTTGATCAGCTGAGAGGCGAAGACTGAGATCTAAGGGGTAACGTTTCTAGATCTAGATAGAAACCCCAACGTACACACGTGGTCAAAATTGTTGGCACCCCTCGTTTAATGACAGAAAAACCAACAGTGGTCACAGAAATAACTCGAATCTGACAAAAGTAATAAGAAATCAAAAAGCTATGAAAATAAACAAATGAAAGTCAGACATTGCTTTTCAGCCATGCTTCCACAGAATTTATAAAAAAACATAAAACTCATGAAATAGGTCTGCACAGAAATGATGGTTCCCTTAACTTAATATTTTGTTGCACAACCTTTTGAGGCAATCACTGCAATCAGACGATTCCTGTACTTGTCAATGAGACTTTTTTTTTTATTTATTATTACTTTTGTCAGATTCAAGTTATTTCTGTGACCATTGGGGGTTTTCGGACATTAAACAAGGGGTACCAACAATTTTTTACCACGTAAGTGCTCAGCGTAGAGCACAGGATAAATAAAATGTTATGTAAAATGTTCCCAACAAAAGCTTCAACTCAATCCACACAAAAAAAAACAAATCCTCACTCAGGTCTGTCACCTCTCAATGAAAATATAGGGGGCTTCTATGTTACTGGTAGCACAAAGACTTTGGAAAAGCACAATGGTACCTCCCCCCAAAAAATAAATAAATAAAAATCTAGCAAATTCTGTACTTCAAATCCATATGTCCTCTCCCTTCTGAGTCCCACAGTATACCTAAACCACAGTTAGCTTCCACATGTTTGGCATTTCTATAGAAATGAGAGCCGGCTTAATTTACAGATGCATGTCTTCAGAAGCACAAGTTGGACATAATGTATAAGCATTACAATGTACGGGCACTACAACATTCTGGGCACTACAACATACTGGGCATTACAATGTACTGGGCACTACAACGTACTGGGCACTACAACGTACTGGGCACTACAACTTTTGGTGCCATTTTTACCCATTTCCCCTTGTGAAAATATAAATTCTGGTGTCAGAGAAAAATTAAAATCCATACATCTCCAGAGAGGGGACATATCACCCTCACATTGAACAAATGGGATTTATCATAACGGGAAATGTGAAAAAGAATAAACACTTGAATCTCCATTGTAGTAAGACTCCACATTGAATATACGGGATTAATTATAGCTAGAGAAGAGAGAAACTAATTATAACTGGGGAAGAGAGAGCTGACACTTCAACCTTCATTGAAGTAGGGGCCTATTGCAGTGATCAGGTAATGATCATAGAAGATCTGTTCTGGGAAAAAGACACCAAGACTGATATTTGTTTATGCACAGGCGGGGAAGTACACTTCCCTGGGATAAGCTTCCTTTGATCAAAGCACAGCTCCCAGAGGTCAGTGATGAATATTGGGGGTTTCCAGCGATCCAATATTTATGGGAGATATATTTTTGGCATTGCAGCAAAGGGACGAACATAAAGCATTTATTCATATCACTGTAGGTCATTCTAATCACTCTATCTTAATAATGGCCCAATGAGTGATGCTATCCAGGTTATGTTTCAGCTGTATAGACAGGTATAATAGCGATAAGAAACATGACAATATCTACCACCTGGGACCTTCAGGGGTGAAGATATCCTGTAAGTTGGGCATACAATTCTAACAGACATAGCACATCCCACAACCAGCCCCTAACCTCACAGTCAGTATTCAGTCAGTATCTCACATCAGTGTTTGTAAGACAAAACCAGGAGCGGGTGATAAATGCAGAAGTGGTGACGTGTTTCTATTAGACTTTTCCTCTGATTGTTTATCTCCTAGTTACAAATACTGATGTAAAATACTGAACAAATACTGAACATGTGAAAGTGGCTGTAGACTGATAATAGAGACCAAGAAAGAAAAATCGCTAATGATATACGTAGTGACTGGGCTGCTCAGTAAGGCCGGTCCCCTCTCCGCACAGTGTGGAAGGCCGGTCCCCTCTCCGCACAGTGTGGAAGGCCGGTCCCCTCTCCGCACAGTGTGGAAGGCCGGTCCCCTCTCCGCACAGTGTGGAAGGCCGGTCCCCTCTCCGCACAGTGTGGAAGGCCGGTCCCCTCTCCGCACAGTGTGGAAGGCCGGTCCCCTCTCCGCACAGTGTGGAAGGCCGGTCCCCTCTCCGCACAGTGTGGAAGGCCGGTCCCCTCTCCGCACAGTGTGGAAGGCCGGTCCCCTCTCCGCACAGTGTGGAAGGCCGGTCCCCTCTCCGCACAGTGTGGAAGGCCGGTCCCCTCTCCGCACAGTGTGTAAAGCCGGTCCCCTCTCCGCACAGTGTGGAAGGCCGGTCCCCTCTCCGCACAGTGTGTAAAGCCGGTCCCCTCTCCGCACAGTGTGTAAAGCCGGTCACCTCTCCGCACAGTGTGGAAGGCCGGTCCCCTCTCCGCACAGTGTGGAAGGCCGGTCCCCTCTCCGCACAGTGTGGAAGGCCGGTCCCCTCTCCGCACAGTGTGGAAGGCCGGTCCCCTCTCCGCACAGTGTGGAAGGCCGGTCACCTCTCCGCACAGTGTGGAAGGCCGGTCACCTCTCCGCACAGTGTGGAAGGCCGGTCACCTCTCCGCACAGTGTGGAAGGCCGGTCACCTCTCCGCACAGTGTGGAAGGCCGGTCACCTCTCCGCACAGTGTGGAAGGCCGGTCCCCTCTCCGCACAGTGTGGAAGGCCGGTCCCCTCTCCGCACAGTGTGGAAGGCCGGTCCCCTCTCCGCACAGTGTGGAAGGCCGGTCCCCTCTCCGCACAGTGTGGAAGGCCGGTCCCCTCTCCGCACAGTGTGGAAGGCCGGTCCCCTCTCCGCACAGTGTGGAAGGCCGGTCCCCTCTCCGCACAGTGTGGAAGGCCGGTCCCCTCTCCGCACAGTGTGGAAGGCCGGTCCCCTCTCCGCACAGTGTGGAAGGCCGGTCCCCTCTCCGCACAGTGTGGAAGGCCGGTCCCCTCTCCGCACAGTGTGTATGGCCAGTCCCCTCTGCTGGATTTTTCCATTTTGCTCCCATAGCAAACAATGAAGCTTTTCATTTCATAGGGTCCCAGAGCTAGTCTCCCACCTCGCGATCAGCACAGGTCTGATGGACGCCTTTTCCCGCAGACAATGACATTGTGGCTCTGATAGAAATGCAGCTGCTTCTTCCTTGATGCAGCATAAATTTGATTCCTACATTGAATATCAATGATTTGCAAAACGTCTTAATATCAACTTTTAAAGATGAATTTAAATAATGTTTCTCCTTGAAGCAAAGGGACAAAACTTTGAAATAAAGCGAGGACGTAGAGAAAGAGAGAAAGTGGTGAGGGGACAGAGAGGAAGGAAGAGAGAGAGAGAGAGAGGGTGGTGAGGGGACACAGAGGAAGGAAGAGAGAGAAGGGGGCGAGAGGAAAAAAAGAGAATGAAGTGAGGGGACAGAGAGGAAGGAAAAGTGATAAGAGGGTGAAGGGGACAGAGAGGAAGGAAGAAAGAGAAGGTGATGATGGAACAGAGAGGAAAGAAGAGAGAACGAGATGAGAAGAAAAAAGAGAGAAGGGGTAAGAGGAAAAAAAGAGAGCGAGTGAGAGGAAAAAAGAGGAAGGATGAGAGAGAAGAGGATGAGAGGAAGGGAGAGAGAAGGAGTGAGGAAAAAAAGAGAAGGGTGTGAGAGGAAAAAAAAGAGAAGGCGTGAGAGGAAAAAGGAGGGGGGTGAGAGAAAGAAGGGGGTGAGCGGAAAAAGGAAAAAAGATAAATGAGGATGAGGAGAAAAGAGGAAAAAAGAGAATGAGTTGTGGGGGAAAGATATGACAAAAGAGAGAAGAGGGGAAAAAAAGAAGGAGTGAGGAGGAAAAGGAAAAAAGAGAGAAGAGGAGGGGGGAAAAAGAGGAGAAAAAACAGAAGTGGGTAAGGGGAAAAAGGAAAAAACGAAAGAAGAGGTGAGGGGAAAAATAGAAAAAACAAGAAGAGGGGAAAGGAAAAAGAGGAGGGAAGGGTTAAACAGGAAAAAAACGAGAGACGGGGTGAGGGGAAAGAGAAAGGAAGAAAGAGAAGTGCATGAGTGGAGAGGAAAGGAGAGAAGAGAAAGGGGTGAACAGACAGAAAGTGGGAATAAAGCTGTGCGGAGCTTAATGAGACTTCTGGAGTTTTTCGCTCTCTGTACCTGGTCAGGGTTGGGGGCAATGATTGGCACTGGGATATTTATCACGTGCTGCACCTATTGGGATTGTACAGTCGGTGCAGGTTTTTGTGTCCTCTGATCCGGTTCATATACGGTTCCGTTTTCTCTTATTTCTGACGTCATTGGTGGATGAGAACCACAAGTACCAGGAGGGGCTCAATGTGGCACAATGCACGACGCCCGCTGATGGGAACCCATAATCTACACCTAGATTCTATGTGTAACCAGGCAAGTGCCTGTGTGACGGGTCTGGTGGTGGGCGAGCCGGGGGTCTAGAATTACCATCACTGACTCACCCCCTCCCCACCTTTCAGTGCACGGTAATATGAAGCCACTTTCACAGCACTTCTCCGCCATTACGATAATCTCTGGATGACGGCCAATATGAAGTTAGGCAGCGATATCACAATCCGTCTTTGATGACAGCCCGATGGGAAGCGTTTTGTTGGAAATTGCTTTGCAATCATTAATTCTGCAAAAGGATAAGAGGGGAAAAAAGCGGCTTCTATTTCTGCTGACCTCCATCCAGTGAGGGTCTTTAAACGATTCAAATTGCAGGAAGGCAGAAAGCCCCCCTACAGCTGCAATCATGGAGAAAGCAGGGACGACGCACTTGACGCCTTCCGCATTGCAAACGATTTGGGGTAATTTCTCGAAGGAGCCGACGTTACCTTATTACACAAATGGACTCATCGTTCCGCTCTTATCTGCATGCTGTTTGCATTGTTCACTTCAGCTTTGTTATCGAGCAGCAGATTGTAAGCTCCTCAGCCCGATGGGCAATGGTGACCATGCAGAAATCTGGCACTGGTCGCATTGGTCGCTTCAATCTGTCACCGACTGTTCTTCTCTCTGTCTTTTTAAAATACAATAAGAAGTGAATGTTTGAAGTGTAGATCCCAGTGATATTCATATTAATATGGAACCCGGCAGAGGCGAGGACGCGGGAGGCGCACGATCTGCGAGGACAGAGCCCGTCCCCCTCCTCTTCTTGCTTTTAGCCGCTCCGCTTGTTATATAGTCTAGCATGGCACAAAGTTCTACTTCAGCTTTGGGTTCTGAAATTCCAATGACATTTATACTATTATAAATGACCGCGGTTCTGAGTGCGCCAAAGCTTTACACGAAGCACCAGAGCCATACACGAAGCACCAGAGCCTTAAAAGATGCACCAGAGCCATACACAAAGCACCAGAGCCATACACAAAGCACCAGAGCCATACACGAAGCACCAGAGCCTTAAAAGATGCACCAGAGCCATACACAAAGCACCAGAGCCTTACACAAAGCACCAGAGCCATACACAAAGCACCAGAGCCATACACAAAGCACCAGAGCCATACACAAAGCACCAGAGCCTTACACGAAGCACCAGAGCCATACACAAAGCACCAGAGCCATACACAAAGCACCAGAGCCATACACAAAGCACCAGAGCCATACATGAAGCACCAGAGCCTTAAAAGATGCACCAGAGCCATACACAAAGCACCAGAGCCTTACACAAAGCACCAGAGCCTTACACAAAGCACCAGAGCCATACACAAAGCACCAGAGCCATACACAAAGCACCAGAGCCATACACAAAGCACCAGAGCCTTACACAAAGCACCAGAGCCTTACGTGAAATGTCAGAGCCTTACATGAAGCAGCAGAGCCTTACACAAAGCACCAGAGCCTTACACAAAGCACCAGAGCCTTACACAAAGCACCAGAGCCTTACACAAAGCACCAGAGCCTTACGTGAAATGTCAGAGCCTTACATGAAGCACCAGAGCCTTACACAAAGCACCAGAGCCTTACATGAAGGGCCAGAGCCTTACTTGAGATGCTAGAGCCTTATGTGAATCATCAGAGCATTACATGAATCATCAGAGCCTTACATGAAGCACCAGAGCTGTATGTGAAGCGTCAGAGCCTTACGTGGAGCGTCAGAGCCTTACGTGGAGCGTCAGAGCCTTACGTGGAGCGTCAGAGCCTTACGTGGAGCGTCAGAGCTTTATGTGAGGCATCAGGGCCTTACGTGAGACGCTAGAGCCTTATGTGAATCATTAGAGCCTTATATGAAGCATCAGATCCTAATGTGAGACCCTAGAGCCTTATGTGAAATGCCCGTTGGAGTCAGCCATGTGGCCGCGCTACCCCTTTACTTGGTGGCGTCCTGATTACATAAATTATCACCCACCATCAGACTAAGTGTCAGGATATGACCCTGTTTCCATGAAGCTTTCAGAGATGACCCGAGCCGATCACCAATGATATACTCCCGACTGCACAATTTAAAGTTGAAACCTGCTGCTCCTCAAATCTGTGGCGAGAAGCGCAGCCCATGATATGAGGTGAGAGAGTGGTAATGGCGACTCTAGAGATGGTCACTCAGCTTTCCCAGATTCCTGTGTGGTAGGAGAGCACGGGTCTACATCTTCTGTTTCTGCCGACAGCAATGAACCGTCCCTCGCCGACAGCTGATGCCTTCTGTCTGTTGCCGGATTTGTGTGTAAACTGATTTAATGATGTTTCTTCTTCTCGTCCTTGGAGAACAATCTGGATAATCCCATCTGCAGAGCGGGTTTTCCTGTTGTCCAAGTCCAGCGCGGCGTGAAGGATTACGCGATGCCGCTCCTGTCTTGTCTATCACTAATGAGCGGAGTGGCAGGTCTCTCAGCACATGACAAGTGTCCCCACAGCGCTCCCATACGCTCTGGATTGAGTTACCTCATTAGTACGGCCGCCTCTCCTGAGGATACAGATGTTGAGACTTTATATAACCCCCGACTCCCGTACAGGAAAAACTCCATTAAATTAAAGAGTAAAAAATAAAACAACCGGATCGATTACATGGCAGCTGCCGCCTGGCCACACACTGCAGGTAAATGACCGAGGGATCAGTAATGGGGAACATGTGGAGATCATTCACATCCACCACTAATTAAGGGGCGACGAAGGAGGGAAGATCTCCGGAACCACAGGACTGTGCTCCTGCCCCACAAGACATGCTAACGCCTCCTGACCACGGCTGATGAGGCCGACAATGCCCGAACCCGCGGCTGATGAGGCCGACAATGCCCGAACCCGCGGCTGATGAGGCCGACAATGCCCGAACCCGCGGCTGATGAGGCCGACAATGCCCGAACCCGCGGCTGATGAGGCCGACAATGCCCGAACCCGCGGCTGATGAGGCTGACAATGCCCGAACCCGCGGCTGATGAGGCCGACAATGCCCGAACCCGCGGCTGATGAGGCCGACAATGCCCGAACCCGCGGCTGATGAGGCCGACAATGCCCGAACCCGCGGCTGATGAGGCCGACAATGCCCGAACCCGCGGCTGATGAGGCCGACAATGCCCGAACCCGCGGCTGATGAGGCCGACAATGCCCGAACCCGCGGCTGATGAGGCCGACAATGCCCGAACCCGCGGCTGATGAGGCCAACAATACCTGAACCTGCGGCTGATGAGGCCGACAGTGCCCGAACCCGCGGCTGATGAGGCCGACAATGCCCGAACCCGCGGCTGATGAGGCCGACAATGCCCGAACCCGCGGCTGATGAGGCCGACAGTGCCCGAACCCGCGGCTGATGAGGCCGACAATGCCCGAACCCGCGGCTGATGAGGCCGACAATGCCCGAACCCGCGGCTGATAAGGCCGACAATGCCCGAACCCGCGGCTGATAAGGCCGACAATGCCCGAACCCGCGATTGATGAGGATGACAGTGCCCGAACCCGCGGCTGATGAGACCAACAATACCCAAACCCGCGGGTGATGAGGCCGACAATGCCCGAACCCGCGGCTGATGAGGCCAACAATACCTGAACCTGCGGCTGATGAGGCCGACAGTGCCCGAACCCGCGGCTGATGAGGCCGACAATGCCCGAACCCGCAGCTGATGAGGCCGACAATGCCCGAACCCGCGGCTGATGAGGCCGACAATGCCCGAACCCGCGGCTGATGAGGCAGACAATGCCCAAACCCGCGGCTGATGAGGCCGACAATGCCCGAACCCGCGGCTGATGAGGCCGACAATGCCCGAACCCGCGATTGATGAGGCTGACAGTGCCCGAACCCGCGGCTGATGAGACCAACAATACCCAAACCCGCGGGTGATGAGGCCGACAATGCCCGAACCCGCGGCTGATAAGGCCAACAATGCCCAAACAGAAGAGGTCACCGATCGCCAAGAACCAGTTTTATCATTGACAGTGGATAATTATCAGAGTCAGATATTCATCAGATTCTCATGGATGATATAATATCGCTGATGGAGCTTTCTCCATCGCATCCCTCTGTCACACGGTGCCTCTGGTGCGTCCAATAGGCAAAAGAACACGGTTTTTTTGGTAGAAAACTGCAAAAGGTACAGATCGGGTAATAGATATCCTTAGGTGGTAGCAAAGTCTATGCTGCTGGTATTATATAGAGGCTGGAGCACTCATAGACTACGATACGTACGAGCCCCATCTGTGAGGTGTTGACAGCCCCCATAGACTACGATACGTACGAGCCCCATCTGTGAGGTGTTGACAGCCCCATAGACTACGATACGTACGAGCCCCATCTGTGAGGTGTTGACAGCCCCATAGACTACGATACGTACGAGCCCCTTCTGTGGGGTGTGAATGGCTCCATAGACTACGATACGCAAGGAAATAAACTTTCACTGGTGAGGAAGAGAAGGTCTGGCCAGATTTTATAAAGAGAGGAAATGACTAGGTCAGGAGCAGCTGTGAGAAGGCGCTGCATGTTTCTAGCCAGCATAGAATGGAAGACCTGCGATTCACAATATGTAATGATTTTCTAACTCCAGATCTCCTAGGAGAATGTGACACACTTGTGATACCCACTAATCACATCCAGCACCACCCACATATCACACCCAGTACCCACTTCAATGACAACCCACTGCACCCCTCTAATCAGACCCAGCACCCCCCCCCGCGCCAACCATCACACCCTGCAGCCCCCACCAATCACACTGAGCAGTCCCAACCAATAACACCGGTCACCCCCATCAATAACACACAACACTCCTCACCAACAACACACAGAACCCCCCACCAATAACACCTAGCACCCGCCAGCAATAACACTCAGCCAGGGCAGGGAGATGCCCGGAGTTTGACCCAAAGCGAGGGGGTGAGGGAGCTGGTAAAGGCCATGACAGTAGGGAGAGGGAGAAGACAATGACCTCTCAACATTCACCTAATGCTGACACCTGTGCTCCCTATCGTCCTAGACGTGTCTTTCCCTTTGTGTGCCGTCATTTGCCTCAGCCCTGGCTGACCCTGGGTCGTAGCCTTCGATAGATAGAGCTGGTCAGCAAGACACTAGTCTTACTACTAAAATAAAATAACACAGGTAAAGAGATGGACAGCGGAAAAACAAACAAATGGAAATCCACAAATGGAATCAAAAGGACAAACAACTTCTCCAGGTAGATAAGGCACACAACAGAGAAACCTATTGCTGGCATGGGAGGAAGCCAGAAGTGAGTTTAAATAGTGAAGGGGGGTTCACCAATAGACAGCAGCTGAGACCAAAGCCAGGTGGAATCTCAGCAGACTAAAGCCAAGAGCTCTTAACCTCTTCCATACCAAAAGAAACCGGAAGCCTGCACCACTTATGTCAAGAGTCGTATAGACTCCAAGGAGGACCTGTGATCAGCTAATCTCCATGATCTTCTGATCCCAGGTGCATCACAGGACCTAGCAGGGTGCGGCACGCTCATGACAAAAACACCCAGCACCCCAGACCAATTACACCCAGCACCCCCCCCCACCAATCACACCCAGCACAAACCACCAATCACACCCAGTACCCCCACCAATAACACCTAGCACCTGCACCAATCACACCCAGAACCCCCCCACCAATCACACACCACCAATAACAACCAGCGTCCCCCCACCAACACCCAGCACCCCCAATAACAAACAGCAGCCCCCACCAATCACACCCAGCACTCTCACCAATCACACCCCACCAATCATACCCAGTACCCCCAACAATCACACCCACCAATAACACCCAGCACACCCCAGCAATCACCCCTCACCAATCATACCCAGTACTCCCACCAATCACACCCAGCACAGCCCACCAATAATACCCAGCACACCCCACCAATCACACTCAGCAACCCCAATCATGCCCAGCACACCCCACCAACCACACCTCACCAATCATACCCAGTACTCCCACCAATCACACCCAGCACAGCCCACCAATAATACCCAGCACACCCCACCAATCACACTCAGCAACCCCAATCATGCCCAGCACACCCCACCAACCACACCTCACCAATCATACCCAGTACTCCCACCAATCACACCCAGCACAGCCCACCAATAATACCCAGCACACCCCACCAATCACACTCAGCAACCCCAATCATGCCCAGCACACCCCACCAACCACACCTCACCAATCATACCCAGTACCCCCCACCAACAATAATACCCGGCACACACCACCAATCACATCCCACCAATCACACGCAGCGCACCCCACCAATAACAGTTCCACCAATAACAACTAGCACAACCCACCAATCACACCCAGCACTCACGCAACAATCACCCCCAACACCCTCCACCAATCACACCCAGCTTCTCAGTACAACTACCGCTGTTCTGTGAAGGCCTCAGCGGTTTGCGTGAGAACATCAAGGATCCAGCTGTGGGGAGGCTTTTCTTCAGCAGGGACAGGGAAGCTGTTCAGAGTTGATGTGCACATGGATGGAGCTAAAGACAGGGCAATCCTGGAGGATAAACCTTAGAGGTCGCAAAGACCTGAGACTGGGGTGTAGGTTCACTTTCACGCAGGACAATGACCCTAAACATCCTGCCAGAGCTACAAGGGAGGGTTTATAGCTGAATATATTCATGAGTGAACGGCGCAGTCACCGTCCAGACCCAAATCCGAGAGAATCTGTGGGAGAGACAGAGCCCAAAAGACTGCAGAGAAAGGTGGGAGAGACAGAGCCCAAAAGACTGCAGAGAAAAGTGAGAGAGACAGATCCCAAAAGACTGCAGAGAAAGGTGAGAGAGACAGATCCCAAAAGACTGCAGAGAAAGGTGAGAGAGACAGACCCCAAAAGACTGCAGAGAAAGGTGGGAGAGACAGAGCCCAAAAGACTGCAGAGAAAGGTGGGAGAGACAGAGCCCAAAAGACTGCAGAGAAAAGTGAGAGAGACAGACCCCAAAAGACTGCAGAGAAAGGTGAGAGAGACAGACCCCAAAAGACTGCAGAGAAAGGTGGGAGAGACAGAGCCCAAAAGACTGCAGAGAAAGGTGGGAGAGACAGAGCCCAAAAGACTGCAGAGAAAGGTGGGAGAGACAGAGCCCAAAAGACTGCAGAGAAAAGTGAGAGAGACAGATCCCAAAAGACTGCAGAGAAAGGTGAGAGAGACAGACCCCAAAAGACTGCAGAGAAAGGTGAGAGAGACAGACCCCAAAAGACTGCAGAGAAAGGTGAGAGAGACAGACCCCAAAAGACTGCAGAGAAAGGTGGGAGAGACAGACCCCACAAGCAGTAATTGCAGAGAAAGGTGGTCCTAAAAATTACTGACTTAGGGGCTGAATACAAATGCCCCTAAACCACTTTCAGGGTTACATTGTTAGAAAACCCCGTATCATTTCCTTTACACGTCACAAACAATCGCTACTTTGTGTTGGTGTCACATAAAATCCCAATATAAAACAATTAAGTTTGTGCGTGAAACGTAAAAAATGTGGAAACGTTAATAGAGATGAAGAATTTTTCAAGGCATTGTATATATGCAGCCAATGCTGATTGCTGGGGCGGCCGGGGGTCCGATAACCTATTGTGATGATAGATCATCAATACCATAAAACTTGAAAGCCCCTGAAATAGAATCTGTCAGCAGGATTTCACCCCCCAAACTCTTTCACAGACCAGTCCAGGAATATGTGTACGTGGACGGTCTGCTCCTCCATTACGGAGAAATCAGAGCTTCAACTGATATGCAGGTGAGGCTGAAGTGCTAGGGTAGATCTAAAGCCTCTGTCACTCCAGCTCTATTCCCCACCCAGCGCCGCCTCCTCCAGCGTCACTGCCCGCTCCTTAGCCTGACATTATGCTGCAGAGAGGCTGTCAATCAAGCAGAATGAGGCGGTGCTACATGCCCATAAGAATGGTGTACAGGGTGAAATCCTCCAGATGTGCAGATGGAGCCGACGATGGACCAGGCCGCATTCATCCTGCTGACATCACGGACGCTTGTCTATATTGAATACAATGTGACAAAGCTTCAGCTGTGAGAACCATTCGCTGAGGAGAGATCTCACACATGTGAGTGATAGAAAAAGATTTCCATTCACAAACAGCAAGCGGAGATCTCAAGAGCACTGAGAAATAGGCTGGAAAAGTCGATGAGAAGTTGTGGAGGCTTCCACTTGGATGATGAAGGCTCATCACATAAGACCGATGTTGCCCCATAAATCCATCATCATCATCGTCAGGTCTGGCAGGTAAAGGGTGTCAGATGCGGCATAAACAGTTTCCATTACTCGCTTGTTCACATGGATAAGAATGTGAATGAACAATGAATATTCATCACAGAGAACGTGTTTCTGCGGATGCCCCCGATGAGCGCCCCAAGCCAAAACCCAGCGCCGGAGCGCCATGTCCTGGCAGCAGATTAATGGAGTGTCGGTGCAGGGTGCATGCATCATCCTCCTGCACTTCTGTAATTGAGTCTTGTATTTAAATGAGAACTATCAATTATTAACATTATTTAAACTCAGAGATAAGACCAGCGCTCCTCCATTCATCAAGCCTGAGCTGCTCCACCAGAGCGCGGTGCGCAGCGCAGCGGCCGGGACCGGCGGAGAGCAGCCACAAAGCTCCTTACTAATTCATGTCCCTGGACCATTAGCGGCAGCGGTGCCCCCTCTCCCCTCCTTCATGCCTAATTATGTTGTATGTTTTCAGCCGCTTGAAGGGGATGATATGAAAAACGTGCGGCATTAATATCCGTAATGTCTGTGCGCATCACAAAGCCGCAGTAGATACAAGTAATGCAGGATGTCCGCCATAGTACGTCGTAGTCAGCGACTAATGAGCCCCGAGCCCCCGGGGCGAACAATGCACTGTCCTACACAATAGTCATCCCATAGAAAGGGCAACACCAGACAATGACGAACCCAACAGCAACGGAGCAACAGCCATCCCCGAGACACACGATAAAGGCAGCAACATCAAAGAATGCATCATAATCAACACCAACATCATCATCATCATCAACACCATCACCACCATCACCATCAACACCATCATCAACACCAACACCATCACCATCATCAACACCATCATCAACACCAACATCATCATCAACACCAACATCATCATCAACACCATCATCATCAACACCAACACCATCATCAACACCAACACCATCATCAACACCAACACCATCATCAACACCATCATCATCAACACCATCATCATCAACACCATCATCATCATCAACACCATCATCATCAACACCATCATCATCAACACCATCATCATCAACACCACCATCATCATCATCATCATCAACACCAACATCATCATCAACACCACCATCATCATCATCAACACCAACATCATCATCAACACCAACATCATCATCAACACCAACATCATCATCAACACCAACATCATCCTCCAATACAAGCTGTCACCCCAAGCAGAGACATCTCTACTGGAAAATATGACCCACAGAATATTACTACTATAATACTGCTCCTATGTACATGAATATAACTACTATAATACTGCCCCTATGTACAAGAATATAACTACTATAATACTGCTCCTATGTACAAGAATATAACTACTATAATACTGCCCCTATGTACAAGAATATAACTGCTATAATACTGCCCCCTATATACAAGAATATAATTACTATAATACTGTCCCTATGTACAAGAATATAACTACTATAGTACTGCCCCTATATACAAGACTATAACTACTATAATACTGCCCCCTATGTACAAGAATATAACTACTATAATACTGCCCCTATGTACAAGAATATAACTACTATAGTACTGCCCCTATATACAAGACTATAACTACTATAATACTGCCCCCTATGTACAAGAATATAACTACTATAATACTGCCCCTATGTACAAGAATATAACTACTATAATACTACTCCCTATGTACAAGAATACAACTACTATAATACTGCTCCTATGTACAAGAATATACCTACTATAATACTACTCCCTATGTACAAGAATATAACTACTATAATACTACTCCCTATGTACAAGAATATAACTACTATAATACTGCCCCTATGTACAAGAATATAACTACTATAATACTGCCCCTATATACAAGAATATAACTACTATAATACTGCCCCCTATGTATAAGAATATAACTACTATAATACTGCCCCTATGTACAAGAATATAACTACTATAATACTGCCCCTATGTACAAGAATATAACTACTATAATACTGCCCCCTATGTACAAGAATATAACTACTATAATACTGCCCCCTATGTATAAGAATATAACTACTATAATACTGCCCCTATGTGCAAGACTATAACTACTATAATACTGCCCCCTATGTACAGGAATATAACTACTATAATACTGCCCCCTATGTACAAGAATATAACTACTATAATACTGCCCCCTATGTACAAGAATATAACTACTATAATACTGCCCCCTATATACAAGAATATAACTACTATAATACTGCCCTCTATGTACAAGAATATAACTACTATAATACTGCCCCCTATGTACAAGAATATAACTACTATAATACTGCCCCCTATGTACAAGAATATAACTACTATAATACTGCCCCTATGTACAAGAATATAACTAGTATAATACTGCCCCCTATATACAAGAATATAACTACTATAATACTGCCCCTATGTACAAGAATATAACTCCTATAATACTGCTCCTATGTACAAGAATATAACTACTATAATACTGCCCCCTATGTACAAGAATATAACTACTATAATACTGCCCCCTATGTACAAGAATATAACTACTATAATACTGCCCCTATGTACAAGAATATAACTACTATAATACTGCCCCCTATATACAAGAATATAACTACTATAATACTGCCCCTATGTACAAGAATATAACTCCTATAATACTGCTCCTATGTACAAGAATATAACTACTATAATACTGCCCCCTATGTACAAGAATATAACTACTATAATACTGCCCCCTATGTACAAGAATATAACTACTATAATACTGCCCCCTATGTACAAGAATATAACTACTATAATACTGCCCCCTATGTACAAGAATATAACTACTATAATACTGCCCCTATATACAAGAATATAACTACTATAATACTGCCCCCTATGTACAAGAATATAACTACTATAATACTGCCCCCTATGTACAAGAATATAACTACTATAATACTGCCCCCTATATACAAGAATATAACTACTATAATACTGCCCCTATATACAAGAATATAACTACTATAATACTGCCCCTATATACAAGAATATAACTACTATAATACTGCCCCCTATGTACAAGAATATAACTACTATAATAAACCAGGGGAAGAGTCTTGAGGAGATCATTTGCATATTCCCAGTGCCTTCTGGGATAAGTGAAGAGTCTCCGCGAGCTCAACGATCACTGGGTTTTGGCTGTTGCAGCTGAAAAGAGGAAATTGGAAATTTGGGCTCATCTTTCATCGTTTTTAAGAAATCTCAAGATGGAAGAGGCCAGGAGCCATCTGGTGAGCTGCATTTCTTGCTACATGTTCACAGATTTACCAGTGGAAAAGCCAAACTTCACATGCCACAAATGCGGCTTGTGTCCCTGTTGGAGGAAAAGTTGCAAAATCTCGAAGAAAGGTTAGCTACGTTGAAGATCATTAAGGAAGGTGAAGAGTTCTTGGACAGAGCAGAATTATCTCTTCATGTTTCAGAAAGAGAAGAAATTCGAAGTGCACCTGAAGAAACAGAGGAATGGAGACATGTGACCCAGAGAAGCAGGAGGATCAGGAGGCAGTCAGCACCCATACTGCTCAGGAACCAGTACCAGGCTCTCACGCAGGAAAACGATGAAGAAATACATCAGGATAAGACTTTGCCAACAAACAGCAACCTTGTACGCCCTCAGAGTCCTCCTGGATGGAGAAAGAAAAATGTTGTGAAGAAGAAACGGAGAGTGGTGGTCATGGGGGATTCCCTGTTGAGAGGAACAGAGGCCGCTATCTGCAGACCGGATATAACTTCAAGAGAAATGTGTTGTCTTCCAGGTGCAACAATTAAAGATGTGTCTGACAGGATATCAGGACTCTTCAGACCTACAGATGACTACCCATTCCTGCTACTACATGTGGGGACAAATGACACTGCAAGAAACGACCTGGAAACCATCTGCAGAGACTTTGAAGACTTAGGCAAGAAAGTGAAAGAACTGGGAGCGCAGGTGGTCTTCTCTTCCATCCTCCCAGTGGATGGCCATGGAACAAGGAGGTGGAATAAGATTCTGCAGGTGAACAACTGGCTACGTCGATGGTGCCGTCAGCAACGATTTGGATTTCTGGATCACGGAGTGAACTACTTATACGATGGACTACTTGCTAGAGATGGGGTGCACCTTACGAAGACTGGTAAGCATGTATTTGGAAGTCGCCTTGCTACACTTGTAAGGAGAGCTTTAAACTAGAACAACATGGGAAGGGAAGCAAAAGACCAGAAAAAGCCATACACCTGACAAATGCTATTGAGAACTCTGCTATTAGAAGTGGAAAGGAAGAACAAAGACGAAAGAATCTAATTAATAAAAATATTGGAGAAAGAGAAACCAATCACAAACTAAAATGTTTCTATACTAATGCACAAAGCATGGGCAACAAACAAGGAGAATTGGAACTACTAACACAGGAAAAGAAATATGATGTCATTGGAATCACTGAAACTTGGTGGGACAATACACATGATTGGAATACAAGACTAGAAGGATACAACTTATTTGCAAGAAACAGACTTGATAAACGAGGAGGAGGTGTCGCATTGTATGTTAGAAACGCGTATATCTGCACAGAGATTGAAGCTTCAGAGACTGGGAGTTCTGTGGAAACTGTTTGGGTAAGAATACAAGGACAGAACAATGGAAAGGACACCATTGTAGGCATTTACTACAGGCCGCCTGTGCAAGCTGAAGATATGGATGAACTCTTTATGCATCAAATGGCCAAGTTCTCCAAAAAATATGACATAGTTGTCATGGGAGATTTCAACTATCCAGACATTTGTTGGGAATCTCTCTCAGGCAAAACTAACAGGTCAAGGAAATTCTTATCCTCTCTTGCTGACAACTTTATCTTCCAAAAGGTAAGGGAGAAAACAAGGGGAACTGCTACCTTGGATCTAATCCTTATAAACAGGGAGGAAATGGTTGAGGAGGTAAAAGTGGCTGGGACCCTAGGAGGTAGCGACCATGCTATTTTAGAATTTTGGATAACTAGAGGCGGAAGACCTGTGAAGACTCAGACGTCAAGGTTAGATTTCAGAAAGGCAGATTTTAAGGGATTCAGAAAGAGAATTGGAGGGATCCAATGGCTGGATATCCTTAAAGACAAAAATGTCCAGGAAGGATGGGAAATCTTGAAAAATGAAATTCTCAAAGCACAGTTGTTAACAATTCCGAAAAGAGGGAAGAATAGGAAGCATTTAAGGAAACCAGGATGGGTGAACACAGAACTTAAGCACATGCTAAAAAGGAAGAAAAAAATGTTTATAAAATGGAAAGAGGGAGGCATATCTAAAGAAGAATATAATGCTGTCTGCAGAACCTGCAGGGCACAAATCAGATTATCTAAAGCTGAAAATGAATTGAGGCTTGCAAGAGATGTCAAAAGCAATAATAAAGGATTTTGGGGATATGTCAAAAGTAAAAGAAAAGTCAAAGATGCTATAGGATTTTTACAGGATGAAAATGATGAAATGGTAAGACAGGATGTTGAGAAGGCTGAACTTTTAAATTCCTATTTTGCATCTGTTTTCTCTCAGAAAGGAAATGTAACATCAACTGTTATTCACTGTCCTATTAAGGGAATAGAAGAATCCAGGATATCTATAAACAGAAAGATAGTGAGGAAACACTTAGCTAGCCTAAATGAATTCAAGTCTCCAGGTCCAGATGAATTACACCCCAGAGTACTGAAGGAGATAGCAGAAGAAATTTTTGAACCCCTCTCTATAATCTTTGAAAATTCTTGGAGAACAGGAGAAGTGCCAGAAGACTGGAGAAGAGCAAATGTTGTTCCTATCTTCAAAAAGGGGAAGAAGGTGGACCCAGGTAACTATAGGCCGGTGAGTCTGACTTCTATACCAGGAAAGATCTTTGAACAAATTATTAAACAACATGTATGTCAATACCTGGATAAGAATGAAGTGATTAAACAGAGTCAGCATGGGTTTGTAACTAATAAGTCATGTCAGACTAACTTAATTTCCTTCTATGACGGTATCACTGATTGGTTGGATCAAGGAAATGCTGTAGATATAGTATATCTTGACTTCAGCAAAGCATTTGACAAAGTCTCTCATACAATCCTTATTGAAAAAATGATTAAGTATGGAATGGACAAGGCAACTGTTAGGTGGATTCATAACTGGCTTAGTGATCGGACCCAAAGAGTGGTCGTAAATGGCTGCACATCCAGTTGGAAGAATGTCTCAAGTGGGGTACCACAGGGCTCTGTCCTGGGCCCTGTATTGTTCAACATCTTTATCAACGATTTAGATGAAGGAATTGAGGGTAAACTGATTAAATTTGCTGATGACACAAAGCTAGGAGGGATAGCTAATACTAGAGAAGAGAGAGAGAGGATTCAAAAAGATTTAAATAAACTGGAGAAGTGGGCAGCAACTAACAGAATGGTTTTTAACAGGGAGAAATGCAAAGTACTACATCTGGGCAATAAAAATGGAAAAAGCAAATATATAATGGGAGGAATAGGGCTAAGTGACAGCACATGTGAAAAAGACTTGGGTATACTAATAGATCACAGACTGAATATGAGTCAACAGTGTGATGCAGCAGCAAAAAAGGCAAATGCAATTCTAGGATGTATTAACAGAAGCATACAGTCTAGATCACGTGAAGTCATTATTTCCCTCTACTCCTCTTTGGTCAGACCTCATCTGGAATATTGTGTCCAGTTTTGGGCACCACATTTTAAAAAAGACATCAACAAACTGGAGCAAGTTCAGAAAAGAGCGACCAGAATGGTGACCGGTCTGCAAACCCTGTCTTATGAGGAAAGGTTGCAGGATTTGGGAATGTTTAATTTGCAAAAGAGAAGACTGAGAGGAGACTTAATAGCTGTCTACAAATATCTAAAGGGCTGTCACATTGTAGAAGGATCAACTTTATTCTCATTTGCACAAGGAAAGACTAGAAGCAATGGGATGAAACTGAATGGGAGGAGACACATTAGATATTAGAAAAAACTTTTTGACAGTTAGAGTGATCAATGAGTGGAACAGGCTGCCACGAGAAGTGGTGAGTTCTCCTTCAATGGAAGTCTTCAAACAGAGGCTGGACAGACATCTGACTGGGATGATTTAGCGAATCCTGCTTTGAGCAGGGGGTTGGACCAGATGGCCCTGGAGGTCCCTTCCAACTCTACGATTCTATGATTCTATGATTCTAATACTGCCCCCTATGTACAAGAATATAACTACTATAATACTGCCCCCTATATACAAGAATATAACTACTATAATACTGCCCCCTATATACAAGAATATAACTACTATAATACTGCCCCCTATGTACAAGAATATAACTACTATAATACTGCCCCCTATGTACAAGAATATAACTACTATAATACTGCCCCCTATGTATAAGTATATAACTACTATAATACTGCCCCTATGTATAATGAATATAACTACAATAATACTGCTCCTATGTACAAGAATATAACTACTATAATACTGCCCCCTATGTACAAGAATATAACTACTATAATACTGCCCCCTATGTACAAGAATATAACTACTATAATACTGCCCCCTATGTACAAGAATATAACTACTATAATACTGCCCCTATGTATAATGAATATAACTACAATAATACTGCTCCTATGTACAAGAATATAACTACTATAATACTGCCCCCTATATACAAGAATATAACTACTATAATACTGCCCCCTATGTACAAGAATATAACTACTATAATACTGCCCCCTATGTATAAGTATATAACTACTATAATACTGCCTGTATGTACAAGAATATAACTACTATAATACTGCCCCCTATGTACAAGAATATAACTACTATAATAATGCCCCATGTACAAGAATATAACTACTATAATACTACTCCCTATGTACAAGAATATAACTACTATAATACTGCCCCTATGTATAATGAATATAACTACAATAATACTATTGTATACAGACTTACTTTGCTTATACTAGGGTTATATGATGGGTGAACAGTTCCACTACATTTCGGGGCATTATGACAAGGGGTGCTTACATTTTTGCCGTTGTCTCCAGTCTTCTCTGTGGTTCCTCTTTCAGGCAATGCCCGTCCTCAGAGGATCTACAGACCCAGCAGATGACAGCTTTGTGTATGAAGATGATGGACGGTGAGCTCTGACATGGATCGTTACGGAGTGAGAGCGATGCTCCTGAGGCACGGCGCCCGGTAACGCAATATCTCGTGAACTTTACACCACTTTCTCCAGTTTCCTCCTCCATTAATTTCTCCATCCAGATGTCTGTTACTCATATCATATCCAGGAACAATACAGATTCGTGTAACATAAGACGGAATATGAGCACAAGAAGTCTGCAGGAAATTGATTTCTCCATAGGGAAGGTCACTGTGTCCTCTGCATCTTGCATCTTGGAGTGGCCTGATTGCCCCCTATGTCTAAACCTGAGACCTTACACAGTGATACACCAGCTATACACGTGCATGCTCACACGTGCATGCTCATCTTGTCATCTGGATATAAACCCTTCATGGAAAGCCGTGTACTAGTGATGAGCGAGCGTGCTCGGATAAGGTGCTTTAAGGTGTTATCTGAGTATGCTCGAGTGCTAATAGGGTATCCTTGGCGGGCTCTAATACTAGGTTTCAGTCGCCGTGGCTGCAGGTCTCGACACACGCAGGGATTGTCTGTTTGGTAGCGACAAACAAACATCAGCTAGATGTAAATTCCTCATCAGTGTCCATCCACTTGCTGTCAGTGACACCTTTTTTTTTTTTTTTTGAAAACCCGCCGTAATGCAGTCTGAGATTTACAGCTGTGGGGTTGTTACAATGTATCAATGTAATTAAGTGACTATAGGAAAGCCAAGCAGCTTAGCTTACAAAAGATTGTATGCACTGATACACTGTAACAAAAGCAGCACAGTCACTAGAGTTCAAAAAAAGATTTGTTTTGCTCTGATCGGACGTTCAGTCCAGGTTTTTGTGGCACTGACCGAAGGACAATATTAAAGGATTTTTCCAGCAATGGCAGTTTTTCTCTTACAGAGCCCAGTATCTGCACGACTGCTGGTAATACACAGCACAAGCCCAACATGAAGCTGCTTGTTCCTTTGTATCTTTTTTCATCTCCTTTGTGCATCCAGTGTCACAGGGCTGAAAGGGCGGCATTAACCCCATCTGCTAAACCCCCACTTCCAGCAGCACCCTGCTCCTCCTCAGTGCTGCAGGCCCCTCGCTATGCTCCACTCTGTGTTTGTCGGTAAGGAGTGGAAAGATCTGAACATGGACGAGGTCGCCATGAGCCGCTGTGCGACCAGTATTCATTACTAGTTACAAACTGCACATTTCATAGGTGCATCTGCTTTCGGGACCTAGTCTGGGGTCACACGAGAGTTGGATTGATTATGGTGAAGAAACTCTGATCAGAGTCTGATCTGAGTGTCACCTTAACGTGCGCGACTATGTCAGATGAGAGCATCGTATCACAGGTGGGGAGAGGACGGAGAACCTAATTTCTCCATTGTCTGTGTCAAGATAAACTGATAACATCCGAGTGCAGTCCGATGTTTTACACCCACCCATAGATTTGAAAGGGTGAGCGTGATCAGAGTCTTGCAGCATGCTGTGATTTTATTCTTATGACGAATAGCCAAAAGAAAAAACGCAGATGAGAACTGCCCTAGAGTCTAACACTGGGCCGAGGGCTATCCGATAGCACATTAGATAGAACTCGGCCATGTTACACTCCAGTGTGAACGGGCCCCTAGGGAGGCACTGGATACTAATGCAGCTGATGTCAGTGGGATCTTTGGCATAACATAGCTGAGCTGTGCTACACCCCAGCTGTCAGGTTGTATCACACGCTCCACCATCATCGTGAGAACTACTCCCGTGGCATTGGGCGCATCAGTAGGTGGCTATAACAGTAAATCAGCGCAGAGTTTACAATGGAGGATATTGGCACATGAGTAGTTCTGTCTGTGCAGAAAGCTAGGAGCACATTACCACCTTGGGAATATCCCGTGAACTCCTGTGGTGGCCTACTCGGCCCACCATCCTGGAAACGGCTTGTGCCATCTACACAGGTGGTAAGGCCGGCCTCACGCCACAACAACATGACATCGTGGGGCCGAGGAGGGGCGCGACGGTAGAGAGGAGCGAATTTGTTCAGATTTGGTTCCGAATACGATCGGCGTAGAATATCATCTTTGCAATATTCATTGAACACAGCCGATCGTCATTAGAGTCAATGGGAGAAGAACTTACCGAATATGTTCAGAACCGATCAAAAAAGAAACATTCGGCTCGAATATGGCAAAATTAGATTCGGGGCCAAAACCAAAACAAATTCGCTGATCTCTACGCGAGGGGTCCAGGAGAAGGATGCCAGCTGCCAATGTGAAAGATGTTTGGCCTGACCAGCACAGCGCAAGACTAACAGAAATATTCCTAGAACAACTGACAGCAAGGAATTAGGAATTCATAGCCAAAGTGGCATAAAGTTACGCCCTCATGAATCAACAGAAAAATTGGGAATTTATTCTAAGTTTTATTATTTTGCTCCTGAGCAAAGTGGAATATTTACTGAGGCAAGTAGCCCCTCCCCCAGCAGTCACGTGATCACTGATAGCACTGCCCCAGCGGAGCCGTAGACCGTACACAGCCTTCCTGTGGATTTCCCTTATGCTGAGTGCGGCATCCGTAGGTGGAGATGAATCTTCATGACCTGATATTTGCTCAGAAACGTTTAACACAACACGGCAGGACTGTGTTCCGACTTTTTACTTTGTATCGGTCGTACCTCCGATGTAAAAGCTTCTTTTATCTGCTTGTAACGATCTCGGATAAAACCTAATTATACGGTTATTAAGACAACGCCTGGATCCGCGGCAAGTAAAACCCCTGGCACCATCTGGAAGAATACGAAGCGCGCCCCTTCCAGCAGTCTCTTTATCTTCGCCCAGCCTGGCAGTGCCCGCACCTCCAAGGCTTTCAAGTTTGTGCCAAATCCGCCGGCTGACAGTTGTAGCACAGACTATGAATTTATTACCGTCACCCAAAGAATACTTTCCTTGGCTTTGAGCCCTGTAGATCGGCGCCAAAAACAATCCCAGCGCTCAGCAACAATGAAACAACTTCTGGGCACATGACGGCGATTAGATCATTATACTGCAGGGATAAAAGAAAGGCCCCTTCCCCCCCGTCCACTGCCGGGACCCCTCAGTCACCTCTGTGCTGTCCCAACACCTCCATTCAGAAAACGAAAGAAACTATCAGGAGCAGAGGATATGATACCGGCACCAGGACCTCGGAGCAGAACTCTACCGCAGCCCGGATTCACAACCGGATAAACAATCGCCTTCTGAAAAACATTTGAAAGTGTCTGCGGCTTTTTACAGGGTGTCAGATTAAAGGAAGTTTACGGCTCCCACACTGACAGCCGCTCCGCTCCTCTGATCCATATTTAATGCGCGTCGGTCTTCATTCATACACAGAATGAGGAAGAAATATGAGATAATTAATACAGAGTGGAAGTTTATCCCCCGCACCGCGGCTCCCCCGATATTACCCGCGGCCCTCCACAAACTGTGTATACAACCCAGATCTACTGGAGCCACGACTGCAGCCGCCACGGAGCAGCACACACACCCCCTGCGGACTGTAGCCAGCCGCCACGGAGCAGCACACACACCGCCTGCGGACTGCAGCCGCCACGGAGCAGCACACACACCGCCTGCGCTCTGCAGCCGCCACGGAGCAGCACACACACCGCCTGCGCTCTGCAGCCGCCACGGAGCAGCACACACACCCCCTGCGCTCTGCAGCCGCCACGGAGCAGCACACACACTGCTTGAGGACTGCAGCCGCCACGGAGCAGCACACACACCGCCTGCGGACTGCCACCGCCACGGAGCAGCACACACACCACCTCCGGCTGCAGCCGCCACGGAGCAGCACACACACCACCTGCAGACTTCAGCCACCATGGAGCAGCACTCACACCGCCTGCGGACTGCAGCCACCACGGAGCAGCACACACACCACCTGCGGACTGAAGCTGCCACTACGTAGGTGCATACTATGACTCCCTGTTATCAGCCATTACTGGGGGAGGTGACAGTCGGATGGGGATTAGATTCTTCTGCCTCTGGAGTGGAGCTGACATGCTTTGCGGCATTATTTGCACCATTGTCCTGTTTTTCCTTTCCATGATGTGATGGATAATTCTGGATAATAATCTATACCTGACGCCTCGTGTTGCTGATTGTATCGGCTTTGCATCCAGCATGTTCTTGGTCTCTGATGCAGATACATTGTATCCATCTTGCAGTTCCATTCTTTTGTATAGGTTCCAGTAAAGGGTTAACTAGAGCGGCTCGGATACTATGTATCTGCAGCTGGAGCTCAGATATATGGCTGTGTACATGGGGAGATTTTAATAATGCACAAGTGTCATAAAATCTACAAGGAGCAAAAAAAATATTGTTTTACTGATCCTTCTGAAGCAAATCTGCCGTTCAAGCCGCAAAGTGAAATGTGATTAGAGCGTCGGCGGCTCCTGTCCCGGGATGTGATTTTATTATTTTTAGAAATGTATCTTTCATATTTTTATATTAAGTCATCAGCTCCATACAAATCCCATTACAAGAACCTGACACCGGCGGAGGCTGAGAGAAGCCGGGGACGCGTCGCCATACGGAGGCCGGGCCGGATTTCCATATCGTCTGCTTTTCTCTCGCAGGTGTCTGCACATAGCTCGCTTTCCATGGATTTGTACTGATGGTGCAGACAGCTCTGTGCTCGATACTGAACTGATTAATGGCGACTAATGATGGAGTTTTCCCTGCTCATCATCACACTGAACCCCAAACCTACAGAATCCCACAGGTGACTGTCTCACACGGCGACACTCATGGGGCATTATATTTCAAGATGGGGCGGCCGCTGCTGGCAATGTGTCCTAGCTGACGCTATACCGTCCTGCCGCACCATCTGTGCCTTTATTTTACTTCATTTTTTGCATTGCACATGTGGGGGGCGCTGGCTGCTGCCATCTTGGCTTTGCGACTGCCCCCTTTCTATCCTGAAGCTCAGGAGAATTGGCGCAGTGTGGGGTCCGGGCCCTGTTAGGTCGCCTTGTCCTGACAGATGGGATCACACAATGTACGACCCTCCACACTCACCATGGCCCCGATTCAGGGAGGCCGGCGTTGTGTATTAATGAGGGGAAGCAGGAATAAGTTGCTCTCCATTCATTCATCTTCGGAGTAAGAAACGCCATCAGTTTTGATGAATTTGACACTGAGCTGCCCAAGAGGCCAAAATCCCCAACATTTTTGTGCAACCTTGCGCTTACAAATTTGTTGCAAATTTTTACAGCAGAATGGCGTAAATGTTTTGATGAATCAGGGCCCATGTTTATATCCATTGCTCCCCGGACAAGGCAGGTATTCTGCGCCACCCAATCAGCACGCCCCGTGCCCCTTCCACTATAATGAACCCCTTTATTTCACTTCTGATTATGTAATAACTAGGTGGTGGCCCGATTCTAACGTCCCGTCCGGCGCCTCCCCTGCTGGTGAGAGCTTACAATCTACAATGAGGTGGGGGAGATACAGAGGACAGGGGTGTATTCACAATGGTGTATGTACAATGAAGGTCCGACCATCTTGAGGGATGGATGGAGATAGTGAATGGGCTACTCACGCACACTTACACCTACCGTAGAATGACTGTGATTAGGGAACGTGATTGGCCGCTCTGAACAAAATGTCTTTTGAGGGAGCGCCTAACACTATGCAAATTGTGGATAGTCCTAATTTCTTGGGGTAGAGCATTCCAGAGCAGGCAGTGTGAGTCCATAGCAGCGCGGGGGAAGTCTTGGAGTCGGGAGTGGGAGGTGCGGATTAGTGCAGAGGTTAGTCAAAAGTCGTTTGCAGAGCGCAGCGATCGGTTAAGCCGATAGACAGAAATGAGGGAGGAGATGTAAGGGGGTGCCGCACTGTGGAGAGCTTTGTGGGTGAGAACAAGTACTTTGAATTGGATCCTATAATGAATGGGCAGCCAGTGTAAGGACTGGCGAAGAGCGGACGCGTCCGAGTACCGATTAGCCAGATGGACAACCCTAGCTGCTGCACTAAGTATGAACTGGAGAGGGGATAGTCGAGTAACGGGGAGGCCAATTAATAGAGCGTTGCAGTAGTCCAGGCGGGAGTGGATGAATGCTACAGTGAGAGTTTTTGTTGTTCTCATGATGAGAAAAGGGCAGAAACACCACACTACACCACGGGCTGCTGCCGCTTCACTGTTTGGTTCGTCTTTGCACTACAGTCACAGCAGAGGTTGCTGCATATTCACTTTGCTTTCTTTAGAGCTGCTGCCTTGTTTTCTGCATGCTCCCTTAAAGCCTGACATGTGGTACAGCAATGGGGGTCACAACAAGGCCTTGAATCTTATTAAGCAACTCACACAAGTGCAGGGAACCCCACTTACTACATAAGGCGCCTTAGAAGTAAATGTAACACTGTAACATTCCTTGTAATGTCTCATAACACATGGAGGACAAGAAGCGCACAACGAAATCTAGTGTTGGACAACAAGCATTTGTGGGCGCAATTTTTCCAAGTGCTGCATTCCTTGCAGCTCTTTAGCGGTGGTTGGTGAGATCACAGGTGTCTTTCATATGAAGGGTACATGCCTTCACCAGACTGCAGTAATTACCAATACATCAGAGTCATCACATTTTATAGGTTACTCCTGATTATTGAGGTGCCAGTTACTTTATCTCAGGCAGTAGTCAGACTGATGTTTGTGCAATTTTTTAGGCAGAATTTTCCACTCGCAGGGATCATTTGCCTCTATAGGAATAACCGGAGCCGCCATTTATATTGGAGGATCAAAATACTGGGATGTTTTCTACTTCGGGCAACATCTAGGTCTATTTTCACTGTTATTGTCCTGCTTTGGGCTCATACAGAGAACACGTGAGCGCTTTTGTTCTTTCTCCCAATGTTCACATTATTGTATGACACATAGACGGGACGTGCTAATCTCTGGCCCCGCACCCCTCATCCTGCACTTTGTATGGCCTGGTTTGGCATGCACTGTATTACGGGTGCCCTTCCTCTCTTTATGCAGATGAGATTAGTAAGCGTGCGTCGTCCGTGGCGAGGTATAAATAACGGATGATTAGTTTATTATCTGATGACAGGTAAAGCTGATTTACTCCACGCTCTGCACCATTCATCACCGCGCCGGCTCTGTTTTTGCGCGGCGTTCCGTATTAGCATCCTACAAACAATGCCGACCACACTGAGCTTTTCATCAAGGAGACCGACATCCCATTTACATGGAAACGCAATGCTTTTAATTTAATTGGTTTTCATGGCGCCGACTGTGTGGTGGGATCCCTGAGGATAGCGGAGAGACGAACCGCAGCGTGCACCAAGTTCAAAGATTTCTCTTCAGCCACCCAATGCGAGAAGAAATGGATTGTGCGGAAACAATCGGCCGCTCGCTCGTCACCACAGACCAAATAAAAGGAGCAAAATCCTCCACGTCTGCACCAGGGAGACAGTGAGATCAGAACCTAACATGAGGGGTCAAGGATGGCTTCCAGCAGACAACGCACCGTCAGGGGACTGGCCAACATGTGCTCATCAACAAAGGGTAATAGGTCAGAAGACGATGGCAGCGCCAACTCCAGGCCAGTCGGGTATACAGTGCAGTCACTTATCTCCCATACACCTGCCTCATAATTAGGGGTGGGGGTCAGGCTGCTTCCCCAGCCCTGCAGGCAGCAGAATTACCCCACGCTGCCATACTGGAGCATGCATCTGAGGTCTCTAGTAGGGAGACATTTCACAGATGGGTTCTGTCATTCTCATTATGTCACATCTCCGGGGACGCCTGGTTCAGAGACCCCTTTTCCTCTGCCCTATAAGGCCATGTTAGGACTCCTGATGGGGGAGGATTAGTGATCGGAGTAGGATTGCTCCCCACCCAGAGCAACTCTGCAGGCATCACAGAAGCAGCTCTTCATGTTGCCGGGTACCCCCTATTCCTGCCGTTCTCGGGGGGGGGGGGGGGGGGGGGAAATCTCTCTATGGACTCACACTGCCTGCTCGGATTGCGAACTTTGCCTTACTTGGGTTAATTGCTCGAACAGCAACTTCTTAAAGGGTTAAATTTCATGTGCCACAGGAGGGATCGAATGATGGCTGCAGCGTCTGAACCAGGAGAGGTGGAAACATTACAGAGCTGCATAGAGTCACGATATAGCCCTGACCGAGCAGGACAGTGGGACATCTCCCCCAAAGCAGAACTGTCCTGTTTGATCCTGCAGTATATCTCTCCTCTCTGTCACCTATTTATACAGCCTATCTTACTGTATTTCCCTCCTCTCAGGCCTCTTTATACAGCCCATAGCGCAATCTATATCTCTCCTTTCTGTCACCTTCATATAGCTCATCCTACAGTATATCCCTCCTCTCAGTACCCTTTATACAGCCCATAGCGCAGTATGTCTCTCTTTTCGGTCACCTTTATATAGCTCATCCTGTGGTATATCTCTCCTTTCTGTCACCTGTATACAGCCCATCCTGCAGTATATCTCTCCTCTCAGTCCCCTGTATACAGCCCACAGCACATCTCTCCTTTCTGTCACCTTCATATAGCTCATCCTACAGAATATCCCTCCTCTCAGTACCCTTTATACAGCCCATAGCGCAGTATGTCTCTCTTTTCGGTCACCTTTATATAGCTCATCCTGTGGTATATCTCTCCTTTCTGTCACCTGTACACAGCCCATCCTGCAGTATATCTCTCCTCTCAGTCCCCTGTATACAGCCCACAGCACATCTCTCCTTTCTGTCACCTTCATATAGCTCATCCTACAGTATATCCCTCCTCTCAGTACCCTTTATACAGCCCATAGCGCAGTATGTCTCTCTTTTCGGTCACCTTTATATAGCTCATCCTGTGGTATATCTCTCCTTTCTGTCACCTGTACACAGCCCATCCTGCAGTATATCTGTCCTCTCAGTCTCCTGTATACAGCCGACAGCACAGTATATCTCTCCTTTCTGTCACCTTCATATAGCTCATCCTACAGAATATCCCTCCTCTCAGTACCCTTTATACAGCCCATAGCGCAGTATGTTTCTCTTTTCGGTCACCTTTATATAGCTCATCCTGTGGTATATCTCTCCTTTCTGTCACCTGTATACAGCCCATCCTGCAGTATATCTCTCCTCTCAGTCCCCTGTATACAGCCCACAGCACATCTCTCCTTTCTGTCACCTTCATATAGCTCATCCTACAGTATATCCCTCCTCTCAGTACCCTTTATACAGCCCATAGCGCAGTAGGGCCCCAAACTACAGGATGATATCAATGCCAACTGAGGTGTAAATAGAGCCTGGAAGGGCATCCTTAGGGGACATGTGCAAAATGTCTCAGATTTAAAAGTACGTAAGTGTACTTTATAAGACCACATTAAGATTTGAGGAATAACCCTTTAAGATGACTCTATTCCTGGCTGTATGGTCACCACACTGACAAAAGTGCTGGATGGGAAAGTAAAGGATGAGCTACAAACATTCCAGGACACAAATAGATACTACACGGAGTGCAGCAGATTCTCAGCTAGTGCACCAAGAGCGGATGATTTACAATTACTAAAGTGACGGCAGCAGACACATAACCCGTGGGGGAAGACTCTAGATCTCTGCACAGAGGGAGAACAATTCCTGGCCAAGTGCACCGAGAGAGGAAGATTCCCAACCGTTGCCCAGAGGCGGACGATTCCTGACTAGAGATGGGCAGCAGACCCCTGGATGTTTGGGTCCGGTGGGTTCGCTGAACAGTTAAAAAAAAGTTTGGGTTCGGGAACCAGAACAGTACCTGGTCCCGGACCCCATTCACTTGAATGGGGGGGACTCAAACATCCAGTGTTTGACACGCTGTTATGTGCATGACAGCGCGACAAACGGTGCTTCTGATCGATGGTAAAATCACTACCACCGGTCACGGTATTTCTCCCTGTGAACTCTCTGAGCCTAGCGCTGCACCGTAAGACTTTTCCTCACTGTGCTAGCGGTGATCTCAACGAGGTCACCGCAGCTCAGGGGCCTGGCTAGGAACACAGCCTCAGTGAGATGTGGTAACCTTGATAAGGTCACCACTGCTCATTGATGCTGCGCTCGCAGCAACTCCATCCTTAGTGGTTCTTAGCCTGGCACCGTCCAGGTTGAAACTGTTTATCCACGGACATGGATTACGACATGGGACAAAACGACGGACAGGTGAGGGATATTGTTGTTTTTTATTTTAGTTTTATTACAGGAGACCATGGCTTCAGTGGAATGGGTGTTAGGCGGGTATAGCTATACAATATTTTTAAATAAAAATGGAAAAGGTTGGGTTCTTTATTTCAAATAAAGGACTTTATTCTGGCTGTGTCTTTATTTATAATATAACTATAGGATTAGTAATTAATGTGTTTCTTATAGACACCTCTCCATTACTAAGCCGTGGGCTTGATGTAACCAGACAATACAAAGGTGACATCAACCCCACAGATATTACCCCACTTGTCACTGCCACAGGGCAAATGGGAAGAGCTGGAAAAAAGTGCCTTTTCTGGGGGGGCTATGGGCTGCTATTTTTATGCTGGAGGAGGGGGGCAATGTCCAGCCTGAGAATACCAGCAACCAGTTGTCTGCTTTAGCTTGGCTGGTTGTCAAAATTGAGGGTGACCCCACATCATTTTTTGAAATAATTTTAAAAAACGGCGTGGGTACCCCTCTCTTATCGATAACTAGCCTAGCTAAAGATGACAGCTGAGTGTTGCAACCCGCAGCTATCAATTTTGCCTCCACAGATGAGATCAGATGTAACATGCGTTACTGAAGCAGATGAGAGTCTCTCCAGTAGACGGTTCTGCCACACAGTCAGCTCTGCCACTTCTTACCTGATAAACTAGAATCCATTTTAAAGATGTCGGCAAGTCGGTTATTAACGGGCTCGTAGGGTGAATCCTCCAGAAGCTCATTACCTACAGGAAACAGAGGAAAAATGAACATTATGTGGCTATCAGTTAACAAGTGACGCAAAGTATTGGAAGGATAGCAGCATGATATGTGCAGATATTAGTTATACAGTGACAATGTATCAGAAAATAGCAGCATTATACAGTGGGTACGGAAAGTGTTCAGACCCCTTTAAAGTTTTCACACTTAGTTTCATTGCAGCCATTTGGCAAATTCAAAAAAGTTCATTTTTTTCTCATTAATGTACACTCTGCACCCCATCTGAAAAATGTAAAAAAAGAAAAACTGAAATATCACATGGTCATAACTATGTGAGGGTGTGGTGGTCCTGCTCTAAGACATCTGTTGTGAAGCGTGGACCCCGAGCCATCTATATACATGTGTCATTTTAATCTTGCCTGTGATGATAATGAGGCGTCTCTGTATTAATGTCTACAGATGTACATGAGGACAGAGAAGCCCACGCAGGTGGATGTGGGGGGCACATACTTTCTCCATATTAATGTCTATGGATGTAGATGAGGACAGAGAAGCCTCCGGAGGTGGATGTGGGGGGCACATACTTTCTCCAATTTTGTGAGATGCACCTGCACATTTGGTGCAGCTTCCTGTGACCCTTTTGGTGTACCTTGTAATTTACCTTACTCAGTTTTTCCCACCACCTGGTATGGGCCTTGCCACTTGGCTAGGAACTTGCTCTCCACCGTGGGGATAATTACTAGCACACAGTCCCCGGGCTGGAACTGCTTCAGCCTTGCTGATCGGATGTATACCCTTGCCTGTGCCTTCTGTTCATGGAGAAGATGTTCCTTCATGATAGGCATCACGTGTGCCATCCTCTCCTGCAACTGGGCGACATGCTCAATGATGCTCTGGTGTGGCGTGACCTCGGCTTCCCAGGTTTCCTTGGCAATGTCCAGGAGCACTCACGGATATCGATCGTACAGGAGCGACTTCTCTGATGGTAAAGAGTAGAAATGGATGGAGATAGTCCCAGTCTTGACCATACTTCTCAATAACCTTCTTGAGCATGTACATCAAGGTTTTATGGAAGCGTTCCACCAGGTCATCAGTCTGTGGATGGTAAACTGAGGTTCTCAGCTGGGAAATCTGGAGGACTTTACACAGCTCCCTCAACACTTTGCTCATAAAAGGGGGCTCCCTGGTCCGTCCAAACTTTCTTTGGTTGGCTCGTCCCAGAAAAGATATGGACAGGCTCCCGGGCGATACTCTTAGCCAAAAAAATTCCTTGGTGGCAACGCTACAGGGTACCTGGTCGCATAGTCCATGACCACTAGAATGTACTGATGGCCCTGTGCAGATTTAACTAGGGGACCTACTAGATCCATGGCAGTCCTCTCAAAGGGGACCTCTATCATGGGCAATGGGACTAATGGGCTTCTGAAGTGAGAATTAGGAGCGGTTATCTGATAGATGGGGCAGGACCTACAATAATTTAGGATCTCCCGGTAACATCCTAGCCAATAAAACCTCCACATTACTTTCTCCCGAGTTTTCTCCACCCCAGATATCCCTCCAAAACATGCAAACGGGCCATGTCTAAAACCCTCCGTGGTTAGGGTCCCAGAACTAACGGCTGCTTCACTATCTCACTTCCCCTCAGTTTGGACACCCAATACAACAAATCACCATTGACTGCAAAGTGAGGGAACCTGGTGTCAGCCCCCAGCTCTTGAGCAACCCAATTACATACGGTTAACATTTGCCTCCTTTAATGTAAGATCTCTAAGTTGAGCAGTCCCAAAGTTCTCTTCGGGCACTTCTAACTGAGGGAAGAGGCTCCTCTGTCACCGCCTCGTCCTCCTCTCCAGCGAGGACACATAGGGGGAACTCCTTCATCTTTACTTTGGAGGGAGCCTCTTCCAGAAGGACCTGGATTTTGTCCGGGACACTCTGTACAGCCCCTTTCTGCCACGAGTTCCAAAATAGTGAAAAAAATTCCACCCCAGTATGACCGGATGTATTAAGTTTTTTACTACCCCAACCTAATGGGACTTAGTACCACAGTCAGTTCCCATGGTCACTCTGGCTACAGGGTAGTCCTTGGCTTCGCCTTGTATGCAAGAGACGCCCACAAACATATTAGGGATTAACTGGTGGGGAAGTGTAGCATTGTTTAGGGTCACTGGACTTCCAGAGTCCAAAAGTCCAAGAACCAGTACCCCATTGACGGACATGGCCAACACTGCAAGCTGGGTAGGCATAACAGGAGCAACGCCTGCCTAGGCTGCAGTCCATTGGTTGAGGGGACATATGACACTGGGCGTCTACGTGTCCAGGATTGTGACACCGCCAACAGACCATATCCTTATGAGCCTTAGAGGACCTCTCAGCGAGATCGGGATGACCCCCATTTGTGGTTCTAGCCACCCTCCGTGAGGAGCCTGCCCACCATTGGTTATTCCATTATGGGGAAGTGGCGATGTTTGGTTTCCCGAGTGATTTCTCAACAACCTGATATCTCTCCACCAGCCTAAACATGTCATCCGCATTCCGAGGGTCGCGTTGGGCAACCCAGGTCTGTATTTGCCTAGGAAGGAAGAGGACAAACCTGTCCGTCACTACACGCTCGACCATCTGGGCAGGGGTGGAGGTCTGTGGCTACAACCACTTTTGGACTAGGTGCAACAAATCAAACATTTGGGAGTGAGGGGGTTTAGCGCCAGCATATGCCCAGCGGCGGACATCGATACGCCCAGGCGTGAAGAGATTCTTGTCTTTAATCTGGCGTATTCTTTGGCATCCTGGAGGGATAAGTCATAATACGCCTTTTAAGGTTCTCTCGACAAATATGGCGCGAGCACCTCTGCCCACTGCTAGTGATAGTCATCACTGTGTTACATGTGAGGTTACATAGGACTGCAGGTGACCTCTACTGCATTATCAGTACTCACAGTCATCACTGTGTTTTCTGTGGCGTTACATAGGACTGCAGGTAACATCTACTACATTATCTGTACTCAGAGAGTCATCACTGTTATCTGGGGTGTTACCAGTGGCGTATCTAGGGGGGGCAGCCGGGGCAGTTGCCCCGGGCGCAGCCAGCAGGGGGGGCGCAGTTGGGCCGCCTAATGCAGCGGTCCGCAGTGTCCTCCCTGGTGGCTGCGTTCTTCCGCCCCCCCTGGCCTGGGAGTCGGAGGTTCTCTGTGTCAGCTGTCAAGCTGACAGCCGTCGCAGAGAAGGAGCGCGTGCCGGCTCCCACGGAGCAATTGCCAGTGAAATTGCAGCTCTGACCGCCGGGTCAGAGCGACGTTAGCAGCGTGATCAGGTCATGTGATCACGCTGCTGACGTCACTCCCCGGCGCCCAGAGAGAACCCTGGTGGTAAGTGTGCTCCACTGTGGAGCTGAAGAACCACCGAAGATGGGAGATGGGGGGGATTTGTAGAGGGGATGGGGATTAATGTGTGGGGGGATTTTGAGTGGTGATGGGGGTTGATGAGTGGGGATTGGGTTAATGTGTGGGGGGATTTGGAGGGGGGGGGCGCCGAACCGAATTCTTGCCCCGGGTGCTAGAAAGCCTAGATACGCCTCTGGGTGTTACATAGGACTGCAGGTGACCTCTACTGCATTTTCTGTACTCACAGAGTTATCACTGTGTAATATAGGGTGTTACATAGGACTGCAGGTAACATCTACTACATTATCTGTACTCAAAGAGTTATCACCGTGTTATCTGTGGTGTTACATAGGCCTGCAGTTTGATGAGGATCTGCACCCCTTTATATTGTGGGGGCCCTCTGGTGGTCCCGGGTGTCTCGTCATTAGTGCTTCTGGAGTTCTCACACTCGCTGGAGACAGTCCGCTCCTGCTGTCTCTGGGGCAGTGGTGGAGGTGTCTAATGAACGATGTTACGCTCTCTTCAGGCCCGGATTATTCAATACCATTGATTTTCTCCATGAACAGAGCAGACACTTGGAAGCAATGGGCCGCGCATTATCTCCACACTCACAAAATCCATTCTCCTTCCAGATGACTGAGCTGCAGCTCTGAAGGGGTTAAGTGCAGTTGGGTTTTATAACCCAGAAACATTACTTACTCCTGGTAACAGAATAGAGTGATGGATGATGGGTTGGCACTGATTACGGGGATGGAGCCATCATAAGACACCAGCACTGCTCCAATCCCCGGCCGGAATCAATGGCATAGGACTGGCTGGGCCGGACTGGGACTGAATGCCTCTCAGCTGGTGATGAACCACAAGTACCAGCAACCACCAAGACTGCCTGACACTGACCTGAGCCTCCATCTACGGGCCCGGGTACAGTATATACCGCATCCATCCATCTGCCTGGTGCCCTCCTAAATGTTATGCTGAGAGCTCCCTTCCTGGGGAGTTTACACACGAGACTGCAAGCTCTTCTGCCCAGGACGCACAGAGGGACTAACTGTGACCTCCCAGTTGTGAGGTCATGGGCAAAGAGATAATCGCACCGCGCCAATCACCTCAGCACCTCACAGCCGGGATACTCAGAGCTGCAATCACAATTCAACTGGTAGCTACTCAAAACAAGGCAGAAAAAAACACAACCAAGACAGCAGAGCTCCAATCCACTAATATAGGGGGCAACTGTCCTATATACAGTGACTCACCTGAGCCCGCGATACAGACGGCAATTCCTAGAACAGGCAGAATAGTGAGAGTGCAGCTCTGGGGTATAATACAGAATGTAACTCAGGATCAGTAATGTAATGTCTATACACAGAGACTGCACCAGCAGAATAGTGAGTGCAGCTCTGGACACACCCTGGAAGAGGAGGAGCGTCTGGGCTGAGCTCTGCAGGCTAGGCTTTTGCGAAGCTCCTGGGAAGGGAGGTTTTTCTTGCAAGGACTTTCCATCTGCCCCCTTCCCAGGAAAGAGGACTCTCCCTGGGACTGAGCGCCGGGGCTGTGCCCCTGGCTCCCACCCCCCGGCAAGCCAGCTGGGGGTGGGGGGCCTCATCCACCACCAGGAGGCCCAAGGCACAGCCAGCCAGTCCCAGGGATGGGGAAAAAGCGGACACCAGGGGGCCGCAAGGCTCCAGGGTCCGGGACCCCTGAAGTGAAGGCTGTGGCGGGCCATTCCCCCGGAGGTGCAGCAGCCGGCAGAGGTGAGGCGGGGCCCCCCCTTAACATCTGAGGCTCCAAGGTTGCGGAAGAGCAAGCTACCACCTACGCCTCCCGCATTCATGCCCACCTCTCCGAGTACGAGGAGGCCGGCAAGCAGCTCAGGAGACTCCGGGGGGAGTTGGAGGGAGCCCGGGTCATCAGTAAAAACAGGCTCCCTGCCTCAAAGAGAGCGGAGGTCACCGCCACAGTCAAGCGGCTGAAAGGGGAGATTCGGGCCCTGGAGGACCGGCGAAGTACCATCATGGCCGGCAGCGGCCCCTTCCAGGAAAAGCTTCAAAACGAGGACCGGTTCAGGGCCATGGCCGGTGGGTCTCCTGGAGGGTCAGGAGGCCCCATCCAGGTGGAGGAGAGCGAGGAGGAGGAAGAGCAGGGCAGCGCAGGGAGCGGTGCCAGTGGCCGTCCCTGCCCAGAGAGTACAGACGGGAAAGGACGACTGTGGTGCTTTGGACAAAAGAAAAAAAAGTGAGCTGGGGAAACCAGGAGCTGCTGCTCCCAGTCCCAGCCAGAGTAACATGCAGGCTAACATGGAGGCCCTTAAAGGAGCAGCAGCACTGTCCAGGCCAGACCAGGAGCACCGGGCAGCCAGAGAGGGCCCCCAGCAGGAGGGAGGGAGAACTGCGGGGAAAAAACTAATACAGTAAATAATGCAAGCACCATTTGTGTGCGTGATAGTGAGTATGAGAGCGGCGTGGATATTTTTGAAGAGATGTTTGCAGAGGTGAATGGAGATATGAGTGACATGGATGAGGGAGTGAGTGCGGGTGTGAATGAGTCTGAAAGTGCTGGAGGGAATGCCAATAATAAAAGAGTGAAAGGGAGAGTGAGTGGGCGGATAAATGAGGGTGCAAGCATGAGTGGTGGTGGGAGGGCTGGGCCGTTGCCCCCCCGGCCGCAAGACCCCAACATAGTTATGCGGGGGCCGCGGCGGGGGGGGTCTCCTCGCCTCCGGGCTCCAGGGACGGCGCTTTGCACCACCGTTTCCTGGAGGCCCTCAAAAAAGGAGAAAGGTCGATAGTGGTAGAGGGGAGGACAGTGGACTTGTCTTTCTGGATAGAGAGACACGGCCTTGCTGCCTTCCAAAACCAAAGGGAGGGAGGGACTGTTTGGTCTCTCCCCACAGCCGGGCAGGGGCCGCAAAGGAGGAATGTGGTCCGTCTTAGGTGGGGGGGCAGTGAAGCTGTCCACCTAGGAGCAAGGTGGTGGAGCTCCTCCTTAAGATGGGCTTCGGGGCGAATGACATCTTTGCCCTGATACATCCTTCGGCGTCCCGCTTCTTCGACGTCAGCTTTGTGCGGCCAGAGGGGCTTGAGCTCTTCTGGTCTAACTATGAGCTGGTGCGGGAACAGCCCGGATGGCGAGACTTCGCTGCGCAAGCGGTGTCTCGCCAAAATTCCGTCAAGCGAGTGACCGTGGTCACTTGTAACGAGTCACTTGCCGGAGTGGACATTATGACGTGGCTTTCCCGTTACGGGGAAGTCACCGAGGTCCCCAAAAAGAACAGGGACGAATTCGGCATCTGGTCGGGGGGCTGGACCTTCATGGTTAAACTGAAGGTTTCCGGCGGCACGGTCACCCACATCCCTTCCTCGGCGTTCCTGGGAAGGGACAGGATCCTGGTCTTCTACCAGGGGCAACCGAAGGTCTGCCACAAGTGCGGCGACCCCACTCACTTCAGCGCTAGCTGCAAGGTACAGAAATGTGCCTTGTGTGGTGGGGTAGGTCATCTGGCCGCCTCGTGTAAAGACATTCGGTGTCACTTGTGTGGTGACCTAGGTCACCCTCTCAGCCGCTGCCCTCGCTCCTTTTCTAATGCCGCTGCAGGCCCGGCAGGAGGAGTCCGTGAGGGAGAAACCTCTGGCGGCGCTCCTGCAGCTGTGGCAGGTGGTGGCAGAGGGGAAGGGGCTGAGGGACCGGTGAGGAAGGGCAATGCCAAGGTGAGGGGCCCAGCGTATGTGCGGAGGCAAGAAAAACGCCATGGGGGTGGGGGGCAGGTGAAGTCTCGGGCAACCGGGTCGATGCCTGCTCCTCCCTCCAGGCCCGTGGCAAAAGCCTCTGAGGTCCTGAGGGAGAGTGTGGTGAGAGAGGAGATCAGGAGGATGGAGAGGGAGGATAAAGCGGCTGACTCGGACGGGTCCTAACAGTATGAAAGTGTTGATGAGGAGGTCCAGGAGCAGCCTACAGCAGCGGGTGGCAAAAGCAAACGTGCCAATCATAACAAATCGGGGGGGGAAGAAGGCTGGCAAGCCTTCAAAATCTCCCCCGCCCCCGACCACCAGGGTGCGCACGGAAGGGCCCGCTGACCCCCCTCTGATTGATCTCTCCAACCGGTTCAGAGTCCTCGGAGACTCGGATGATGGGCCGCAAGACGAGGATGCTGGGCCGGGGGTACCACCGGAGGGTCCTTCGGGGGATGGTGGGGTCCGTCCCTCAGGGGGCAGTGTTCCTCCTGGGGGGGGGACAGACCTGGAACCCGGGGGCGAGGACACAACGGGAGCTTCCCTGAAAAGGAAGGTGTCCGATCCCTCCCCAGGTGGAGGTGATAGCAGTGGTAAGAAGTTGGCCATCCAACTTGATCACCCATGATGGCGGAACTCGTCCCGTTGACGCTGGCATCTATTAATGTTGCCAGCATAAAGTCAGATGCGGCTCACTTCACGGCCTTTGATTTTTTCTCCCGGATTGAGGCAGAAATTTTATTCTTGCAAGAGACCAGACTAACAGACATGGGGGCCATCTATAAAGCACGGAGGGAGTGGAGGTGCGGGCCCTCATACTGGTCTCTTGCGGCCGAGCCGTATAGCGGGGTGGCAGTCCTTTTTAAGACTGCAGCTGTTGAATGCCGACGGGTTACTGAGTTGGAAATGGGGAGGTGCCTGATCCTAGATGTCTTCATGAGGGGACAAGAGCTCCGGCTCATCAACATCTACGGCCCGCAGTACAAGTGGGACCGCAAATGTCTCTTCCTGAGGATCAAGCCCTTTCTTTTTACGAGCCGGCAGGTGGTCTTCGGTGGGGACTTCAACACCATTACGAGGTCCCATGACCGGGGGGGTCCCGGAGATCGCCTGGCTTATGATAGCGTCGCGTTGAATAGCATAGCCAGTGAAGCTTGCCTGGTGGATGTCCACATCCGGCACACCCCAGGTCATGGGGGTTTCACCTACCATAGGAGGACGCCATCTTTTCTGCTGTGTCCGCCGTTGAGGTGGAGTTCTCCGATCACTGTCTAATTTTCTTTTCTCTGAATGTTGCAGAGACTCCTCGGATGGGAAGAGGGCTGTGGAAGCTCAATTCGTCCCTGCTGGAAGAAGCGGAGGTGAGACAATCCTTCGAGGATTTTCTTCAGAGCCAGGTACCGCTGTTGGATCTCTGTAGTAGTAAGTCAGAGTGGTGGGAGATCTTCAAAAAGCGGGTGGCGGGGTTCTTCCGTCAGCTCTCGAGCCTCAGGAGTCTGAACAGGCACCGCTTGTACCAGGCCCTGGGGAGGAAACTCGAGCAGCTTGTCTCGACTGGAGGTGACCGTGAGGAAATCTCCAGAGTGAAATCTTTACTCAAGAGGTGTCAGTATGATAGACACACATCTTTGGTTTTTGAGAGGGACTTCGGGAAGTACCGCTCGCCCGACCCTTACAGAAACTGTAAGATGTCAGTGAATTGTAAGATGGTAACAGGACTGATCGACAGTACGAGGTCCCTGAACAGATCCAAATCATGGATCCTGGAGGTGGTCAGATCCTTCTACTCACACCTCTTGGAGAAGAAAGATCTGGATCGGGACGGGATGTCGGCTTTCCTGGCTGAAACCGTCCCTGAGCCAGGGGGTGATCCCTCTCTTGGTGTTTTGGCAGAAGAAATCAGGGAAGAGGAAGTGAGACTGGCCATTGATGGGCTTCGGCCCAAGAAATCGCCAGGTCCGGATGGCTTAACATCCGAGTTCTATAAGACTTTTAGGGACTCCTTGGTCCCCCTCTTGACAGGGGTATTTAATGAGTGTCTCTCCTCGGGCACTCTTCCAGACTCAATGAGGAAGTCAGCTCTCATTATTCTGTCAAAGGGTAAGGATCCGTCCCGTATCAAGAATTGGCGTCCCATAGCGCTTCTCGATACGGACCGGAAGGTTCTGGCCAAGGTGCTGTTTAATCGGCTGGTGAAGTTTGCACCCCGGCTCCTTTCAGGGGCCCAGCATTGCTCTGTTCCAGGTCGCAGTACTTTTAGTGTTCGCGATCGATCCCATCCTAAGGAGGGTAGATCGTGGACCGTTGGCGGGAGTCGGGATGGACCAGGCGGGCTCTGGGTCCTCTCTGAGGGTGGTGGCGTACGCCGATGATGTTTCCCTTTTCGTGTCATGTCGGATGTAGTGCGCTACTCGGAGGCATCCGGGTCCATGATCAACCGGGATAAGTGTGAAAGTCTCTGGCTGGGAGGGGGAGATCCCAGGTTTGATCTCCCGGACACCCTTCCAGGGCCCCAGGCCACCGCCAAAATTCTAGGCATCGAATTTGGCCCCGGGGATTACCCCCAGCAAAATTGGGAGGGCAGACTTAAGATCGCCGCCCAAAAGGTGGACCAATGGAAGGGTTGGTCTTTAACCCTGAGGGAAAGGGTTGCCCTGGCTAAAGGCTTTCTGCTACCTTTATTAATATACCTGGGCAGTGTGTGCATCTTGCCGGAACCTCTCTGGACACGGGTCTATAGCCTGTTCTTCCAATTGTTATGGGGGAATAGGCTTAACCTAATCAAGAGGGAGGTTACACACCGTACGAGGAGACTAGGCGGGTTGGGTATGGTCAACCCGGTGGTGTTTCTAGTAAACACCTTTCTTAAGACTAACATCTCCAACCTATGGCTAGAGAGGGCTCCTCTGTGGGTAGTCTCCTGCAAGGGTTGGCTTTGGCCTTTCTTCCAGGAATGGGAGACAGGAGGGCATGTGAAGGACCTACGCACACCTCATGGGCATCTCCCGGCTTACGCTACCCCGGTTCTAAAGGTGATCCGCCGGTGGGGTCTGGGAATGTGGGAAGTCAGGACCATGTCGAGGCAATGCCTTGACAGGAGGGTCCTGTTGACCCATTTCCAGAAGCCCCTGGCCCTTAAGGATTGCCCAGGCCGGGATCTGGAGGTCGGGCTGGGGCTTTTAAATTCTAAGCGGATCCCCATGAAGTTTTGGGACTTGACCTGGCTTTGCTTCCACGGGAGGCTGTATGTAAAGGATAACTTGAAGTGCAGGAAATCCGATGATCGGGGTTGTCCCCGTGAGGAGTGTGGCGACGTGCTGGAAAGCATGGAGCACTTCCTGCTTCAGTGTCCCTTTAATGCAGAGGTGTACAACAGGGTGGGTGCTTCCATACGTTGGCCGCGGCTGGCGTCCCTCTCCTACGCTGAGTGGGCCTATGGAGCGTTCAGATCCCTGGGTGGCCGGGACCCGTGCACTTTATTCCTAGTCAGTGTAGTGGTTAGGTTCTACACTTGGAATGCACGGTGCCTAGTTTCGACGCAGAAAAAAACCCTCCCAAGGGATGAGGTGGTAGGAAACATCTTGGGTGACCTGGTGAAGGTCCGTTCTTTGGAGTTCGAAAGGTTGGGTGTGAGGAAGGCCTCTTGGCTTTGGAGAGGCCTCTCCTTTTAAAAACGCATTCAAGGGAGAGCTAGCTCCGTGTGAATGAGGGTAGGGATAGCTTAAGTTTCACTGGGTGTGTTAGGGACAGAAGTAGGGGCAGATAAGGACAGGGAGGGACAGGCACTGAGGGACAGATAGAGAGTTAGTTATGTTAACCCCTTCATGACCCAGCCTATTTTGACCTTAATGACCTGGCCATTTTTTGCAATTCTCACCAGTGTCCCTTTATGAGGTAATAACTCTGGAACGCTTCAACGCATCCTAGCGATTCTGAGATTGTTTTTTCGTGACATATTGGGCTTCATGTTAGTGGTAAATTTAGGTCGATAATTTTTGCGTTTATTTGTGAAAAAAATCAGAAATTTGGTGAAAATTTTGAAAGTTTCGCAATTTTCAAATTTTGAATTTTTATTCTGTTAAACTAGAGAGTTATGTGACACAAAATAGTTACTAAATAACATTTCCCACATGTCTACTTTACATCAGCACAATTTTGGAAGCAAAATATTTTTTTGTTAGGAAGTTATAACACTGCAGTTACTGCAGCATCGGCCATGGCTGGATTGTAATATTTCATCAATTTTCATTGATGAAATATTACTATCGCTCTGATTGGCTGTTTCACTTTTAACAGCCAATCAGAGCGATCGTAGCCACGTGGGGGCGAAGCCACGCCCCCTGTGGTGAATTACAAAGCCCCCTGTATCTGCGGGTCAGGTGACCTTTCATTGACCCCGGTCACCCGACCCGCAGGGGGGCTTTGAATTCATGACACAGGGTATGCGTCATAGGTCGGATTGGCACCGACTTTCATGACGCATACGCTGTGTCACAGGTCGGGAAGGGGTTAAGAGAGTAGGGACAGTTTTAGTTTTAAGGGACAGGGTGAATGAGTTAGTGAGGGACGGGGCCTTTTTTACTCCCATTTCCTGGTGGTGAGCTACTGCATGGCACACCTAGATTTTTGTTTTGAGATAAAGGCAAAATGGATATTGGGCTTGCAGGCACTGATCTTGGGTCTGCAAAGGAAAGCGTGTGGTGGCAAGCCAAAACAAATATGGTAATAATGTTATGTGGTGTATATGTAGATAATATATATTGTATATTTGTATTATTTTTGCGTATTATGCATATGTACATATTTTCTTTTGTTTTAATTAGGAGTGCATGGGAGGGTGTAGTGAGGTTGGGAGGGGGGTGAGAATGGGAAAAGAGGACCTTTATCCGAAGAGACAGTGGATGGACAAATCGTGGAAAGGAAAAGAAGAATGGACCACGTGGTAAATAGCATAGGTTTTGGGTGGAGCCGGGTTAGGGTTTTCCTCTTGGAGCATAAACTGTTGTTGCCAAGAGATAGATGTGACTATGTTTTTTTTTTTTAAGGCAGAAGGGCCGGAATATGGTTCTTTTTTCTTTATTACTTGTATATAGGTATGGGTACAGAGTGCGAATGGAGTGTGAAAGGGTGTGCGTAGGGGAGGAATGTGTTATATCGGGGTTTCTTTATTTTAAGTTGTATAGGGGTGGAGGGATTCTGCTGGGGCCCTCTAGGCTGGAAAGCCTGGGGGATCAGGTAAAATTGCGAGTTTTGCGCAAATATTTATGTCGGGAGCATTGTTTGTCTGCTATGTATTGTGTTTTGTATTATGTAGTCTGTTATGTGTTTTTGATACTTTTATAATAAAAAAAGAGCTACAGGATGTAACTCAGGATCAGTAATGTAATGTATGTACACAGTGACTGCACCAGCAGAATAGTGAGTGCAGCTCTGGGGTATAATATAGGATGTAACTCAGGATCAGTAATGTAATGTATGTACACAGTGACTGCACCAGCAGAATAGTGAGTGCAGCTCTGGGGTATAATACAGGATGTAACTCAGGATCAGTAATGTATGTACACAGTGACTGCACCAGCAGAATAGTGAGTGCAGCTCTGGAGTATAATACAGGATGTAACTCAGGATCAGTAATGTAATGTATGTACACAGTGACTGCACCAGCAGAATAGTGAGTGCAGCTCTGGGGTATAATATAGGATGTAACTCAGGATCAGTAATGTAATGTATGTACACAGTGACTGCACCAGCAGAATAGTGAGTGCAGCTCTGGGGTATAATACAGGATGTAACTCAGGATCAGTAATGTATGTACACAGTGACTGCACCAGCAGAATAGTGAGTGCAGCTCTGGAGTATAATACAGGATGTAACTCAGGATCAGTAATGTATGTACACAGTGACTGCACCAGCAGAATAGTGAGTGCAGCTCTGGGGTATAATACAGGATGTAACTCAGGATCAGTAATGTAATGTATGTACACAGTGACTGCACCAGCAGAATAGTGAGTGCAGCTCTGGGGTATAATACAGGATGTAACTCAGGATCAGTAATGTAATGTATGTACACAGTGACTGCACCAGCAGAATAGTGAGTGCAGCTATGGGGTATAATACAGGATGCAAATCAGGATCAGTAATGTAATGTATGTACACAGTGACTGCACCAGCAGAATAGTGAGTGCAGCTCTGGGGTATAATACAGGATGTAACTCAGGATCAGTAATGTAATGTATGTACACAGTGACTGCACCAGCAGAATAGTGAGTGCAGCTCTGGGGTATAATACAGGATGTAACTCAGGATCAGTAATGTAATGTCTGTACACAGTGACTGCACCAGCAGCATACTGAGTGCAGCTCTGTACACGCCCAGGAAGAGGAGGAGCGTCGCAGCTGAGCGTCTGCAGGCTGGGGTTTTGCTAAGCTCCTGGGAAGGGAGATTTTTTTTCCTGCAAGGATTTTCCATCTGCCCCCTTCCCGGGAAAGAGGACTCTCCCTGGGACTGAGCGCCGGGACTGTGCCCCTGGCTCCCATCCCCCGGCAAGCCAGCTGGGGGTGGGGGGCCTCATCCACCATCAGGAGGCCCAAGGCACAGCCAGCCAGACCCAGGGACGGGGGAAAAAGCGGACCCCAGGGGGCCGCAAGGCTCCAGGGTCCGGGACCCCTGAAGTGAAGGCTGTGGCAGGCCCTTCCCCCGGAGGTGCAGCAGCCGGCAGAGGTGAGGCGGGGCCCCCCCTTAACATCTGAGGCTCCAAGGTTGCGGGAGAGCCGGCTACCACCTACGCCTCCCGCATCCATGCCCACCTCTCCGAATACGAGGAGGCCGGCAAGCAGCTCAGGAGACTCCGGGGGGAGTTTGAGGGAGCCCGGGTCATCAGTAAAAACAGGCTCCCTGCCTCAAAGAGAGCGGAGTTCGCCTCCACAGTCAAGCGGCTGAAAGGGGAGATTCGGGCCCTGGAGGACCGGCGAAGTTCCATCATGGCCGGCAGTGGCCCCTTCCAGGAGAAGCTGCACAACGAGGACCGGTTCAGGGCCATGGCCGGTGGGTCTTCTGGGGGGGGGGGGGGTCAGGAGTCCCCATCCAGGTGGAGGAAAGCGAGGAGGAGGAAGATCAAGATGGTGCCCACACCACACCCGGACCACCTCCACCTGAAGACCTGGCGGACACCAGCGTGAGCCAGGTAACATACAGTGGGTTAGCCCCCGAGCAGGTGGCCCTCCCGCTAGACTCCAGTAACGCGGAGGAAAGCGGGAGTAGTTCTGAGGGGGGCTGCCTCATCCTTAAACAAGTACGGCAGATGGAATCCCCAGCACGGTTTGGCACGCTGTTGTTTGGGTATGAAGTCTGCCCAGAGGATGATGCAACCGGGAAGAGGAGAAACAGGAGGCGCAGGCGAAAGGCCTCTGAAGGCGTGGAGGAACAACTGGTTTTTGCTCCTCTTCCCGGGGCCCCTCTGTCCCGCTGTGTGGAACCCGCTACCCACCCCGGCTCGGGCCCTGTGGTGGGTCCGCAGCGAGGGAGCGGGGAGAGAGATGACTGTTGTGACCTGACTGTCGCATCTGGTGACAGTTCAGACCAGGGCAGCGACATGGAGGTCGGTGCTGGTTGTGGTGGTGGTGTCCGGGCTCAGCACTCGGTGGCAGGGGGGGCTGGCCTGGCACCAGGTAAAGTTGGTACAGCCAGGGCCGCACCTCCGGCGGCGAGTGCTGGGGCTCCTGGACCCCCCCACGTACGGATCCGTTAGGTCTGGATCGCTGGTGGGGGTCCAGAAGCCAAGAAAGGGCGATCCAGCAAATAAATCGCAGCTCAAGCGGTGCAAGGTGCTGGTAGCTCCCCTACCGGCGCCCGTGGTGAGAGCGGGGTCTCCGGCACGTCGACCCAAAAAGAGGTCCGTGCAGGGGGCTCCGCCGCCATTGGGTGATGAGGGGGAGTGGCCGGCCTTGCCCGTGTCGAGCGGTTGGCACAGGGTGGCGGCGGTGGTCCGTGAGGGGGGTGAGGCCTCCCCGAGTGTTGCCCGGCCTGCAAAGGCGGCGGCATGCGGGGGGCATGTCCTCCTCGGCCATAGTCCCGCCCGCTACATCCGCGTCACCCGGGGGCGTGGCCTCGCAAGGGGCCGCTGCTCTGCCCGTGGTGGCTGTGGCTGGCGGGGGGCGTGGCCTCGGCGGTCGCGGCTCCGCCCGCTGTGCTCGCATCACCCGGGGGGCGTAGCCTTGCAAGGGGTCACTGCTCGGCCTGGAGTGACTGCGAACGGCGGGGGGGGCGTGGCCACGGCGGGCCCGCTGCCCTCTGTCCCACCCACCCTTCCCAGCAATGTAGCACGGCCCCCAGAAACTGGTGGGGAGTTGTCGGGGTCCCCGGCCCACCTACTGTTATCTGGGGGTGCGGGGGCTCCGGCTCTTCCTGGGTTGCCAGTGGGGGGAGCGGAGAGAGGAGATGCAAGGCAGGGAGCGGTGCCAGTGGCCGTCCCTGCCCAGAGAGTACAGACGGGAAAGGACGACTGTGGTGCTTTGGACAAAAGAAAAAAAGTGAGCTGGGGAAACCAGGAGCTGCTGCTCCCAGGCCCAGCCAGAGTAACATGCAGGCTAACATGGAGGCCCTTAAAGGAGCAGCAGCACTCCTGGCCAGCAGCACTGTCCAGGTCAGACCAGGAGCATCAGGCAGCCAGAGAGGGCCCCCAGCAGGTGGGAGGGAGAACTGCGGGGAAAAAAGTGGCAATATTGTAAATACTAAGGCTAAGGTAATTTCTGTAAATAATACTGTAAATAATGCAAGCACCATTTGTGTGAGTGATAGTGAGTATGAGAGTGGCGTGGATATTTTTGAAGAGATGTTTGCAGAGGTGAATGGAGATATGAGTGACATGGATGAGGGAGTGAGTGCGGGTGTGAATGGGTCTGAAAGTGCTGGAGTGAATGCCAATAATAAAAGAGTGAATGGGAGAGTGAGTGGGCGGATAAATGAGGGTGCAAGCACGAGTGGTGGTGGGAGGGCTGGCCCGTCTGCCCCCCCGGCCGCAAGACCCCAACATAGTTATGCGGGGGCCGCGGCTGGGGGTCGGGGTGGTCCTCGGGGTGGTCCTGGGGGGGGGGGGGGGGGTCTCCTCGCCTCTGGGCTCCAGGGACGGCGCTTTGCACCACCGTTTCCTGGAGGCCCTCAAAAAAGGAGAAAGGTCGATAGTGGTAGAGGGGAGGACAGTGGACTTGTCTTTCTGGATAGAGAGACACGGCCTTGCTGCCTTCCAAAACCAAAGGGAGGGAGGGACTGTTTGGTCTCTCCCCACAGCCGGGCAGGGGCCGCAAAGGAGGAATGTGGTCCGTCTTAGGTGGGGGGGCAGTGAAGCTGTCCACCTAGGAGCAAGGTGGTGGAGCTCCTCCTTAAGATGGGCTTCGGGGCGAATGACATCTTTGCCCTGATACATCCTTCGGCGTCCTGCTTCTTCGACGTCAGCTTTGTGCGGCCAGAGGGGCTTGAGCTCTTCTGGTCTAACTATGAGCTGGTACGGGAAGAGCCCGGATGGCGAGACTTCGTTGCGCAAGCGGTGTCTCGCCAAAATTCCGTCAAGCGAGTGACCGTGGTCACTTGTAACGAGTCACTTGCCGATGTGGACATTATGACGTGGCTTTCCCGTTACGGGACGTCCCCAAAAAGAACAGGGACGAATTCGGCATCTGGTCGGGGGGCTGGACCTTCATGGTTAAACTGAAGGTTTCCGGCGGCACGGTCACCCACATCCCTTCCTCGGCGTTCCTGGGAAGGGACAGGATCCTGGTCTTCTACCAGGGGCAACCGAAGGACTGCCACAAGTGCGGCGACCCCACTCACTTCAGCGCTAGCTGCAAGGTACAGAAATGTGCCTTGTGTGGTGGGGTAGGTCATCTGGCCACCTCGTGTAAAGACATTCGGTGTCACCTGTGTGGTGACCTAGGTCACCCTCTCAGCCGCTGCCCTTGCTCCTTTTCTAATGCCGCTGCAGGCCCGGCGGGAGGAGTCCGTGAGGGAGAAACCTCTGGCGGCGCTCCTGCAGCTGTGGCAGGTGGTGGCGGAGGAGAAGGGGCTGAGGGACCGGTGAGGAAGGGCAATGCCAAGGTGAGGGGCCCCGCGTACTTGCGGAGGCAAGAAAAACGCCATGGGGGTGGGGGGCAGGTGAAGTCTCGGGCAACCGGGTCGATGCCTGCTCCTCCCTCCAGGCCCGTGGCAAAAGCCTCTGAGGTCCTGAGGGAGAGTGTGGTGAGAGAGGAGATCAGGAGGATGGAGAGGGAGGATAAAGCGGCTGACTCGGACGGGTCCTCACAGTATGAAAGTGTTGATGAGGAGGTCCAGGAGCAGCCTACAGCAGCGGGTGGCAAAAGCAAACGTGCCAATCGTAATAAATCAGGGGGGGGGGGAAGAAGGCTGGCAAGCCTTCAAAATCTCCCCCGACCACCAGGGTGCGCACGGAAGGGCCTGCTGACCCCCCTCTGATTGATCTCTCCAACCGGTTCAGCGTCCTCGGAGGCTCGGATGATGGGCCGCAAGACGAGGATGCTGGGCCGGGGGTACCACCGGAGGGTCCTTCGGGTGATTGTGGGGTCCGTCCCTCAGGGGGCAGTGTTCCTCCTGGGGGGGGACAGACCTGGAACCCGGGGGCGGGATGGACACAACGGGAGCTTCCCTGAAAAGGAAGGTGTCCGACTCCTCCCCAGGTGGAGGTGATAGCAGTGGTAAGAAGTTGGCCATCCAACTTGATCACCCATGATGGCGGAAGTCGCCCCGTTGACGCTGGCATCTATTAATGTCGCCAGCATTAAGTCAGATGCGGCTCGCTTCACGGCCTTTGATTTTTTCTCCCGGATTGAGGCAGAAATTTTATTCTTGCAAGAGACCAGACTAACAGACATGGGGGCCCATCTATAAAGCACGGAGGGAGTGGATGTGCGGGCCCTCATACTGGTCTCTTGCGGCCGAGCCATATAGCGGGGTGGCAGTCCTTTTTAAGACTGCAGCTGTTGAATGCCGACGGGTTACTGAGTTGAAAATGGGGAGGTGCCTGATCCTAGATGTCTTCATGAGGGGACAAGAGCTCCGGCTCATCAACATCTACGGCCCGTAGTCCAAGTGGGACCGCAAATGTCTCTTCCTGAGGATCAAGCCCTTTCTTTTTACGAGCCGGCAGGTGGTCTTCGGTGGGGACTTCAACACCATTACGAGGTCCCATGACCGGGGGGGTCCCGGAGATCGCCTGGCTTATGATAGCGTCGTGTTGAATAGCATAGCCAGTGAAGCTCGCCTGGTGGATGTCCACATCCGGCACACCCCAGGTCATGGGGGTTTCACCTACCATAGGGGTAGCAGTAGGTCTAGAATAGACAGGTTTTTTTTTGAAGGAGGACGCCATCTTTTCTGCTGTGTCCGCCGTTGAGGTGGAGTTCTCCGATCACTGTCTAATTTTCTTTTCTCTGAATGTTGCAGAGACTCCTCGGATGGGAAGAGGGCTGTGGAAGCTCAATTCGTCCCTGCTGGAAGAAGCGGAGGTGAGACAATCCTTCGAGGATTTTCTTCAGAGCCAGGTACCGCTGTTGGATCTCTGTAGTAGTAAGTCAGAGTGGTGGGAGATCTTCAAAAAGCGGGTGGCGGGGTTCTTCCGTCAGCTCTCGAGCCTCAGGAGTCTGAACAGGCACCGCTTGTACCAGGCCCTGGGGAGGAAACTCGAGCAGCTTGTCTCGACTGGAGGTGACCGTGAGGAAATCTCCAGAGTGAAATCTTTACTCAAGAGGTGTCAGTATGATAGACACACATCTTTGGTTTTTGAGAGGGACTTCGGGAAGTACCGCTCGCCCGACCCTTACAGAAACTGTAAGATGTCAGTGAATTGTAAGATGGTGACAGGACTGATCGACAGTACGGGGTCCCTGAACAGATCCAAATCAGGGATCCTGGAGGTGGTCAGATCCTTCTACTCACACCTCTTGGAAAAGAAGGATCTGGATCGGGACAGGATGTCGGCTTTCCTGGCTGAAACCGTCCCTGAGCCAGGGGGTGATCCCTCTCTTGGCAGAAGAAATCAGGGAAGAGGAAGTGAGACTGGCCATTGATGGGCTTCGGCCCAAGAAATCGCCAGGTCCGGATGGCTTAACATCTGAGTTCTATAAGACTTTTAGGGACTCCTTGGTCCCCCTCTTGACAGGGGTATTTAATGAGTGTCTCTCCTCGGGCACTCTTCCAGACTCAATGAGGAAGTCAGCCCTCATTATTCTGTCAAAGGGTAAGGATCCGTCCTGTATCGAGAATTGGCGTCCCATAGCGCTTCTCGATACGGACCGGAAGGTTCTGGCCAAGGTGCTGTTTAATCGGCTGGTGAAGTTTGCACCCCAGCTCCTTTCAGGGGCCCAGCATTGCTCTGTTCCAGGCTGCAGTACTTTTAGTGCTGTGCTCGGTGTCCGAGAGGCAGTGGAGCAGGGTAGGGCAGGTCACTGGAAGGGGTACTTGCTGTCATTAGATCAAGCGAAAGTCTTTGACCGGGTCAACCACGAGTACCTCTGGTCCGTCCTTTTGAGGTATGGTCTGCCTGGGAGGTTTGTAGAGTGGTTAGAGATCTTGTACCAAGGGGCTGAGACTTTTCCGCTGGTGAACGGTTGGTCAGGTCGCCCTTTTGAGGTGGGTTCTGGGGTCCGTCAGGGCTGTCCGCTGAGCCCGCTTTTATACGTGTTCGCGATCGATCCCTTCCTAAGGAGGGTAGATTGTGGACCGTTGGCGGGAGATGGGATGGACCAGGTGGGCTCTGGGTCCTCTCTGAGGGTGGTGGCGTACGCCGATGATGTTTCCCTTTTCGTATCCTCGAGAGGGGAGGCGGATTGGGTCATGTCGGAGGTAGTGTGCTACTCGGAGGCATCCGGGTCCATGATCAACCGCCGGGATAAGTGTGAAAGTCTCTGGCTGGGAGGGGGAGATCCCAGGTTTGATCTCCCGGACACCCTTCCAGGGCCCAAGGCCACCGCCAAAATTCTAGGCATCGAATTTGGCCCCGGGGATTACCCCCAGCAAAATTGGGAGGGCAGACTTAAGATCGCCGCCCAAAAGGTGGACCAATGGAAGGGTTGGTCTTTAACCCTGAGGGAAAGGGTTGCCCTGGCTAAAGGCTTTCTGCTACCTTTATTAATATACCTGGGCAGTGTGTGCATCTTGCCGGAACCTCTCTGGACTCGGGTCTATAGCCTGTTCTTCCAATTGTTATGGGGGAATAGGCTTAACCTAATCAAGAGGGAGGTTACACACCGTACGAGGAGACTAGGTGGGTTGGGTATGGTCAACCCGGTGAAGTTTCTAGTAAACACCTTTCTTAAGACTAACATCTCCAACCTCTGGCTAGAGAGGGCTCCTCTGTGGGTAGTTTCCTGCAAGGGTTGGCTTTGGCCTTTCTTCCAGGAATGGGAGACAGGAGGGCAGGTGAAGGACCTACGCACACCTCATGGGCATCTCCCGGCTTACACTACCCCGGTTCTGAAGGTGATCCGCCGGGGGGGTCTGGGAATGTGGGAAATCAGGACCATGTCGAGGCAATGCCTTGATAGGAGGGTCCTGTTGACCCATTTCCAGAAGCCCCTGGCCATTAAGGATTGCCCAGGCCGGGATCTGGAGGTCGGGCTGGGGCTTTTAAATTCTAAGTGGATCCCCATGAAGTTTTGGGACTTGACCAGGCGTTGCTTCCACTGGAGGCTGTATGTAAAGGATAACCTGAAGTGCAGGAAATCCGATGATCGGGGTTGTCCCCGTGAGGAGTGTGGCGACGTGCTGGAAAGCATGGAGCACTTCCTGCTTCAGTGTCCCTTTAATGCAGAGGTTTACAACAGTGTGGGTGCTTCCATACGTTGGCCGCGGCTGGTGTCCCTCTCCTACGCTGAGTGGGCCTATGGAGCTTTCAGATCCCTGGGTGGCCGGGACCCGTGCACTTTATTCCTAGTCAGTGTAGTGGTTAGGTTCTACACTTGGAATGCACGGTGCCTAGTTTCGACGTGGAAAAAACCCTCCCAAGGGATGAGGTGGTAGGAAACATCTTGGGTGACCTGGTGAAGGTCCGTTCTTTGGAGTTCGAAAGGTTGGGTGTGAGGAAGGCCTCTTGGCTTTGGAGAGGCCTCTCCTTTTAAAAAAGCACTCAAGGGAGAGCTAGCTCCGTGTGAATGAGGGTAGGGATAGCATAAGTTTCACTGGGTGTGCTAGGGACAGAAGTAGGGGCAGATAGGGACAGGGAGGGACAGGCACTGAGGGACAGATAGAGAGTTAGTTATGTTAAGTTAGGTGGAGTAGGGACAGGAAGGGACAGATAGAGACAGCTTCTTTAGGGACAGAAGCAGGGGCAGTCTTAGTTGTTGAGGGACAGGGTGAATAAGTTAGTGAGGGACGGGGCCTCGAGAACTCCTTTTCCTGGTGGTGGGCTAAAAGCATGCCACTCTAGTCTTTTGTTTTGGAAACATAGAGCATTAATGGATATTGGGCTTGCAGGCACTGAACTTGGGTCTGCAAAGGAAAGTGTGTGGTGGCAAGCCAAAACAAATATGGTAATAATGTTATGTGGTGTATATGTAGATACTATATATTATATATTTGTATTATTTTTGTGTATTATGCATATGTACATACTTTCTTTTGTTTTAGTTAGGAGTTTTAGTTATGGGAGGGTGCAGTGAGGTTGGGAGGGGGGTGAGAATGAAAAAAGAGGACCTTTATCCGAAGGGAAAGTGGATGGACAAATCATGGAAAGGAAAAGATGAATGGACCACGTGGTAAATAGCATAGGTTTTGGGTGGAGCCGGGTGAGGGTTTTCCTCTTGGAGCATAAACTGTTGTTGCCAAGAGATAGATGTGATAGGCCATGAACATTGATGGACCTTGTGTGTTTCGTGTACTGGGCCATGGACTTTTGGACCTTGGGTGTGGTGGGGGGGATGATAAATAAAAAAAAAAAAAAAAATTTCGTAGAGGTGTTAGGTTGGTGCTTGGGTTTTGCCAGTATAAGTGGCTATTTTTTTTTTTTTTTCTTTATTACTTGTATATAGGTATGGGAGCAAAGTGCGAATGGAGTGTGAAAGGGTGTGCATAGGGGATGAATGTGTTATTTCGAGGTTTCTTTATTTCAAGTTGTATAGGGGTGGAGGGATCCTGCTGGGGCCCTCTAGGCTGGAAAGCCTGGGGGATCAGGTAAAATTGCGAGTTTTGCACAAATATTTATGTCGGAAGCATTGTTTGTCTGCTATGTATTGTGTTTTGTATTATGTAGTCTGTTATGCGTTTTTGATACTTTTATAATAAAAAAGAGCCAGGGCCGGCGTTAGGGGTAGGCAGACCAGGCAGCTGCCTAGGGCCCCTACTCCCCCAGGGGCCCCCAGCTAATGGCATATCACGCAGCCGCTATTGGGTCTGTGAGCCACAGCCACATTGAACAATACCGGCATCTGCTCCCTCTCCCATCATTCCCCGCCCTGTCTCTGACACTGTGGGTGCGCGATGACATCATCGCGCACTCACTGTGTGTCAGTAGTGCAGCCGCTGAGACAGGAATCGGGAGCAGCATGGGCACAAGTAGAGGTGAGGATAGTGTTGTCTTTTTACTATAACAGTGACAACTGGACTGTGGGGCCATTCTCGCGGGGGGATGTGGGCTGTGCTATATACTATGCGAGCTGTGCTATTTACTATGCAGGCTGTGCTATATACTATGCAGGCTGTGCTATATACTATGCAGGCTGTGCTATATACTATGCAGGCTGTGCTATATACTATAAGGGCTGTGCTATATACTATAAGGGCTGTGCTATATACTATAAGGGCTGTGCTGTATACTATGAAGGCTGTGCTATATACTATACGGGCTGTGCTATATACTATGCGGGCTGTGCTATATACTATGAGAGCTGTGCTATATACTATGCGAGCTGCTGCATTATAAACTATGTGGAGGTGGGCTGCATTATATTCTATGGGGGGGCTGTATTATATTTTATGAGGGAGGATTGCATCATACTCTTTGATGGGGCTACGTTATATTCTATGGGGAGGTGGGCTGTATTATATTCTATTCGGGGCTACATTATATTCTATGGGGGGGCTGTATTATATATATATTGTATGAGGGGTGATTGATCTATTAGTGATTGTTCTGTCCCCATCATTCTTTCTCAGATGTTGGAAAGAGGCCTGGAAACAAGCGTTGAACGATTTCAATATTGGTCGATCACACTCATTTAGCGTCCTGAATTCAGCACATGTAATTACAACCGAAATGCTTCTGTGTGATGTACAATATGTTAGCATTTGGGGGCCCATTTTAAACTTTGCCTAGGGCCCCACTTTGCCTAAAACCGGCCCTGAAAAGAGCTACAGGATGTAACTCAGGATCAGTAATGTAATGTATGTATACAATGACTGCACCAGCAGAATAGTGAGTGCAGCTCTGGGGTATAATACAGGAGGTAACTCAGGATCAGTAATGTAATGTATGTACACAGTGACTGCACCAGCAGAATAGTGAGTGCAGCTCTGGGGTATAATACAGGAGGTAACTCAGGATCAGTTATGTAATGTATGTATACAATGACTGCACCAGCAGAATAGTGAGTGCAGCTCTGGGGTATAATATAGGATGTAACTCAGGATCAGTAATGTAATGTATGTACACAGTGACTGCACCAGCAGAATAGTGAGTGCAGCTCTGGGGTATAATACAGGATGTAACTCAGGATCAGTAATGTAATGTATACAATGACTGCACCAGCATAATAGTGAGTGCAGCTCTGGGGTATAATACAGGAGGTAACTCAGGATCAGTTATGTAATGTATGTATACAATGACTGCACCAGCAGAATAGTGAGTGCAGCTCTGGGGTATAATATAGGATGTAACTCAGGATCAGTAATGTAATGTATGTACACAGTGACTGCACCAGCAGAATAGTGAGTGCAGCTCTGGGGTATAATATAGGATGTAACTCAGGATCAGTAATGTAATGTATGTACACAGTGACTGCACCAGCAGAATAGTGAGTGCAGCTCTGGGGTATAATACAGGATGTAACTCAGGATCAGTAATGTAATGTATACAATGACTGCACCAGCAGAATAGTGAGTGCAGCTCTGGGGTATAATATAGGATGTAACTCAGGATCAGTAATGTAATGTATGTACACAGTGACTGCACCAGCAGAATAGTGAGTGCAGCTCTGGGGTATAATACAGGATGTAACTCAGGATCAGTAATGTAATGTATGTACACAGTGACTGCACCAGCAGAAGAGTGAGTGCAGCTCTGGAGTATAATACAGGAGGTAACTCAGGATCAGTAATGTATGTGCACAGTGACTGCACCAGCAGAATAGTGAGTGCAGCTCTGGGGTATAATACAGGGTGTATCTGCGTCTGGAGGAGAAAAAGTTTTTCCACCAACATAGAAGAGGATTCTTTACTGTTAGGGCAGTGAGAATCTGGAATTCCCTGCCTGAGGAGGTGGTGATGGCGAACTCAGTCGAGGGGTTCAAGAGAGGCCTGGATGTCTTCCTGGAGCGGAATAATATTGTAGCTTACAGTGATTAGGTTCTTTAGAAGGACGGAGATCTGGGGATTTATTCTGACAGAATTTTATAGGCTGAACTGGATGGACTATTGTCTTTTTTCGGCCTTACTAACTATGTTACTATGTTATCTCAGGGTCAGTACACACATGTGCCATATGATGAGATGTTATTTGTTGATTTATTATTTTGTTTGATACAATGTTATTAATCTGTTCTTACTATTCTAGGCTTGATGTACAGGACATGGAGTCTGGATATGGGGCGACTCTGAGTATCAGCTTGGAAAGGTCAATCCTTCCCTCTCCCCGAGTCTCTTTGTTGGTTCTGGTGGGTAAAGACCATCTGTTCCCCGGAATGAAGAATGTACCAGATCTTACAGATAGGAGGGGGCAACAAATGGGTAAATTAAATCATGAGGTCAATGCTGTGTTTTGTATGACAATGGGCATGTTGATGCCAGTCATTGATGTGTTGCACAGTCACCCTGGGAAGGAGGGGGAGACACTGAGCAGCCCCTGCAGGGTCAGAGGTCAGGGTCACAGCCTTCCACATCACAAAACGCTTTCATTGAAAGCTAATTTAAAAAATGCAAAAGTTCTGTTACTGAGCCTGGAACATGTCCTCCACCGGGGAAGAGGAAGCCGACGTGGCTGACACTGCGCACATTCACACTGAGCCGCGGATGAAGTCTGGCCTGCTCGGCGATGACCTGCGATATTTATCATTTATTGTCATTCGCTTCCAGAGCGCCAGCATGCTCCACTTTCCAGACAGTCACTGTCCCCATCGAGGCTCAAATCTGCATTTCCTATCAGTGTTTGGAGTGCAGGAGGAAAATAGAGAAAAACACAGGGAAACAGACAGACTCCTGCAGATGTTGGAGGGATTTGAACCCAGAATTCCAGCGCTGCAAAGCAACAGTGCTAACCACTGAGCCACCATGCTGCGCTATATACACTACTAACCACTGAGCCTTTGTGCTGCCCTATATACAGTTTAGTACTAACCACTGAGCACCTGTGCTGCCCTATATACAGTACTAACCACTGAGCCACCATGCTGCGCTATATACACTACTAACCACTGAGCCTTTGTGCTGCCCTATATACAGTTTAGTACTAACCACTGAGCACCCGTGCTGCCCTATATACAGTACTAACCACTGAGCCACCATGCTGCGCTATATACAGTACTAACCACTGAGCCTTTGTGCTGCCCTATATACAGTATTAACCACTGAGCCCTTGTGCTGCCGTATATACAGTACTAACTACTGAGAACCCATGCTGCCCTATATACAGTATTAACCACTGAGCCCTTGTGCTGCGCTATATACAGTACTAACTACTGAGCACCCATGCTTCCTATATACAGTATTAACCACTGAGCCCTTGTGCTGCGCTATATACAGTACTAACTACTGAGAACCCATGCTGCCCTATATACAGTATTAACCACTGAGCCCTTGTGCTGTGCTATATACAGTACTAACTACTGAGAACCCATGCTGCCCTATATACAGTATTAACCACTGAGCCCTTGTGCTGTGCTATATACAGTACTAACCAATGTGCACGCGTGCTGCCTTATATACAGTTCAGTACTAACCACTGAGCACCCATGCAGCCCTATACAGTACCAACCACTGAGCCCCATTGGTCGTGCCCTATATACAGTACTAACCAATGTGCACGCGTGCTTCCTTATATACAGTTCAGTACTGAGCACCTATGCAGCCCTATACAGTACCAACCACTGAGCCCCATTGGTCGTGCCCTATATACAGTACTAACCAATGTGCACGCGTGCTGCCTTATATACAGTTCAGTACTAACCATTGAGCACCCGTGCAGCCTTATATACAGTTCAGTACTAACCACTGAGCCTTTGTGCTGCCCTATATACAGTACTAACTACTGAGCACCCATGCTGCCCTATATGCAGTATTAACCACTGAGCCCTCGTGCTGCCCTATATACAGTACTAACTACTGAGCACCCATGCTGCCTATATACAGTATTAACCACTGAGCCTTTGTGCTGCCCTATATACAGTACTAACTACTGAGCACCCATGCTGCCCTATATGCAGTATTAACCACTGAGCCCTCGTGCTGCCCTATATACAGTACTAACTACTGAGCACCCATGCTGCCTATATACAGTATTAACCACTGAGCCCTTGTGCTGCGCTATATACAGTACTAACCACTGAGCACCCGTGCTGCCTTATATACAGTTCAGTACTAACCACTGAGCACCCGTGCTGCCCTATATACGGTACTAACCACTGAGCCCTTGTGCTGCCGTATATACAGTACTAACTACTGAGCACCCGTGCTGCCCTATATACAGTACTAACCACTGAGCACCCGTGCAGCCCTATATACAGTACCAACCACTGAGCACCCGTGCTACTAAATATACTAAAAATATAGTATAGTGATAACCACTGCGCCACCGTGATTTCCTATGTACCGTATGATCCACTGAGCCACCGTGCTGCCCTATAGTACAGTGCTGATTACTGAGCAACTGTATTACTCTATATAAATTACCGTGCTAACCACTAAGCCACCATGTTGCCCTATTTATAGTATAGTGCTGATCACCGAGTTAAAGTGCTGCTCATTATACAGCACAGTACTAACCACTGAGACGCTGTGCTGCCATTTTATATATTACATGCTGACCACTGAACCACCGTGCTGCCCTATATACAGTATAGTGCTAACCACCGAGCCAACATGCTGCCATATACACTCACTGGCCACTTTATTAGGTACACCATGCTAGTAAGGGGTTGGACCCCCTTTTGCCTTCAGAACTGCCTCAATTCTTCGTGGCAGAGATTCAACAAGGTGCTGGAAGCATTCCTCAGAGATTTTGGACCATATTGACATGATGGCATCACACAGTTGGCGCAGATTTGTCGGCTGCACATCCCTGATGCGAATCTCCCGTTCCACCACATCCCAAAGATGCTCTATTGGATTGAGATCTGGTGACTGAGGAGGCCATTTGAGTACAGTGAACTCATTGTCATGTTCAAGAAACCAATCTGAGATGATTCGAGCTTTATGACATGGCGCATTATCCTGCTGAAAGTAGCCATCAGATGTTGGGTACATTGTGGTCATAAAGGGATGGACATGGTCAGCAACAATACTCAGGTAGGCTGTGGCGTTGCAACGATGCTCAATTGGTACCAAGGGGCCCAAAGAGTGCCAAGAAAAAATTCCCCACACCATGACACCACCACCACCAGCCTGAACCGTTGATACAAGGCAGGATGGATCCATGCTTTCATGTTGTTTACGCCAAATTCTGACCCTACCATCCGAATGTCGCAGCAGAAATCGAGACTCATCAGACCAGGCAACGTTTTTCCAATCTTCTACTGTCCAATTTCGATGAGCTTGTGCAAATTGTAGCCTCAGTTTCCTGTTCTTAGCTGAGAGGAGTGGTACCCAGTGTGGTCTTCTGCTGCTGTAGCCCATCTGCCTCAAAGTTCGACGCACTGTGCGTTCAGAGATGCTCTTCTGCCTACCTTGGTTGTAACGGGTGGCAATTTGAGTCACTGTTGCCTTTCTATCAGCTCGAACCAGTCTGCCCATTCTCCTCTGACCTCTGGCATCAACATGGCATTTCCGGCCACAGAACTGCCGCTCACTGGATTTTTTTTCTTTTTCGGACCATTCTCTGTAAACCCTAGAGATGGTTGTGCGTGAAAATCCCAGTAGATCAGCAGTTTCTGAAATACTCAGACCAGCCCTTCTGGCACCAACAATCATGCCACGTTCAAAGGCACTCAAATCACCTTTCTTCCCCATACTGATGCTCGGTTTGAACTGCAGGAGATTGTCTTGACCATGTCTACATGCCTAAATGAACTGAGTTGCCGCCATGTGATTGGCTGATTAGAAATTAAGTCTTAACACACAGTTGGACAGGTGTACCTAATAAAGTGGCCAGTGAGTGTATACTGTACTAACCACTCAGTCACTGTGCTGACCTATAGTAAAGTGCTGACCACTGAGCCATCATGTTTCCCTATAAATAGTACAATGATGATCACTGAGCCAATTTATAGTAAATCCAACCACTGAGTCACTGTGCTGCCCTTTATACAGTGCTAACCACTGAGCGCCATGCTACGCTTTGTATAGTACAGTGCTCACCACTAAGCCACCACGCTGTCCTATATACAGTAGTGCTGACCACTGAGCTGCCATACTGCCCTATATCCAGAACAGTACTAACTGCTGAGCTGCCATGCTGCCCTATATATAGTACTAACCACTGAGCTGCCGTGCTGCCCTATATATAGTACTAACCACTGAGCTGCCGTGCTGCCCTATATATAACACAGTGATAACCACTGAGCTGCCGTGCTGCCCTATATATAGTACTAACCACTGAGCTGCCGTGCTGCCCTATATATAACACAGTGATAACCACTGAGCTGCCGTGCTGCCCTATATATAGTACTAACCACTGAGCTGCGGTGCTGCCCTATATATAGTACTAACCACTGAGCTGCCGTGCTGCCCTATATATAACACAGTGATAACCACTGAGCTGCCGTGCTGCCCTATATATAGTACTAACCACTGAGCTGCCGTGCTGCCCTATATATAACACAGTGATAACCACTGAGCTGCCGTGCTGCCCTATATATAGTACTAACCACTGAGCTGCCGTGCTGCCCTATATATAACAGTGATAACCACTGAGCTGCCGTGCTGCCCTATATATAGTGATAACCACTGAGCTGCCGTGCTGCCCTATATATAGTACTAACCACTGAGCTGCCGTGCTGCCCTATATATAACACAGTGATAACCACTGAGCTGCCGTGCTGCCCTATATATAGTACTAACCACTGAGCTGCCGTGCTGCCCTATATATAGTACTAACCACTGAGCTGCCGTGCTGCCCTATATATAACAGTGATAACCACTGAGCTGCCGTGCTGCCCTATATATAGTACTAACCACTGAGCTGCCGGGCTGCCCTATATATAACACAGTGATAACCACTGAGCTGCCGTGCTGCCCTATATATAGTACTAACCACTGAGCTGCCGTGCTGCCCTATATATAACACAGTGATAACCACTGAGCTGCCGTGCTGCCCTATATATAGTACTAACCACTGAGCTGCCGTGCTGCCCTATATATAGTACTAACCACTGAGCTGCCGTGCTGCCCTATATATAACAGTGATAACCACTGAGCTGCCGTGCTGCCCTATATATAGTACTAACCACTGAGCTGCCGGGCTGCCCTATATATAACACAGTGATAACCACTGAGCTGCCGTGCTGCCCTATATATAGTACTAACCACTGAGCTGCCGTGCTGCCCTATATATAGTACTAACCACTGAGCTGCCGTGCTGCCCTATATATAACACAGTGATAACCACTGAGCTGCCGTGCTGCCCTATATATAGTACTAACCACTGAGCTGCCGTGCTGCCCTATATATAGTACTAACCACTGAGCTGCCGTGCTGCCCTATATATAACAGTGATAACCACTGAGCTGCCGTGCTGCCCTATATATAACAGTGATAACCACTGAGCTGCCGTGCTGCCCTATATATAGTACTAACCACTGAGCTGCCGGGCTGCCCTATATATAACAGTGATAACCACTGAGCTGCCGTGCTGCCCTATATATAGTGATAACCACTGAGCTGCCGTGCTGCCCTATATATAGTACTAACCACTGAGCTGCCGTGCTGCCCTATATATAACACAGTGATAACCACTGAGCTGCCGTGCTGCCCTATATATAGTACTAACCACTGAGCTGCCGTGCTGCCCTATATATAGTACTAACCACTGAGCTGCCGTGCTGCCCTATATATAACAGTGATAACCACTGAGCTGCCGTGCTGCCCTATATATAGTACTAACCACTGAGCTGCCGTGCTGCCCTATATATAACACAGTGATAACCACTGAGCTGCCGTGCTGCCCTATATATAGTACTAACCACTGAGCTGCCGTGCTGCCCTATATATAGTACTAACCACTGAGCTGCCGTGCTGCCCTATATATAACACAGTGATAACCACTGAGCTGCCCTATATATAGTACTAACCACTGAGCTGCCGTGCTGCCCTATATATAGTACTAACCACTGAGCTGCCGTGCTGCCCCAAAATATAACACAGTGATAACCACTGCGTCACTGTTCTGCCCTTCATATAGTGCAGTACCAACCACTGAGCCACCATACTGCCCTATACACAGTACAGTGCTAAGCACTGAGCCACCGTGCTGCTACATATATATATATATATAATGTGAGGCAGCGCTGTCATTTACTTAGGGGATTCTCGCTTGCAGCGAACAAAAACCAGATCCGCACAGATTTCCCATCAAATCCTACAGTCCTTGCGGTTTATTCACCATCATAAACTTCAGCAGCAACAGAAAGTTCACGTGATAGCATTACCAGCAGAGCGTCCATTATAATGCTTCCCTCTTACTATCAATGTCCAGTACGCAGGCTCACTCAGCCTCACAATTATCTCACCCACGTCAGGGCTCCTCATGTGGCTGCAGCATTCCGCACACGTTCGTTCCCTCCAGGGAACTCTCAGGCACACATCGCCATCGCTCCCAGCCACTTCACACGTGCTGTCTGGGAGGAAGCTCCATCTCTGCAGGACCTTCCACACTGGACCAACCAGGTCCCAGCATTCACCCCATGTGACCTACCCTGGCCACATTATATGCTCTATAGCCACGCCCACGGGCCACGTGACTATGACCTCATCACAGGTCCTTCAGGCATTCACATAGCCTTTTACTACAGGCGTTTTCAGACACACCACTGGGTGGGTTTGTAGGTAACCGGACCGCCCAACTCCCGAGTTACCTAGAGACTTCTCCCTTATACCTTGAAACAACACCTCAGCAATATCATCGCTGATCAATACGCATAACTAAGTCTCCATCTCAAAGCCACCCCCTTCAGGATTCTGCCACTCATCCTCTCCCTTGGAACCTCCACACAGCGCCCCCTAGCGGACATTGTGGTTACTACACCACAAATATATATACACACTCACTGGCCACTTTATTAGGTACACCTGTCCAACTGTGTGTTAAGACTTAATTTCTAATCAGCCAATCACATGGCGGCAACTCAGTGCATTTAGGCATGTAGACATGGTCAAGACAATCTCCTGCAGTTCAAACCGAGCATCAGTATGGGGAAGAAAGGTGATTTGAGTGCCTTTGAACGTGGCATGATTGTTGGTGCCAGAAGGGCTGGTCTGAGTATTTCAGAAACTGCTGATCTACTGGGATTTTCACGCACAACCATCTCTAGGGTTTACAGAGAATGGTCCGAAAAAGAAAAAAAATCCAGTGAGCGGCAGTTCTGTGGCCGGAAATGCCATGTTGATGCCAGAGGTCAGAGGAGAATGGGCAGACTGGTTCGAGCTGATAGAAAGGCAACAGTGACTCAAATTGCCACCCGTTACAACCAAGGTAGGCAGAAGAGCATCTCTGAACGCACAGTGCGTCGAACTTTGAGGCAGATGGGCTACAGCAGCAGAAGACCACACCGGGTACCACTCCTCTCAGCTAAGAACAGGAAACTGAGGCTACAATTTGCACAAGCTCATCGAAATTGGACAGTAGAAGATTGGAAAAACGTTGCCTGGTCTGATGAGTCTCGATTTCTGCTGCGACATTCGGATGGTAGGGTCAGAATTTGGCGTAAACAACATGAAAGCATGGATCCATCCTGCCTTGTATCAACGGTTCAGGCTGGTGGTGGTGGTGTCATGGTGTGGGGAATTTTTTCTGGGCACTCTTTGGGCCCCTTGGTACCAATTGAGCATCGTTGCAACGCCACAGCCTACCTGAGTATTGTTGCTGACCATGTCCATCCCTTTATGACCACAATGTACCCAACATCTGATGGCTACTTTCAGCAGGATAATGCGCCATGTCATAAAGCTCGAATCATCTCAGATTGGTTTCTTGAACATGACAATGAGTTCACTGTACTCAAATGGCCTCCTCAGTCACCAGATCTCAATCCAATAGAGCATCTTTGGGATGTGGTGGAACGGGAGATTCGCATCAGGGATGTGCAGCCGACAAATCTGCGCCAACTGTGTGATGCCATCATGTCAATATGGTCCAAAATCTCTGAGGAAGGCTTCCAGCACCTTGTTGAATCTCTGCCACGAAGAATTGAGGCAGTTCTGAAGGCAAAAGGGGGTCCAACCCCTTACTAGCATGGTGTACCTAATAAAGTGGCCAGTGAGTGTGTATATATATACACACACCTCTGGCAAAAATGAAGAGCCCACTGCGTTGTTTTATAAGAATCCGCTTCTCTCCATGTCTGGCAGCCATTCCTCCATTCCAGTGTCAGGTGAATTCCAACCAGAGTCCACCTCATTCTACTTCATGTGCTTCTGATTAGTGATCACCTGAACCAAATCTTATCTAATGAAGGAAAGTATAAAATCCCTGCTGTGGAGTTCACAATCCTCCTGCAATAGGACAAGCTGGACGGCAAAACAAGTGCTAGTAATATCCCAATAGTAATAGGAATGAAAAATAACTTTTAGCCATGGCAAAGGAGTTGAAAAGAAAAGTCTTGAGTGAGGAAAAGAAGGGCTCAGTTCTGCCTTTACTAGCAGAGGGATACAGTGAGCGTCATGTTGCCTCCATCCCTAAAATTTCTAAGATGGCAGTCCATTACAACAAGGTCAAACAGACAATGAGGACAACGAAGCTACAGACCGGCAGAAGGCGAAAACAACTCTCCACTGACCGGGATGACTGTCATCTTATTCGAATGTCACTCAGCAACCGCAGGATGACATCAAGTAACCTACAAAAGGAATGGCAAATGGCAGCTGGGGTGAAGTGCATGGCAAGAACAGTTCGTAACAGGCTCCTAGAAGCAGGGCTCAAGTCATGTAAAGCTAGAAAAAAGCCTTTCATCAATGAGAAGCAAAGGAGAGCCAGGCTGAAGTTTGCCAAAGACCATAAGGATTGGACCATAGAGGACTGGAGTACGGTAATCTTCTCTGAGGAGTCTAATTTTCAGCTTTGCCCAACACCTGGTCGTCTAATGGTTAGACGGAGACCTGGAGAGGCGTACAAGCCACAGTGCCTTGCACCCACTGGTGGAGGATCGGTGATGATCTGGGGAGGCTTCAGCAAGGCTGGAATTGAGCAGGTTAATCTTTGCGAAGGACATATGAATCAAGCCGCAGACAAGGTGATCCTGGAAAAACAGCTGATTCCTTCTGCTCAGGCAATGTTCCCCAACTCTGAGGACAATGCGCCATGCCACACAGCTAGGTCATCAATGTGTGGATGAAGGACCACCACATCAAACCCCTGTCATGGCCGCCCAATCTCCAGACCTGAACCCCACTGAAAACCTCTGGAATGTAATCAGGAGGAAGATGGAGAGTCACAAGCCATCAGACACAGAAGAACTGCTGACATGTGTGTACCAGGAGCGGCATAAGGTCACCCAGAAGGCGTGTGAGAGACTGGAGGAAAGCAGCCGAGACGCAGGAAAGCCGGGATCAACAATCATGGGGATTCCACAGAATGTTGATCTCTGAACTCTTCCTGAGGTAAAACATTAGTATTGTGTCTAAATGATTATGACCTTGTTTTCTTAGCATTTGAGGTCTGCAGGCACTCGGCATTTTTTTTGTTATTTTGACCATTTCTCATTTTCTGAAAATAAATACAAGATTTAGTGCTTGGAAATTCGGAGACATGTGGTCAGAAGTTTATAGAATAAAAGAGCAATTTACATTTTACTCAAAAATATAAAGAGAAAAATCCGACAAAGTGAACATTGTGCAGCGGTCTCTTAATGTTTGCCAGAGCTGTGCGCGCGTGTGTGTGTGTGTGTGTGTATATATATACACACTGCTCAAAAAAATTAAGGGAACACTCAAATAACACATCCTAGATCTAAATGAATGAAATATTCTTATTGAATACTTTGCATTGTACAGAGTTGAATGTGCTGTCAACATAATCACACAAAAATCATCAAAGGAAATCAAAATTTTTGAACCAATGGCGGTCTGGATTTGGGGAGACCCCCAAAATAAAAGTGGAAACAAGTCAAAATGATGCTCAGTATTGTGTGTGGCCTCCACGTGCCTGTATGACCTCCCTACTGTACAACCCCAGGGCATTGTCAGGATATCCAGAACTGACATCAAGCCAGTGTCTGGACCCTAAGAAACCCGCGCTGCTGCAGGGTCTTACCGGGGTCCCTAGGGAGAGGAGCACGTCCCGGAGGCAGTGTGCTAACAGGACCTGAAGCACCTGACTGCTGGGGGCGTGGCCTAAGCTCCAGAAAGCTAGGAGCAGAAGGAGAACTCCTAGAAGGGTGATTCCAGGACAAGGTTACTAAGGGGTATAGACAGAGACGTAAACCAGATCAGGCCGGGGTCAAAGCACGAGATAGCACGACAATACCAAAGGGCTAGACAGAACGGATAGTCAGAACTTAGCAAGAGATCACTAAACCAGAATGGGCAATAGATGGTACAGAAATGGCAGGCAAGCGCACACCAGGGACAGACCGAGTCAGAAGCCAAGAGATCAAACACAGAAGCATGCACACTGCACAAGGCACAAACACACAGGGGTCACTTAAACTAAGCCAAGGGCAAAAGTATAGCTGACAGAGAACCCTGGTAAAGAGTGAGTATAAATACCCCTCCCAGATCCAGAAAGAGGCCACGTACACTTAACCCTGTGAGTGCAGGGCAAGAACCCTGTCCATACCATGACAGGCATGCTCCTGATGAGGCGGCGGATGGTCTCCTGAGGGATCTCCTCCCAGACCTGGACTAAAGCATCCGCCAACTCCTGGACAGTCTGTGGTGCAACGTGACGTTGGTGGATGGAGAGAGACATGATGTCCCAGATGTGCTCAATCGGATTCAGGTCTGGGGAACAGGCAGGCCAGTCCATAGCTTCAATGCCTTCATCCTGCAGGAACTGCTGACACACTCCAGCCACATGAGGTCTGGCATTGTCCTGCATTAGGAGGAACCCAGGGCCAACCGCACCAGCACCAACAACTGGCTACGTCGATGGTGCCGTCAGCAACGATTTGGATTTCTGGATCACGGAGTGAACTACTTATACGATGGACTACTTGCTAGAGATGGGGTGCACCTTACGAAGACTGGAAAGCATGTATTTGGAAGTCGCCTTGCTACACTTGTAAGGAGAGCTTTAAACTAGAACAACATGGGAAGGGAAGCAAAAGACCAGAAAAAGCCATACACCTGACAAATGCTATTGAGAACTCTGCTATTAGAAGTGGAAAGGAAGAACAAAGACGAAAGAATCTAATTAATAAAAATATTGGAGAAAGAGAAACCAATCACAAACTAAAATGTTTCTATACTAATGCACAAAGCATGGGCAACAAACAAGGAGAATTGGAACTACTAACACAGGAACAGAAATATGATGTAATTGGAATCACTGAAACTTGGTGGGACAATACACATGATTGGAATACAAGACTAGAAGGATACAACTTATTTGCAAGAAACAGACTTGATAAACGAGGAGGGGGTGTCGCATTGTATGTTCGAAACGCGTATATCTGCACAGAGATTGAAGCTTCAGAGACTGGGAGTTCTGTGGAAACTGTTTGGGTAAGAATACAAGGACAGAACAATGGAAAGGACACCATTGTAGGCATTTACTACAGGCCGCCTGTGCAAGCCGAAGATATAGATGAACTCTTTATGCATCAGATGGCCAAGTTCTCCAAAAAATATGACATAGTTGTCATGGGAGATTTCAACTATCCAGACATTTGTTGGGAATCTCTCTCAGGCAAAACTAACAGGTCAAGGAAATTCTTATCCTCTCTTGCTGACAACTTTATCTTCCAAAAGGTAAGGGAGAAAACAAGGGGAACTGCTACCTTGGATCTAATCCTTATAAACAGGGAGGAAATGGTTGAGGAGGTAAAAGTGGCTGGGACCCTAGGAGGTAGCGACCATGCTATTTTAGAATTTTGGATTACTAGAGGTGGAAGACCTGTGAAGACTCAGACGTCAAGGTTAGATTTCAGAAAGGCAGATTTTAAGGGATTCAGAAAGAGAATTGGAGGGATCCAATGGCTGGATATCCTTAAAGACAAAAATGTCCAGGAAGGATGGGAAATCTTGAAAAATGAAATTCTCAAAGCACAGTTGTTAACAATTCCGAAAAGAGGGAAGAATAGGAAGCATTTAAGGAAACCAGGATGGATGAACACAGAACTTAAGCACATGCTAAAAAGGAAGAAAAAAATGTTTATAAAATGGAAAGAGGGAGCCATATCTAAAGAAGAATATAATGCTGTCTGCAGAACCTGCAGGGCACAAATCAGATTATCTAAAGCTGAAAATGAACTGAGGCTTGCAAGAGATGTCAAAAGCAATAATAAAGGATTTTGGGGATATGTCAAAAGTAAAAGAAAAGTCAAAGATGCTATAGGATTTTTACAGGATGAAAATGATGAAATGGTAAGACAGGATGTTGAGAAGGCTGAACTTTTAAATTCCTATTTTGCATCTGTTTTCTCTCAGAAAGGAAATGCAACATCAACTGTTATTCACTGTCCTATTAAGGGAATAGAAGAATCCAGGATATCTATAAACAGAAAGATAGTGAGGAAACACTTAGCTAACCTAAATGAATTCAAGTCTCCAGGTCCAGATGAATTACACCCCAGAGTACTGAAGGAGATAGCAGAAGAAATTTTTGAACCCCTCTCCATAATCTTTGAAAATTCTTGGAGAACAGGAGAAGTGCCAGAAGACTGGAGAAGAGCAAATGTTGTTCCTATCTTCAAAAAGGGGAAGAAGGTGGACCCAGGCAACTATAGGCCGGTGAGTCTGACTTCTATACCAGGAAAGATCTTTGAACAAATTATTAAACAACATGTATGTCAATACCTGGATAAGAATGAAGTGATTAAACAGAGTCAGCATGGGTTTCTAACTAATAAGTCATGTCAGACTAACTTAATTTCCTTCTATGACGGTATCACTGATTGGGTGGATCAAGGAAATGCTGTAGATATAGTATATCTTGACTTCAGCAAAGCATTTGACAAAGTCTCTCATACAATCCTTATTGAAAAAATGACTAAGTATGGAATGGACAAGGCAACTGTTAGGTGGATTCATAACTGGCTTAGTGATCGGACCCAAAGAGTGGTCGTAAATGGCTGCACATCCAGTTGGAAGAATGTCTCAAGTGGGGTACCACAGGGCTCTGTCCTGGGCCCTGTATTGTTCAACATCTTTATCAACGATTTAGATGAAGGAATTGAGGGTAAACTGATTAAATTTGCTGATGACACAAAGCTAGGAGGGATAGCTAATACTAGAGAAGAGAGAGAGAGGATTCAAAAAGATTTAAATAAACTGGAGAAGTGGGCAGCAACTAACAGAATGGTTTTTAACAGGGAGAAATGCAAAGTACTACATCTGGGCAATAAAAATGAAAAAAGCATATATAGAATGGGAGGAATAGGGCTAAGTGACAGCACATGTGAAAAAGACTTGGGTATACTAATAGATCACAGACTGAATATGAGTCAACAGTGTGATGCAGCAGCAAAAAAGGCAAATGCAATTCTAGGATGTATTAACAGAAGCATACAGTCTAGATCACGTGAAGTCATTATTTCCCTCTACTCCTCTTTGGTCAGACCTCATCTGGAATATTGTGTCCAGTTTTGGGCACCACATTTTAAAAAAGACATCAACAAACTGGAGCAAGTTCAGAAAAGAGCGACCAGAATGGTGACCGGTCTGCAAACCCTGTCTTATGAGGAAAGGTTGCAGGATTTGGGAATGTTTAGTTTGCAAAAGAGAAGACTGAGAGGAGACTTAATAGCTGTCTACAAATATCTAAAGGGCTGTCACATTGTAGAAGGATCAACTTTATTCTCATTTGCACAAGGAAAGACTAGAAGCAATGGGATGAAACTGAATGGGAAGAGACACAGATTAGATATTAGAAAAAACTTTTTGACAGTTAGAGTGATCAATGAGTGGAACAGGCTGCCACGAGAAGTGGTGAGTTCTCCTTCAATGGAAGTCTTCAAACAGAGGCTGGACAGACATCTGACTGGGATGATTTAGCGAATCCTGCTTTGAGCAGGGGGTTGGACCAGATGGCCCAGGAGGTCCCTTCCAACTCTACGATTCTATGATTCTATGATTCTATGATTCTATGGTCTCACAAGGGGTCTGAGGATCTCATCTCGGTACCTAATGGCAGTCAGGATACCTCTGGCAAGCACATGGAGGGCTGTGCGGCCCTCCAAAGAAATGCCACCCCACACCATTACTGACCCACTGCCAAACCGGTCATGCTGAAGGATGTTGCAGGCAGCAGGTTCACACTCAGCACATGTGACAGACGTGACAGAGTCTGGAGACGCCGTGGAGAGAGATCTGCTGCCTGCAACAACCTGACAGGGCACATCTGTGAAGTGAAAACCATTTCCAGTGACTACCTCTTGAAGCTCATCAAGAGAATGCCAAGAGTGTGCAAAGCAGTAATCAAAGCAAAAGGTGGCTACTTTGAAGAACCCAGAATATAAGACATATTTTCAGTTGTTTCACACTTTTTTGTTAATTATATAATCCCACATGTGGTAATTCATAGTTTTGATGCCTCCAGAGTGAATCTACAATTTTCATAGTCATGAAAATAAAGAAAACTCTTTCAATGAGAAGGTGTGTCCAAACTTTTGGTCAGTACTGTATATATTACAGTGCTAACCACTGAGCCACCATGCTGAGCTATAGTAAAGTTCTGAAGTGCTGTAAATAGTACAATGATGATCAATTGACCACTGAGCTGCTGTGCTGCTATATATATACTAGCTGAAGAGCCCGGCGCTGCCCGGGCACAGTAACTAACTGTGGTTAGTTATAACAAATTACAATTATCCTCCATCCCATAGTCCAGTGCCCATATACCCATCATACATATCCGCGATCCCATAGTCCCATGCCCATATACCCATCATACATCCTCCATCCCATAGTCCCATGCCCATATACCCGTCACACATATTCTCCATCCCATAGTCCCGTGCCCATATACCCATCATACATATCCGCCATCCCATAGTCCAGTGCCCATATACCCATCATACATCCTCCATCCCATAGTCCCGTGCCCATATACCCATCATACATCCTCCATCCCATAGTCCCGTGCCCATATACCCATCATACATCGTCCATCCCATAGTCCCGTGCCCATATACCCATCATACATCCTCCATCCCATAGTCCCGTGCCCATATACCCATCATACATATCCTCCATCCCATAGTCCCGTGCCCGTATACCCATCATACATATCCGCCATCCCATAGTCCAGTGCCCATATACCCATCATACATATCCTCCATCCCATAGTCCCATGCCCATATACCCATCATACATCGTCCATCCCATAGTCCCATGCCCATATACCCATCATACATATCCTCCATCCCATAGTCCCATGCCCATATACCCATCATATATATTCTTCATCCCATAGTCCCATGCCCATATACCCGTCACACATATTCTCCATCCCATAGTCCCGTGCCCGTATACCCATCATACATATCCGCTATCCCATAGTCCAGTGCCCATATACCCATCACACATCCTCCATCCCATAGTCCAGTGCCCATATTCCCATCATACATATCCTCCATCCCATAGTCCAGTGCCCATATACCCATCATACATATTCTCCATCCCATAGTCCAGTGCCCATATACCCATCATACATATCCTCCATCCCATAGTCCCATGCCCACATACCCATCATACATATCCTCCATCCCATAGTCCCGTGCCCATATACCCGTCATACATATCCTCCATCTCATAGTCCCGTGCCCATATACCCGTCATACATATCCTCCATCCCATAGTCCCGTGCCCATATACCCATCATACATATCCTCCATCTCATAGTCCCATGCCCATATACCCATCATACATATCCACCATCCCATAGTCCTGTGCCCATATACCCATCATACATATTCTCCATCCCATAGTCCCATGCCCATATACCCGTCACACATATTCTCCATCCCATAGTCCCGTGCCCGTATACCCATCATACATATCCGCCATCCCATAGTCCAGTGCCCATATACCCATCATACATATCCTCCATCCCATAGTCCCATGCCCATATACCCATCATACATCGTCCATCCCATAGTCCCATGCCCATATACCCATCATACATATTCTTCATCCCATAGTCCCATGCCCATATACCCGTCACACATATTCTCCATCCCATAGTCCCGTGCCCGTATACCCATCATACATATCCGCCATCCCATAGTCCAGTGCCCATATACCCATCACACATCCTCCATCCCATAGTCCAGTGCCCATATTCCCATCATACATATCCTCCATCCCATAGTCCAGTGCCCATATACCCATCATACATATTCTCCATCCCATAGTCCAGTGCCCATATACCCATCATACATATCCTCCATCCCATAGTCCCATGCCCACATACCCATCATACATATCCTCCATCCCATAGTCCCGTGCCCATATACCCGTCACACATATTCTCCATCTCATAGTCCCATGCCCATATACCCATCATACATATCCACCATCCCATAGTCCTGTGCCCATATACCCATCATACATATTCTTCATCCCATAGTCCCATGCCCATATACCCATCACACATATTCTCCATCCCATAGTCCCGTGCCCGTATACCCATCATACATATCCGCCATCCCATAGTCCAGTGCCCATATACCCATCACACATCCTCCATCCCATAGTCCAGTGCCCATATTCCCATCATACATATCCTCCATCCCATAGTCCAGTGCCCATATACCCATCATACATATTCTCCATCCCATAGTCCAGTGCCCATATACCCATCATACATATCCTCCATCCCATAGTCCCATGCCCACATACCCATCATACATATCCTCCATCCCATAGTCCCGTGCCCATATACCGGTCACACATATTCTCCATCTCATAGTCCCGTGCCCATATACCCATCATACATATCCACCATCCCATAGTCCTGTGCCCATATACCCATCATACATATTCTCCATCCCATAGTCCAGTGCCCATATACCCATCATACATATCCGCCATCCCATAGTCCAGTGCCCATATAGCCATCACACATCCGCCATCCCATAGTCCAGTGCCCATATACCCATCATACATCCTCCTTCCCATAGTCCCGTGCCCATATACCCATCATACATATCCTCCATCCCTTAGTCCAGTGCCCATATACCCATCATACATATCCTCCATCCCATAGTCCAGTGCCCATATACCCATCATACATCCTCCTTCCCATAGTCCCGTGCCCATATACCCGTCACACATATTCTCCATCTCATAGTCCCATGCCCATATACCCATCATACATATCCACCATCCCATAGTCCTGTGCCCATATACCCATCATACATATTCTCCATCCCATAGTCCAGTGCCCATATACCCATCATACATATCCGCCATCCCATAGTCCAGTGCCCATATAGCCATCACACATCCGCCATCCCATAGTCCAGTGCCCATATACCCATCATACATCCTCCTTCCCATAGTCCCGTGCCCATATACCCATCATACATATCCGCCATCCCTTAGTCCAGTGCCCATATACCCATCATACATATCCTCCATCCCATAGTCCCGTGCCCATATACCCATCACACATCCTCCATCCCATAGTCCAGTGCCCATATACCCATCATACATCCTCCTTCCCATAGTCCCGTGCCCATATACCCATCATACATATCCGCCATCCCATAGTCCAGTGCCCATCTACCCATCATACATATCCTCCATCCCATAGTCCCGTGCCCATATACCCATCACACATCCTCCATCCCATAGTCCCGTGCCCATATACCCATCATACATATCCTCCATCCCATAGTCCAGTGCCCATCTACCCATCATACATATCCTCCATCCCATAGTCCCGTGCCCATATACCCATCACACATCCTCCATACCATAGTCCCGTGCCCATATACCCATCACACATCCTCATCCCATAGTCCAGTGCCCATATACCCATCATACATATCCTCCATCCCATAGTCCCGTGCCCATATACCCATCACACATCCTCCATCCCATAGTCCAGTGCCCATCTACCCATCATACATATCCTCCATCCCATAGTCCCGTGCCCATATACCCATCACACATCCTCCATCCCATAGTCCAGTGCCCATATACCCATCATACATATTCTCCATCCCATAGTCCACTGCCCATATACCCATCATACATATTCTCCATCCCATAGTCTAGTGCCCATATACCCATCATACATATTCTCGATCCCATAGTCCAGTGCCCATATACCCATCATACATATTCTCCATCCCATAGTCCCGTGCCCATATACCCATCATACATATCCGCCATCCCATAGTCCAGTGCCCATATACCCATCACACATCCTCCATTCCATAGTCAACCATTATGACATCATAATGAGTGGCAGGGCTTGCAACCTATGATGAGTCAGTGTCACCATGGCAACCATTGTGACATCATAATGAGGGGCGGGGCTTGATACACACACGGTTTCCCCAGTATGCAAATAGGGGCATTATGACATGACAATGAGGGGCGGGGCTTGACGCGCACACACTTTTTCCCCAGTATGTAGATAGGGGCAAAATTGTTTGGTGAATTGGAACGTGCGGGGTTAAAATTTTGCCTCACAACACAGCTTAGGACGCTCTCGGGGTCCAGATGTGTGCCCGTGCCAAATTTTGTGGCTGTAGCTGCGACGGTGCGGATGCCTATCTCGGACATACACACAGACAGACACACACTTTGAGCTTTATATATTAGATATATATATATATATATGTATATAAAACTGAATGAATGTGTGTGTGTATCACCAACCAATCACGAAGCATCTTTCATTTCACCAGAGCTGTTCAAAAGAAGCTGAGCTGTGATTGGTTGTTATGAGCAACAGTTTTCCTTGCAACCAATCACTAAGCATCTCTCATTTCACCAGAGCTGTTCAAAAGAAGCTGAGCTGTGATTGGTTGCTATGACCAACAGTTTTCCCACTTGACAACACCTTAGCAGACACTGACATGGTGGGAGAAATCTAGCATCCCCGGGAACATAGGCGCCCAGCCATTATCTGCCTTCCTGAAACGAGCAGAGAGCACATGACAGAAATGAATCCTCCCCTCCCGTGCCCATATACCCATCACACATCCTCCATCCTATAGGCACATCTTCCCTCTTAAAGGGATCTCCGGTATGGAAGTCAGAGCAAATCCATACAGCGCTCTCATTCTCACCCTAGGCTTCTATTAAAGGGATCTCCTTCACCTACTGTATCCTCACCCATCCCTTGCAGATTGTGAGCCCTCGCGGGCAGGGTCCTCTCTCCTTATGTACCAGTCGTGACTTGTATTGTTTGAGATTACTGTACTTGCATTTATTATATACACCCCTCCTCACATGTAAAGCGCCATGGAATAAATGGTGCTATAATAATAAATAATAATAATAATAATCTCCGGTATGGAAGTTAGGGCAAATCCACTCAGCGCTCTGGTTCTGACCCCAGGCTGACGGGATGATGTGGGATATTAGGGGTAGTAGTACGGTGGCTCTGGCTGATGGGATGATGTGGGATATTAGGGGTAGTAGTACGGTGGCTCTGGCTGATGGGATGATGTGGGATATTAGGGGTAGTAGTCCGGTAGCTCTGGCTGATGGGATGATGTGGGATATTAGGGGTAGTAGTACGGTGGCTCTGGCTGATGGGATGATGTGGGATATTAGGGGTAGTAGTCCGGTGGCTCTGGCTGACGGGATGATGTGGGATATTAGTGGTAGTAGTCCGGTGGCTCTGGCTGATGGGATGATGTGGGATATTAGGGGTAGTAGTACGGTGGCTCTGGCTGATGGGATGATGTGGGATATTAGGGGTAGTAGTCCGGTAGCTCTGGCTGATGGGATGATGTGGGATATTAGGGGTAGTAGTCCGGTGGCTCTGGCTGACGGGATGATGTGGGATATTAGGGGTAGTAGTCCGGTGGCTCTGGCTGATGGGATGATGTGGGATATTAGGGGTAGTAGTCCGGTGACTCTGGCTGATGGGATGATGTGGGATATTAGTGGTAGTAGTCCGGTAGCTCTGGCTGATGGGATGATGTGGGATATTAGGGGTAGTAGTCCGGTAGCTCTGGCTGATGGGATGATGTGGGATATTAGGGGTAGTAGTCCGGTGACTCTGGCTGATGGGATGATGTGGGATATTAGTGGTAGTAGTCCGGTGGCTCTGGCTGACGGGATGATGTGGGATATTAGGGGTAGAAGTCCGGTGGCTCTGGCTGACGGGATGATGTGGGATATTAGGGGTAGTAGTCCGGTGGCTCTGGCTGACGGGATGATGTGGGATATTAGGGGTAGTAGTCCGGTGGCTCTGGCTGACGGGATGATGTGGGATATTAGGGGTAGTAGTCCGGTGGCTCTGGCTGACGGGATGATGTGGGATATTAGGGGTAGTAGTCCGGTGGCTCTGGCTGACGGGATGATGTGGGATATTAGGGGTAGTAGTCCGGTGGCTCTGGCTGACGGGATGATGTGGGATATTAGGGGTAGTAGTACGGTGGCTCTGGCTGACGGGATGATGTGGGATATTAGGGGTAGTAGTCCGGTGGCTCTGGCTGACGGGATGATGTGGGATATTAGGGGTAGTAGTCCGGTGGCTCTGGCTGACGGGATGATGTGGGATATTAGGGGTAGTAGTCCGGTGGCTCTGGCTGATGGGATGATGTGGGATATTAGGGGTAGTAGTCCAGTGGCTCTGGCTGACGGGATGATGTGGGATATTAGGGGTAGTAGTCCGGTGACTCTGGCTGACGGGATGATGTGGGATATTAGGGGTAGTAGTCCAGTGGCTCTGGCTGACGGGATGATGTGGGATATTAGGGGTAGTAGTCCGGTGACTCTGGCTGACGGGATGATGTGGGATATTAGGGGGAGTAGTCCGGTGACTCTGGCTGATGGGATGATGTGGGATATTAGGGGTAGTAGTCCGGTGACTCTGGCTGACAGGATGAGGTGGGATATTAGGGGTAGTAGTCCGGTGGCTCTGGCTGATGGGATGATGTGGGATATTAGGGGTAGTAGTCCGGTGACTCTGGCTGACAGGATGAGGTGGGATATTAGGGGTAGTAGTCCGGTGGCTCTGGCTGATGGGATGATGTGGGATATTAGGGGTAGTAGTCCGGTGACTCTGGCTGATGAGATGAGGTGGGATATTAGGGGTAGTAGTCCGGTGGCTCTGGGTGACGGGATGATGTGGGATATTAGTGGTAGTAGTCCGGTGGCTCTGGCTGACGGGATGATGTGGGATATTAGTGGTAGTAGTCCGGGGGCTCTGGCTGACGGGATGAGGTGGGATATTAGTGGTAGTAGTCCGGTGGCTCTGGCTGATGGGATGATGTGGGATATTAGTGGTAGTAGTCCGGTGGCTCTCGCTGATGGTATGATGTGGGATATTAGGGGTAGTAGTCCGGTGGCTCTGGCTGACAGGATGAGGTGGAATATTAGGGGTAGTAGTCCGGTGGCTCTCGCTGATGGGATGATGTGGGATATTAGGGGTAGTAGTCCGGTGGCTCTGGCTGACGGGATGAGGTGGGATATTAGGGGTAGTAGTCCGGTGGCTCTGGCTGATGGGATGATGTGGGATATTAGGGGTAGTAGTCCGGTGGCTCTCGCTGATGGTATGATGTGGGATATTAGGGGTAGTAGTCCGGTGGCTCTGGCTGACGGGATGAGGTGGAATATTAGGGGTAGTAGTCCGGTGGCTCTGGCTGACGGGATGATGTGGGATATTAGGGGTAGTAGTCCGGTGGCTCTGGCTGATGGGATGATGTGAGATATTAGTGGTAATAGTCCGGTGGCTCTGGCTGATGGGATGATGTGGGATATTAGGGGTAGTAGCCCGGTGGTTCTGACTGACGGGATGATGTGGGATATTAGTGGTAGTAGTCCGGTGGCTCTGGCTGATGGGATGATGTGGGATATTAGGGGTAGTAGTCCGGTGACTCTGGCTGATGGGATGATGTGGGATATTAGGGGTAGTAGTCCGGTGGCTCTGGCTGATGGGATGATGTGGGATATTAGGGGTAGTAGTCCGGTGACTCTGGCTGACGGGATGATGTGGGATATTAGTGGTAGTAGTCCGGTGGCTCTGGCTGATGGGATGATGTGGGATATTAGGGGTAGTAGTCCGGTGACTCTGGCTGATGGGATGATGTGGGATATTAGGGGTAGTAGTCCGGTGGCTCTGGCTGATGGGATGATGTGGGATATTAGGGGTAGTAGTCCGGTGACTCTGGCTGATGGGATGATGTGGGATATTAGGGGTAGTAGTCCGGTGGCTCTGGCTGATGGGATGATGTGGGATATTAGGGGTAGTAGTCCGGTGACTCTGGCTGATGGGATGATGTGGGATATTAGGGGTAGTAGTCCGGTGGCTCTGGCTGATGGGATGATGTGGGATATTAGGGGTAGTAGTCCGGTGACTCTGGCTGACGGGATGATGTGGGATATTAGTGGTAGTAGTCCGGTGGCTCTGGCTGATGGGATGATGTGGGATATTAGGGGTAGTAGTCCGGTGACTCTGGCTGACGGGATGATGTGGGATATTAGGGGTAGTAGTCCGGTGGCTCTGGCTGATGGGATGATGTGGGATATTAGTGGTAGTAGTCCGGTGACTCTGGCTGATGGGATGATGTGGGATATTAGGGGTAGTAGTCCGGTGACTCTGGCTGATGGGATGATGTGGGATATTAGTGGTAGTAGTCCGGTGACTCTGGCTGACGGAATGATGTGGGATATTAGTGGTAGTAGTCCGGTGACTCTGGCTGATGGGATGATGTGGGATATTAGGGGTAGTAGTCCGGTGGCTCTGGCTGACGGGATGATGTGGGAAATTAGTGGTAGTAGTCCGGTGACTCTGGCTGATGGGATGATGTGGGATATTAGGGGTAGTAGTCCGGTGGATCTGGCTGATGGGATGATGTGGGATATTAGGGGTAGTAGTCCGGTGACTCTGGCTGATGGGATGATGTGGGATATTAGGGGTAGTAGTCCGGTGGATCTGGCTGATGGGATGATGTGGGATATTAGGGGTAGTAGTCCGGTGACTCTGGCTGATGGGATGATGTGGGATATTAGTGGTAGTAGTCCGGTGGATCTGGCTGATGGGATGATGTGGGATATTAGTGGTAGTAGTCCGGTGACTCTGGCTGATGGGATGATGTGGGATATTAGGGGTAGTAGTCCGGTGACTCTGGCTGACGGGATGATGTGGGATATTAGGGGTAGTAGTCCGGTAGCTCTGGCTGATGGGATGATGTGGGATATTAGGGGTAGTAGTCCGGTGACTCTGGCTGATGGGATGATGTGGGATATTAGTGGTAGTAGTCCGGTGACTCTGGCTGATGGGATGATGTGGGATATTAGGGGTAGTAGTCCGGTGACTCTGGCTGACGGGATGATGTGGGATATTAGGGGTAGTAGTCCGGTGGATCTGGCTGATGGGATGATGTGGGATATTAGGGGGAGTAGTCCGGTGGCTCTGGCTGACGGGATGATGTGGGATATTAGTGGTAGTAGTCCGGTGACTCTGGCTGATGGGATGATGTGGGATATTAGTGGTAGTAGTCCGGTGACTCTGGCTGATGGGATGATGTGGGATATTAGGGGTAGTAGTCCGGTGACTCTGGCTGACGGGATGATGTGGGATATTAGGGGTAGTAGTCCGGTAGCTCTGGCTGATGGGATGATGTGGGATATTAGGGGTAGTAGTCCGGTGACTCTGGCTGATGGGATGATGTGGGATATTAGTGGTAGTAGTCCGGTGACTCTGGCTGACGGGATGATGTGGGATATTAGTGGTAGTAGTCCGCTGGCTCTGGCTGACGGGATGATGTGGGATATTAGGGGTAGTAGTCCGGTGGCTCTGGCTGACGGGATGTGGGATATTAGGGGTAGTAGTCCGCTGGCTCTGGCTGACGGGATGATGTGGGATATTAGGGGTAGTAGTCCGGTGACTCTGGCTGATGGGATGATGTGGGATATTAGGGGTAGTAGTCCGGTGGCTCTGGCTGACGGGATGATGTGGGATATTAGGGGTAGTAGTCCGGTGGCTCTGGCTGACGGGATGATGTGGGATATTAGGGGTAGTAGTCCGGTGGCTCTGGCTGACGGGATGATGTGGGATATTAGGGGTAGTAGTCCGCTGGCTCTGGCTGACGGGATGATGTGGGATATTAGGGGTAGTAGTCCGCTGGCTCTGGCTGACGGGATGATGTGGGATATTAGGGGTAGTAGTCCGGTGGATCTGGCTGATGGGATGATGTGGGATATTAGGGGTAGTAGTCCGGTGGCTCTGGCTGACGGGATGATGTGGGATATTAGGGGTAGTAGTCCGGTGGATCTGGCTGATGGGATGATGTGGGATATTAGGGGTAGTAGTCCGGTGACTCTGGCTGATGGGATGATGTGGGATATTAGTGGTAGTAGTCCGGTGGATCTGGCTGATGGGATGATGTGGGATATTAGTGGTAGTAGTCCGGTGACTCTGGCTGATGGGATGATGTGGGATATTAGGGGTAGTAGTCCGGTGACTCTGGCTGACGGGATGATGTGGGATATTAGGGGTAGTAGTCCGGTAGCTCTGGCTGATGGGATGATGTGGGATATTAGGGGTAGTAGTCCGGTGACTCTGGCTGATGGGATGATGTGGGATATTAGTGGTAGTAGTCCGGTGACTCTGGCTGATGGGATGATGTGGGATATTAGGGGTAGTAGTCCGGTGACTCTGGCTGACGGGATGATGTGGGATATTAGGGGTAGTAGTCCGGTGGATCTGGCTGATGGGATGATGTGGGATATTAGGGGGAGTAGTCCGGTGGCTCTGGCTGACGGGATGATGTGGGATATTAGTGGTAGTAGTCCGGTGACTCTGGCTGATGGGATGATGTGGGATATTAGTGGTAGTAGTCCGGTGACTCTGGCTGATGGGATGATGTGGGATATTAGGGGTAGTAGTCCGGTGACTCTGGCTGACGGGATGATGTGGGATATTAGGGGTAGTAGTCCGGTAGCTCTGGCTGATGGGATGATGTGGGATATTAGGGGTAGTAGTCCGGTGACTCTGGCTGATGGGATGATGTGGGATATTAGTGGTAGTAGTCCGGTGACTCTGGCTGACGGGATGATGTGGGATATTAGTGGTAGTAGTCCGCTGGCTCTGGCTGACGGGATGATGTGGGATATTAGGGGTAGTAGTCCGGTGGCTCTGGCTGACGGGATGTGGGATATTAGGGGTAGTAGTCCGCTGGCTCTGGCTGACGGGATGATGTGGGATATTAGGGGTAGTAGTCCGGTGACTCTGGCTGATGGGATGATGTGGGATATTAGGGGTAGTAGTCCGGTGGCTCTGGCTGACGGGATGATGTGGGATATTAGGGGTAGTAGTCCGGTGGCTCTGGCTGACGGGATGATGTGGGATATTAGGGGTAGTAGTCCGGTGGCTCTGGCTGACGGGATGATGTGGGATATTAGGGGTAGTAGTCCGCTGGCTCTGGCTGACGGGATGATGTGGGATATTAGGGGTAGTAGTCCGCTGGCTCTGGCTGACGGGATGATGTGGGATATTAGGGGTAGTAGTCCGGTGGCTCTGGCTGACGGGATGATGTGGGATATTAGGGGTAGTAGTCCGCTGGCTCTGGCTGACGGGATGATGTGGGATATTAGGGGTAGTAGTCCGGTGACTCTGGCTGATGGGATGATGTGGGATATTAGTGGTAGTAGTCCGCTGGCTCTGGCTGACGGGATGATGTGGGATATTAGGGGTAGTAGTCCGGTGGCTCTGGCTGACGGGATGTGGGATATTAGGGGTAGTAGTCCGCTGGCTCTGGCTGACGGGATGATGTGGGATATTAGGGGTAGTAGTCCGGTGGCTCTGGCTGACGGGATGATGTGGGATATTAGGGGTAGTAGTCCGGTGGCTCTGGCTGACGGGATGATGTGGGATATTAGGGGTAGTAGTCCGGTGGCTCTGGCTGACGGGATGTGGGATATTAGGGGTAGTAGTCCGCTGGCTCTGGCTGACGGGATGATGTGGGATATTAGGGGTAGTAGTCCGGTGACTCTGGCTGACGGGATGATGTGGGATATTAGGGGTAGTAGTCCGGTGGCTCTGGCTGACGGGATGATGTGGGATATTAGGGGTAGTAATCCGGTGGCTCTGGCTGACGGGATGATGTGGGATATTATAGTGAATGTGACAATGCGGAGTGGGGGGGGCTCTACACCCAGCTTTATATATATATATATATATATATATATATATAGATATATATATATAGATATAGATATAGATATAATCATTATAATTTGTTATAACTAACCATAGTTAGTTACTCTACCCGGGCAGCCCGGGGTCTTCAGCTAGTGTGTGTATATATATATGGGTTCCGGCCACACCACTCCACTGAAACTGCCCTAACTAAGGTCACCAATGACCTACTAGCCACCAAGGCCAAGCGACACTACTCTGTCCTCCTCTTCCTGGACCTGTCCTCTGCCTTTGACACAGTGGACCATTCCCTATTACTACAGACCCTCTCATCTCTTGGTATCACAGACTTGGCCCTATCGTGGATTGCGTCATACCTAAAAGACCGGACATTCAGCGTCTCCCATTCGCACACCACCTCCTCACTTCGCCCCCTATCCGTCGGAGTCCCGCAAAGTTCAGTCCTAGGGCCCCTGCTCTTCTCCGTTTACACCTTCGGCTTCGGACAGCTCATAGAATCTCACGGCTTTCAGTATCATCTCTATGCTGATGACACACAGATCTACATCTCTGGACCAGATATCACCTCCCTACTAACCAGAATCCCTCAATGTCTGTCTGCTATTTCATCCTTCTTCTCCGCTAGATTTCTAAGACAATATGGACAAAACAGAATTCATCATCTTTCTCCCATCTCACGTGACCCCCCCAACAGACCTATCCATTAAAGTAAACGGCTGCCCACTCTCTCCAGTCCCACAAGCTCGCTGCCTCGGGGTTATCCTAGACACTGATGTCTCCTTCAAACCACATATCCAAGCCCTTTCCACTTCCTGCCGACTTCAACTCAAAAATATTTCACAGATCAGTACATACCTCAACCAAGAATCTGCAAAAACCCTAGTCCATGCCCTCATCATCTCCCGCCTTGACTACTGCAACCTCCTGCTCTGTGGCCTCCCCTCTAACACTCTTGCACCCCTCCAATCTATTCTTAACTCTGCTGCCCGACTAATCCACCTGTCCCCCCGCTATTCCCCGGCCTCTCCCCTCTGTTAATCCCTGCACTGGATCCCCATTACCCAAAGACTCCAGTTCAAAACCCTAACCATGACATACAAAGCCATCCACAACCTGAGTCCTTCATACATCTGTGACCTCGTCTCCCGGTACTTACCTGCACGAAACCTCCAATCCTCACAATATCTCCTTCTGTACTCCCCTCTTATCTCCTCTTCCTCTTCTCTGGAACTCTCTACCACAACATATCAGACTCTCACCTACCATCGAAACCTTCAAAAAGAGCCTGAAGACCGACCTCTTCCGACAAGCCTACAACCTGCAGTAACCACCGATCCACCAAACCGCTGCATGACCAGCTCTACCCTCGCCTACTGTATTCTCACCCATCCCTTGTAGATTGTGAGCCTTCGCGGGCAGGGTCCTCTCTCCTCCTGGACCAGTTGTGACTTGTATTGTTTAACATTATTGTACTTGTATTTATTATATACATCCCTCCTCACATGTAAAGTGCCATGGAATAAATGGTGCTATAATAATAAATAATAATAATAATAATTATATATATGTACTAGCTGAAGAGCCCGGCGCTGCCCGGGCATAGTAACTAACTGGTTAGTTATAGCAAATTATAATTTTCCTCCATCTTATAGTCCCGTGCCCATATACCCATCATACATCCTCCATCCCATAGTCAATCATTGTGACATCATAATGAGGGGCGGGGCTTGACGCGCACACACTTTTTCCCCAGTATGTAGACAGGGGCAAAATTGTTTGGTGAATTGGAACGCGTGGGGTTAAAATTTCGCCTCACAACATAGCCTAGGACGCTCTCGGGGTCCAGACATGTGACTGTGCCAAATATTGTGGCTGTAGCTGCGACGGTGTGGATGCCTATCCCGGACATACACACACACACACACTTACATACACACACATACATACATACATACATACATACACACACACATACATACATACACACACACATACATACATACACACACACATACATACACACACACATACACACACACACATACACACACACATACATACATACACACACACATACATACACACACACACACATTACATACACACACACATACATACATACACACACACACATACACACATACATACACACATACACACATACACACACACATACACACACACATACATACATACACACACATACACACACACATACATACACACATACATACATACATACACACACACATACATACATACACACACACATACACACACACATACACACACACATACATACACACACACATACATACATACACACACACATACATACATACATACACACATACATACACACATACACACACACATACATACACACACACATACATACACACATACATACACACACACACACTTGAGCTTTATATATTAGATATATATAGTATAGTGCTAAACACTGAGTCACCATGCTGCCTTTTATACAGTACTAACCACTGAGCCACCATGCTGCGCTTTGTAAAGTACAGTGATGACCACTGAGCCACCGTGCTGTACTATATACAGTAGTGCTGACCTCTGAGCTGCCATACTGCCCTATATCCAGAAAATTACTAACTACTAAGGTGCAGTGCTGCCCATTATCCAGAACAGTACTAAGCACTGAGCCGCAGTGTTGCCCGGCATACAGTACAGTGCTGACCACTGAGCTTCCCACAATCAGGAACTAGTAGCGCTTTGCATGCATCGCATGTTCGCTGTGACCAAAGCGCTGCCTTCTCGCATCTTCACAATAGAATAGAAATTAATATGCTGCGGTCCTGAACGATGCACCGCATGTCAGCGTCCGTGGGTGATACACAGTTGCACCATAAGACCGGCACACAGCAGCCACAAGGACAAGTACACACCAGCCCCGAGGATGGCACAGAAGCCCCAAGGACCGGGACCCAGCAGGCACGAGGACAGGCCCCACCAGTCCAAACTATTAGTACACAAGACTCTAGGACTGCCACACACCAGACCCGAGGAACGTGACACACCAGACTCTAGGAGCGGCGCACAGCAGACCTGAAGATTAGTACCCACCAATCCAGGTCACAGCCCCCTCCTTTACTGTATCGATTCTGGTATTGTTACTATGTTGATACATTATTGCAGCCTCTAACCATTCAGGGGACACTTACATTTTTAATTTTCGAGACAGAAGAAATAAAATAGGAAAAATACATTCACACAGACCACACTGGTCACACAGTTCAGCCGGAGGATGGGCAGGCGGCCATTCCCGGTACTGAGGAATTGTGGCCGACTCTGCTGCCTCCTGACATTTTGGCACAGTGGGCACAACAGTAGTGGGCACCTACCCTGCAGGATCTGGTACATGCTCCAATATATCCTCAGACAGTTCTTCTCTTTCTTCATCCCCCGTTTACAGCGACAGTTGTACAGGGATTTCTGTTTCAGTGCCTCCGTGGCATTTTTACACTCATCTTTGGCCTCCAGGCTGGTGACTTTGCTGAAGTTGGTCTCCTTTCCAGCCACGCACTGGCGCAAAGTCCTGGATTTGGCGCTGCACTCTGGCTCTTTCAGACACTGCTCATTGGCTTTTACACAGTCCAGTCGATCTCCAGATGGCAGCCGCCTCAACTCGGCAGACAGAACGGCATCTGCAACAGCAAAGAGAGACACAAGGTGACATAATGAGCATTATTACAGTCATAGAGAGAGGCCCAGATGCTCCAGACTCAGCAGAAATGAGGACAGAGATAAAGTAGGAAATCCAGAAACACGCGAGACCAGAACACTGAGAGACAAGGTCAAAGAGAGAAATGGAAGAAAGCCGCGCTGTAAAGGCAACACAGGTGACACGCTGGAACTCTGGACTTGTAGCTTTTTTGCTTGAGCTGCTGAACTATACATTTACTTTTGCCTACAATGTTTGTCACAATTATTTGTCCAATATTCTGTCTGCAGCCACCACTAGGGGGAGCCCCCTGTATACAGAGATACATGATAAGATCCTCTCTGCAGCCACCACTAGGGGGAGCTCCCTGTATACAGAGATACATGATAAGATCCTGTCTGCAGCCACCACTAGGGGGAGCTCTCTGTATACAGAGATATATGATAAGATCCTGTCTGCAGCCACCACTAGGGGGAGCCCCCTGTATACAGAGATACATGATAAGATCCTCTCTGCAGCCACCACTAGGGGGAGCTCCCTGTATACAGAGATACATGATAAGATCCTGTCTGCAACCACCACTAGGGGGCGCTCACTGTATACAGAGATACATGATAAGATCCTGTCTGCAGCCACCACTAGGGGAAGCTCCCTGTATACAGAGATACATGATAAGATCCTGTCTGCAGCCACCACTAGGGGCTCCCTGTATACAGAGATTCATGATAATATCCTGTCTGCAGCCACCACTAGGGGAGCTCCCTGTATACAGAGATACATGATAAGATCCTGTCTGCAGCCACCACTAGGGGCTCCCTGTATACAGAGATACATGATAATATCCTGTCTGCAGCCACCACTAGGGGAGCTCCCTGTATACAGATATACATGATAAGATTCCGTCTGCAGTCACCACTAGGGGGAGCTCCCTGTATACAGAGATACATGATAATATCCCGTCTGCAGCCACCACTAGGGGAGCTCCCTGTATACAGAGATACATGATAAGATTCCGTCTGCAGTCACCACTAGGGGGAACTCCCTGTATACAGAGATACATGATAAGATCCTGTCTGCAGTCACCACTAGGGGGAGCTCCCTGTATACAGAGATACATGATAAGATCCTCTCTGCAGCCACCACTAGGGGGAGCTCCCTGTATACAGAGATACATGATAAGATTCCGTCTGCAGTCACCACTAGGGGGAGCTCCCTGTATACAGAGATACATGATAAGATCCTGTCTGCAGTCACCACTAGGGGGAGCTCCCTGTATACAGAGATACATGATAAGATCCTCTCTGCAGCCACCACTAGGGGGAGCTCCCTGTATACAGAGATACATGATAAGATTCCGTCTGCAGTCACCACTAGGGGGAGCTCCCTGTATACAGAGATACATGATAAGATCCTGTCTGCAGTCACCACTAGGGGGAGCTCCCTGTATACAGAGATACATGATAAGATCCTCTCTGCAGCCACCACTAGGGGGAGCTCCCTGTATACAGAGATACATGATAAGATTCCGTCTGCAGTCACCACTAGGGGGAGCTCCCTGTATACAGAGATACATGATAAGATCCTGTCTGCAGCCACCACTAGGGGGAGCTCCCTGTATACAGAGATACATGATAAGATCCTGTCTGCAGTCACCACTAGGGGGAGCTCCCTGTATACAGAGATACATGATAAGATCCTGTCTGCAGCCACCACTAGGGGAAGCTCCCTATATACAGAGATACATGATAAGATCCTGTCTGCAGCCACCACTAGGGGGAGCTCCCTGTATACAGAGATACATGATAAGATCCTGTCTGCAGTCACCACTAGGGGGAGCTCCCTGTATACAGAGATACATGATAAGATCCTGTCTGCAGCCACCACTAGGGGAAGCTCCCTATATACAGAGATACATGATAAGATCCTCAAGCAAGCAGAATTTGGCTGACAGCACTTCCAGGATCAAGGGATGCACGCTCTAAGCCCAGGGACCCAGTTGGACATCAAAAGTCACAAAAAATGAAGAGGAGCAGCATCCAATCCAGGTGAAAAAACATGTGAAATTAATTGTGCCATGAGAACATACAACGTTTCGACCATCACATGGTCTTTTTCAAGCATACTACATAGCAAATATGGCGGTCTTAAATAGGCCAAAGTGGCCAACCAGCATCAAGTATCCGCCCATTCATGAATAAATAGTCATCAATTATATAAAAAAACATACAAAAATAATATTAAATACATAACAATACAATACAGACATAAAATATAAAATGTAATTCAGAGATAGTACAATTTCAGCAGCACATGGTAAAAATAAACAAAAAAACAACCAATCACAAGTATGAAATCACTAATGATATGTTAGTATCACCCATGTATCCTAGCAACCCTCCACCAATCAGATGTAGTCATATATAAGGGTGTCCACAACATAACCAGTCAGCCAATGAATGTACACACAAAAAATAGCGCCAAACCCAGTAACCAATTGGATTTACCTACATATCCCGTGGTATCATGGAATCGCCATCCAGTGCTCAGTAACCCCCCATTAGAGTCATCACAGGGCGCCCGTCCGGTGAAAGACCCAAATCTCGCGTTGTCACAACGCAGATATCGCGCATGTGTAACAGCGATCAGCGCGAGCTCCATCAATCTAGCCACACAAATTCATAATGATCAAAGAGAGGTGAAAAAGATAGCGGTAACCTGTCATACAAGTCGCGCAGGCGCACTAGCGCCCAGCGCAGGCCACAACATCGCAGCAAAACAAAACTATGCTAGTCTAGGGGCGGTCATGTGACAAATCACATGATCGCAATTCAACCAATCCCCTACCAGTGAGCGCGGTCACATGACTAAGTCACATGTTCGCAATCCCACAACCTAGCAACGCTAATAAACTACTCAAAACCAACTCCATGGTTGACGACTATTTATTCATGAATGGGCGGATACTTGATGCTGGTTGGCCACTTTGGCCTATTTAATACCGCCATATTTGCTATGTAGTATGCTTGAAAAAGACCATGTGATGGTCGAAACGTTGTATGTTCTCATGGCGCAATAAATTTCACATGTTTTTTCACCCGGATTGGATGCTGCTCCTCTTCATTTTTTGTGACATGATAAGATCCTGTCTGCAGTCACCACTAGGGGGAGCTCCCTGTATACATAGATATATGATAAGATTCCATCTGCAGTCACCACTAGGGGGAGCTTCCTGTATACAGAGATACATGATAAGATCCTGTCTGCAGCCACCACTAGGGGAGCTCCCTGTATACAGAGATACATGATACGATTCTGTCTGCAGTCACCACTAGGGGGAGCTCCCTCTATACAGAGATACATGATAAGATCCTGTCTGCAGTCACCACTAGGGGGGGCTCCCTGTATACAGAGATGCATGATAAGATTCTGTCTGCAGTCACCACTAGGGGGAGCTCCCTGTATACAGAGATACATGATAAGATCCTGTCTGCAGTCACCGCTAGGGGGAGCTCCCTGTATACAGAGATATATGGTAAGATTCCATCTGCAGTCACCACTAGGGGAAGCTCCCTGTATAGAGATATATGATAAGATCTTGTCTGCAGCCAACACTAGGGGGAGCTCCCTGTATACTCTGCCCTAAACAGGACAGTCAGTACGCCGGGGTGGGAGCGTGATGCCAGGAGTGAGGAAGCAACAGGAGGACGGCATCGCAAGAAAATGGGAGGTGCCAGACCCAGATCTGCGACATCCATCAGACCGGACCACCCCCGGGGTGAGTATAATAAAACTTGTTTTTCTTATCTTGCAGGTCGGATCGGGGGTTTATCTACAGCATTATAGAATGCTCTATATCAGCCCTGAAAGGCAGCGGCCCCATCTTATAGCGGCCAAAACATGTGACAGGTTCCCTTTAAGTGTAAAAATAAAGTCTATTAGAAAGTTGAAGCTGCAGCGCTTTTCCTTGATCCTCTGATCGGCGTGGCTCAGAGTTGGGCCGGTTCAGTCTGTGCACTCTGATCGGCGTGGCTCAGAGTTGGGCTGGTGCAGTCTGTGCGCTCTGATAGGCATGGCTCAGAGTTGGGCTGGTGCAGTCTATGCACTCTGATCGGCGTGGCTCAGAGTTGGGCCGGTGCAGTCTGTGCACTCTGATCGGCGTGGTCAGAGTGGGGCCGGTGCAGTCTGTGCACTCTGATCGGCGTGGTTAGAGTGGGGCCGGTGCAGTCTGTGCACTCTGATCAGCTTGGTCAGAGTTGGGCCGGTGCAGTCTGTGCACTCTGATCGGCGTGGTCAGAGTGGGGCCGGTGCAGTCTGTGCACTCTGATCGGCGTGGTTAGAGTGGGGCCGGTGCAGTCTGTGCACTCTGATCAGCGTGGTCAGAGTGGGGCCGGTGCAGTCTGTGCACTCTGATCGGCGTGGTTAGAGTGGGGCCGGTGCAGTCTGTGCACTCTGATCAGCGTGGTCAGAGTTGGGCCGGTGCAGTCTGTGCACTCTGATCGGCGTGGTCAGAGTGGGGCCGGTGCAGTCTGTGCACTCTGATCGGCGTGGTTAGAGTGGGGCCGGTGCAGTCTGTGCACTCTGATCAGCGTGGTCAGAGTTGGGCCGGTGCAGTCTGTGCACTCTGATCAGCGTGGTCAGAGTTGGGCCGGTGCAGTCTGTGCACTCTGATCGGCGTGGTCAGAGTCGGGCCGGTGCAGTCTGTGCGGGGAGCTCGGTGTTTGACGCATGTTTCTGCTGAAGCCTCATTGTCATGAGACACACGGACCTGGTGACATCAGATGACAGGACGCTGCATCCCATGATCTCACCATCTGATGACTTCATCTGCTGCATCTCCTCTGCTGCTGCCAAGAAATAACAGATTCTAGAGACTCTGCTGAGTCACGACCTCCTCCTATACAATAAGCAGCAGGGACTACAACCCTCACCATGGCTCAGACACTGCAGTTGTCTCATACATATAGAATATGTCCAGGATAAATCTTATAAATCAGAGACCGACATCAGAGGAAAATACAGAAAACAGAGACCTGGTTATGGGTGGGATTTACACTCTGACCTGGAGATGACCCCCACTGTCCGGGTCATCCAGGATCTGATACCTGAGACTCCGCTGATCGTGGACAGCAAAACCACAGCAAGAACCAAGACAAGCAGAACCGCCTTACCACCCAATATTCCACACTATCATTCCCATCATCCCGGAGACGTGGTGCTCGCTCTGCTCACTCACCATCTGCCCAGAGACGCTGCCACTGGTGCCCTCCATCTGCCCAGAGAACCGGCCACTGGTGCCCTCCATCTGCCCAGAGACACGGCCACTGGTGCCCTCCATCTGCCCAGAGAACCGGCCACTGGTTCCCTCCATCTGCCCAGAGACACTGCCACTGGTGCCCTCCATCTGCCCAGAGACACGGCCACTGATGCCCTCCATCTGCCCAGAGACACGGCCACTCGTGCCCTCCATCTACCCAGAGACACTGACACTGATGCCCTCCATCTGCCCAGAGACACGGCCACTGGTGCCCTCCATCTGCCCAGAGAACCGGCCACTGGTGCCCTCCATCTGCCCAGAGACACGGCCACTGGTGCCCTCCATCTGCCCAGAGACACTGCCACTGGTGCCCTCCATCTGCCCAGAGAACCGGCCACTGATGCCCTCCATCTGCCCAGAGACACGGCCACTGGTGCCCTCCATCTGCCCAGAGACACGGCCACTCGTGCCCTCCATCTGCCCAGAGACACTGCCACTCGTGCCCTCCATCTGCCCAGAGGCACGGTCACTGATGCCCTCCATCTGCCCAGAGACACGGTCACTGATGCCCTCCATCTGCCCAGAGACACGGTCACTGATGCCCTCCATCTGCCCAGAGACACGGTCACTGATGCCCTCCATCTGCCCAGAGACACTGTCACTGATGCCCTCCATCTGCCCAGAGACACGGCCACTGGTGCCCTCCATCTGCCCAGAGACACGGTCACTGGTGCCCTCCATCTGCCCAGAGACATTTCCAGTAGTGTCCTCCATCTACCCAGAGACATTTCCAGTAGTGTCCTCCATCTGCCTAGAGACATTTACAGTGGTGCGGTTGTTTGGATATCGCTGTGTGTAACGGGGATCAGCAACCGGCCCCCCCTGTCGGGTATCGCTGATCGTGCAGCATTGGCTAGGGCCGTTTTTCGATCGCTGGTCTCCCGCTGGCCAGCGCGCATCGCTGTGTGTGACAGCGAGAGACCAGCGATCAGCGACGCTGGTTTCTAATGTAAATATCGGGTATCCAGGAGCCGCGGCTCTTAGATACCCGACGTTTACTTTAGAAACCAGCGTCCAGTGTCGCTGGTCCTGATCGCTGGGGCTGTCTATGTGACAGCTCACCAGCGATCGGCCTAACGATGTCCCAGCGACCCCATCATGTCGGATCGTTGGTGGGATCGCTGGGACATCGTTATGTGTAACGGGGGCTTTAGGCTGCTTTCACATATCAGTGTCATACCATCAGTCACAATCCGTTGGCTCGACAGATTGACGGATGGGACGGATCCGTTTTTTGACCGTTTCTTCCGTTTTCTGACGGATCCGTTTTTAAAAACGCCCACAGACAGATACATAGATAGGAAATGAGAAACTAGGTCTGAGCTGAAAAAGTAAATTAATGTGTATGCAAAATGTAAATGCATATAAACACATGGATACATAGATAGATAGACATGGGATAAATAGAATACAGATATATCCATAGATGTATCTATGGACCCCAGCACAGACCTCCGTACAGACACGCATACCCCCGCACAGACCGCTGCAAAAACCTGCATACCCCCGCACAGACCGCTGCACAGCCCACGCACAGCCCCACCACACACCATACAGGCACACAGTGTCGGCGCATGCGGTTAAAAAAACCGGAAACCGATGACGGATTCCGTCATTTGTCGGACAGCAACGGATCCGGCGCCCATAGGCTTCCATTCTAGCAAACGACGGACAGCGCCGAATCCGTTGCTGTCCGACTTTTCGATAGAGGCAAAAAACGTTCCTGAGTCCGTTGTCTCCGGCCGATGGACAAAGAATTTCCGACGGATGAAACGTGCGGCGATCAGTCGGAATCCGTCGCTGGATCCGTTTTTTTCAAAATTTGACAGATTGCGACTGATGGCAAAAAAAAGTGATATGTGAAAGAGGCCTTACAGCTAATGAAGACCCAAAAGCCATTATCTCAGTAAATTAGAATACTCTATATTAACATCAGCTTGAAAAATGATTGCAAAATCTGAAATGTCGTCCTACTGAAATGTATGATGAGTAAATGCACTCACTACTTGGTCAGGCTCCGTTTGCATCAATTACTGTATCAATGCGGCGTGGCATGGATGCGATCAGCCTGTGACACTGCTGAGGGGTTATGGAAGCCCAGGTTGCTTTGATAGCAGCCTTCAGCTCGTCTGCATTGTTGGGTCTGGTGTCTCTCATCTTCCTCTTGATAATACTCCGTAGATTCTCTATGGGGTTAAGGTCAGGCGAGTTTGCTGCCAATCAAGCCCAGTGATACTGTTGTGTGTACACCAGGCATTGGTACTTTTGGCCGTGTGGACAGGGGCCAAGTCCTGCTGGAGAATGACATTTCCATCTCCATAAAGCTTGTCGGCAGACGGAAGCATGAAGAGCTCTAACATGTCCTGGTAGACGGCTCTGCTGACTTTGGTCTTGATAAAACACAGTGGACCTACACCAGCAGATGACATGGCTCCCCAAACCATCACTGATGGTGGAGACCTCACACTAGACCTCCAGCAGCTTGGATTGTGGCCTCTCCACTCTTCCTCCAGACTCTGGGACCACTGACAACAGTCCGGTTCTTCTTCTCCTTGGCCCAGGTAAGACGCTTCTGGCGTTGCCTATTGGTCATGAGTGTCTGACACAAGGAATGTGACACTTGTGGCCCATGTCCTGGAGACGTCTGTGTGTGGTGTGAAGCAATGACTCCAGCAGCAGTCCACTCCTTGTGAATCTCCCCCACATTACTGAATGGCCTTTTCTTAACGATCCTTTCCAGGCTGTGGTTATCCCGGTGGCTTGTGCACCTTTTTCTACCACACTTTTTCCTTCCACTCCAGTTTCCATTAATATTCTTGGATACAGCACTCTGTGAACAGCCGGCTTCTTTACCAATAACCATTTTTTGTGGCTTCCCCTCCTTGTGGAGTGTGTCAGTGACTGCCTTCTGGACATCTGTCAGGTCAGCAGTCTTCCCCATGATTGTGGAGCTAGTGAAACAGACTAAGGGCACCGTTACACATAGCGACGCACCAGCGATCGCGACAACGATATGACCTGGTAAGGATCGTTGGTGCGTCGCTACATGGTCACTAGTGAGCTGTCAAACCGGCAGATCTACTCAACGATGAAGCAATGATTCGGCGATCCGTATAACGACTTCAGCGGTCGTTGGGACCTTGTCACACAGCAGCTATTCTGACGACTCAGACCTCGATAGCGTGAGTTCTGAGTCGCCATTGAAGTCGCTCATCGCTGTTATGGAGTCAAACACAGTGATGCATGCCGGCCAGCGGGACATGAATGATCAAAAAATGGCCTAGGACATTCGAGCACGATCAGCGATATCGCAGCGGGGGTGGGGTGATCGCCGCTATATGTCACACGTAGCGAGGTCGCTGTTGCGTCACAAAATTGGTGATGTTTCAGCGATCTCGCTATGTGAGACGGGGCATTAAGGGACCTTTATAAACACTTAGGAGCCTTTACAGGTGTTTATTGATAATTATTCTAATTGATTGAGATAATTTTTGGGTTTTCATTGGCTGTAAGCCATAATCATCAACATTACCAGAAATAAACCCGTGAAATAGATCACTCTGTGTGTAATGCTCTATAGGATAGAGGAGAGGCACTGTCTGTATTGAAGATCTGAAATACATTCACTTTTTGATGATTTTCTAATTTTGTGAGAAGCTCCTGTATAAACCAATAATGGCATCCACATTCTATATACATTCTATATATTCTATATACATTCTATATATTCTATATACATTCTATATTCCACAAGACAGACTTTTCTATCAGGTACTCTGCCCATTTCCCAGTGTGGTGCTCCATATTTCTAGAGACAACTTCCAGAGGTCTCCTCCACTGTAAGACTTCCCTTCCAGCTGTAACCTTCACCCTCCACCTTATTGGCCTCCATCATCTCAGAGGTCAATGTTATGGAGGAAGCCTCTAATCTCCTCTATATAAGTGGTTGCCTCCATACTGGGATGGACAGTTTCCAGTAGTGGTCTCCATCATGCTACAGTCTTCTCTATAAGTCTTGTTCCCCACTGAGGCACGCAGCCACCGGAGATCTTTTTTTTTACTGTAGCATTAACTAGACATTTTATTGTCAATGGCCTCCTCTGTCCTCTCGCTTGCAGGGTCGACCTTCTCTGCTCCAAGTCATTCTGGAGAGATCTTTCTATAGTTGGGAACATGGCCAGTGACTCCAGTTCTACTAAGACCCCAGGACGCCCCCCACATTAGATATATAATATAGAGGCACTCACTTTTCTATATATATATTAGATCAGGGCTCCCCAACTCCAGTCCTCAAGGCCCACCAACAGGTCATGTTTTCAGGATTTCCTTAGTATTGCTCAGGTGGGCCTTGAGGACTGGAGTTGGGGAACCCTGCATTAGATTACGATTCATCACATCCAGCAGATACAAGGTATGTAATCTCTCCCCACATGAAGCAGGAGGAACCTGCGGACCCGGCAGAGACCCTCTATAGTCACTAGTGCAAGCCACATAATGCCCCACCATAATGTCAGGAGGAGGCACAGAAAGAGCCGAGAGCGACCCCTGGCGGTCGCTGAGCTCATTACATGCGCTGCACACTAACCTCTAGAGCAGCAGACTGTTGTCACCTGCCCCACAATGAGGCTTCTTAACCCATCACACTCCACACAGATCGCAGCTCATTTGCCTCACTGACAGCAGAAGCTCCAAAGGACGTCACATTAATCAATAGAAGGAGCGCAACAAACCCCAGACACAGAGCCCGAACCCTGCCAGCTCCAGAGAGAAGCGCCTCAGTGCCACCATGCCCCACAGGGGGGCGCAGGAAGCAGCAGATGGCGCCGGGTACATACATCAATGCTTTACAAGGGCGCACTGCCTCCTAATGACTCCGGGGGAAACACTGTCTGCAAAGGAGTCAGCAGTGCTGGGTCCCCCCTCAATATGCAGAGAGCATAGATCAGGGCACAGCCCCCCCCCATAGATCAGGGCACAGCCCCCCCCCCCATAGATCAGGGCACAGCCCCCCCCTCCATAGATCAGGGCACAGCCCCCCCCCATAGATCAGGGCACAGCCCCCCCCTCCATAGATCAGGGCACAGCCCCCCCCCCTCCATAGATCAGGGCACAGCCCCCCCCCCATAGATCAGGGCACAGCCCCCCCCCATAGATCAGGGCACAGCCCCCCCCCATAGATCAGGGCACAGCCCCCCCCTCCATAGATCAGGGCACAGCCCCCCCCCCTCCATAGATCAGGGCACAGCCCCCCCCCCATAGATCAGGGCACAGCCCCCCCCCATAGATCAGGGCACAGCCCCCCCCCCATAGATCAGGGCACAGCCCCCCCCCCATAGATCAGGGCACGGCCCCCCCCCCTCCATAGATCAGGGCACAGCCCCCCCCCCCATAGATCAGGGCACAGCCCCCCCCTCCATAGATCAGGGCACAGCCCCCCCCCCCATAGATCAGGGCACAGCCCCCCCCCCCATAGATCAGGGCACAGCCCCCCCCTCCTCTGGGCAGCTGTGAGCCTGGAAGCTGCGGATCGTCTCCTCCACTCTGCGGCCGCGCTGTGATACAATGTATCCAGGAGTCAATATTGACATTAGAAGCTGCGCGACACAATGTAGCGACCGGCTGGATCCGATCCCAGGGGATCCCAGAACTAGGACAGGGGTCAGAAGCCCGAGACCCCCGGGAATCACCAGATCCGAACAGTCCAGGCAATAAGCGCAGACCTGAGACCGATATTGGGGGTAGTGGTCCTATAAGCTGTGTGCAGGGTATTGGGGGTAGTGGTCCTATAGGCTGTGTGCAGGGTATTGGGGGTAGTGGTCCTATAGGCTGTGTGCAGGGTATTGGGGGTAGTGGTCCTATAGGCTGTGTGCAGGGTATTGGGGGTAGCGGTCCTATAGGCTGTGTGCAGGGTATTGAGGGTAGCGGTCCTATAGGCTGTGCGCAGGGTATTGGGGGTAGTGGTCCTATAGGCTGTGCGCAGGGTATTGGGGGTAGTGGTCCTATAGGCTGTGTGCAGGGTATTGGGGGTAGCGGTCCTATAGGCTGTGCGCAGGGTATTGGGGGTAGTGGTCCTATAGGCTGTGCGCAGGGTATTGGGGGTAGTGGTCCTATAGGCTGTGTGCAGGGTATTGAGGGTAGCGGTCCTATAGGCTGTGCGCAGGGTATTGGGGGTAGTGGTCCTATAGGCTGTGCGCAGGGTATTGGGGGTAGCGGTCCTATAGGCTGTGTGCAGGGTATTGGGGGTAGCGGTCCTATAGGCTGTGTGCAGGGTATTGGGGGTAGCGGTCCTATAGGCTGTGTGCAGGGTATTGGGGGTAGTGGTCCTATAGGCTGTGTGCAGGGTATTGGGGGTAGTGGTCCTATAGGCTGTGTGCAGGGTATTGAGGGTAGTGGTCCTATAGGCTGTGCGCAGGGTATTGGGGGTAGTGGTCCTATAGGCTGTGCGCAGGGTATTGGGGGTAGTGGTCCTATAGGCTGTGTGCAGGGTATTGGGGGTAGCGGTCCTATAGGCTGTGTGCAGGGTATTGGGGGTAGCGGTCCTATAGGCTGTGTGCAGGGTATTGAGGGTAGCGGTCCTATAGGCTGTGTGCAGGGTATTGGGGGTAGTGGTCCTATAGGCTGTGTGCAGGGTATTGGGGGTAGTGGTCCTATAGGCTGTGTGCAGGGTATTGGGGGTAGTGGTCCTATAGGCTGTGTGCAGGGTATTGGGGGTAGTGGTCCTATAGGCTGTGTGCAGGGTATTGAGGGTAGCGGTCCTATAGGCTGTGTGCAGGGTATTGGGGGTAGCGGTCCTATAGGCTGTGTGCAGGGTATTGGGGGTAGTGGTCCTATAGGCTGTGTGCAGGGTATTGGGGGTAGTGGTCCTATAGGCTGTGTGCAGGGTATTGGGGGTAGTGGTCCTATAGGCTGTGTGCAGGGTATTGGGGGTAGTGGTCCTATAGGCTGTGTGCAGGGTATTGGGGGTAGCGGTCCTATAGGCTGTGTGCAGGGTATTGGGGGTAGTGGTCCTATAGGCTGTGTGCAGGGTATTGGGGGTAGTGGTCCTATAGGCTGTGTGCAGGGTATTGAGGGTAGCGGTCCTATAGGCTGTGTGCAGGGTATTGAGGGTAGTGGTCCTATAGGCTGTGTGCAGGGTATTGAGGGTAGTGGTCCTATAGGCTGTGTGCAGGGTATTGGGGGTAGTGGTCCTATAGGCTGTGTGCAGGGTATTGGGGGTAGTGGTCCTATAGGCTGTGTGCAGGGTATTGGGGGTAGCGGTCCTATAGGCTGTGTGCAGGGTATTGGGGGTAGCGGTCCTATAGGCTGTGTGCAGGGTATTGGGGGTAGTGGTCCTATAGGCTGTGTGCAGGGTATTGGGGGTAGCGGTCCTATAGGCTGTGTGCAGGGTATTGGGGGTAGCGGTCCTATAGGCTGTGTGCAGGGTATTGGGGGTAGCGGTCCTATAGGCTGTGTGCAGGGTATTGAGGGTAGTGGTCCTATAGGCTGTGTGCAGGGTATTGGGGGTAGTGGTCCTATAGGCTGTGTGCAGGGTATTGGGGGTAGTGGTCCTATAGGCTGTGTGCAGGGTATTGGGGGTAGTGGTCCTATAGGCTGTGTGCAGGGTATTGGGGGTAGTGGTCCTATAGGCTGTGTGCAGGGTATTGGGGGTAGTGGTCCTATAGGCTGTGTGCAGGGTATTGGGGGTAGTGGTCCTATAGGCTGTGTGCAGGGTATTGGGGGTAGTGGTCCTATAGGCTGTGTGCAGGGTATTGGGGGTAGTGGTCCTATAGGCTGTGTGCAGGGTATTGGGGGTAGTGGTCCTATAGGCTGTGTGCAGGGTATTGGGGGTAGTGGTCCTATAGGCTGTGTGCAGGGTATTGGGGGTAGTGGTCCTATAGGCTGTGTGCAGGGTATTGGGGGTAGTGGTCCTATAGGCTGTGTGCAGGGTATTGGGGGTAGTGGTCCTATAGGCTGTGTGCAGGGTATTGGGGGTAGTGGTCCTATAGGCTGTGTGCAGGGTATTGGGGGTAGTGGTCCTATAGGCTGTGTGCAGGGTATTGGGGGTAGTGGTCCTATAGGCTGTGTGCAGGGTATTGGGGGTAGTGGTCCTATAGGCTGTGTGCAGGGTATACTGCCCCATGTGTATAATTACACCCGTGTGATCTGCATGTGCCTATAATGTCATTGGTGTGGGGAGTATAATCTACAGTCATGCTATAGATATGTTTTCATGGTGTGAATACTCGGGGGTGTATAATCTCCACGTGCTCCGTGGTTTTCTGCACTGGGATCACTTTCACTTTCCGTGGATTTCAGCTCTGCAGGAGACACAGGGGGGGATCAGAGCCCCTCAACAAAATACACTGCAAGTCCAGCAGACAATGATAATATACATGTGAAGGAAGAGTGTGTAAACTCCGGCACAGAAAGCACCAGAAACCCCGACATCACTGCCCCCCCCCGACATCAGTGCCCCCCCCCGACATCAGTGCCCCCCCCCGACATCACTGCCCCCCCCGACATCAGTGCCCCCCCCCGACATCAGCGCCCCCCCCCGACATCACTGCCCCCCCCGACATCAGTGCCCCCCCCCCGACATCACTGCCCCCCCCCGACATCAGTGCCCCCCCCCCGACATCAGTGCCCCCCCCCGACATCAGTGCCTCCCCCCCGACATCACTGCCCCCCCCGACATCAGTGCCCCCCCCCGACATCACTGCCCCCCCGACATCAGTGCCCCCCCGACATCAGTGCCCCCCCCCGACATCCGGCACCTTGTGAGGTGGACCAGTGATCGGAAATCTCATATTTTATACATAAGTGGATTTAATTTCCCCGTTCACCAGCATCAGACGGATCTGTTATTATACCTTATGCCTTGGATAACTTTATACAGGGCTCTCCTGCACCCGGTCCATCTCCCATCACTTTATACAGGGCTCCCCTGCACCCGGTCCATCTCCCATCACTTTATACAGGGCTCCCCTGCACCCGGTCCATCTCCCATCACTTTATACAGGGCTCCCCTGCACCCGGTCCATCTCCCATCACTTTATACAGGGCTCCCCTGCACCCGGTCCATCTCCCATCACTTTATACAGGGCTCTCCTGCACCCGGTCCATCTCCCATCACTTTATACAGGGCTCTCCTGCACCCGGTCCATCTCCCATCACTTTATACAGGGCTCCCCTGCACCCGGTCCATCTCCCATCACTTTATACAGGGCTCCCCTGCACCCGGTCCATCTCCCATCACTTTATACAGGGCTCCCCTGCACCCGGTCCATCTCCCATCACTTTATACAGGGCTCCCCTGCACCCGGTCCATCTCCCATCACTTTATACAGGGCTCTCCTGCACCCGGTCCATCTCCCATCACTTTATACAGGGCTCCCCTGCACCCGGTCCATCTCCCATCACTTTATACAGGGCTCTCCTGCACCCGGTCCATCTCCCATCACTTTATACAGGGCTCCCCTGCACCCGGTCCATCTCCCATCACTTTATACAGGGCTCTCCTGCACCCGGTCCATCTCCCATCACTTTATACAGGGCTCTCCTGCACCCGGTCCATCTCCCATCACTTTATACAGGGCTCCCCTGCACCCGGTCCATCTCCCATCACTTTATACAGGGCTCCCCTGCACCCGGTCCATCTCCCATCACTTTATACAGGGCTCCCCTGCACCCGGTCCATCTCCCATCACTTTATACAGGGCTCTCCTGCACCCGGTCCATCTCCCATCACTTTATACAGGGCTCCCCTGCACCCGGTCCATCTCCCATCACTTTATACAGGGCTCTCCTGCACCCGGTCCATCTCCCATCACTTTATACAGGGCTCCCCTGCACCCGGTCCATCTCCCATCACTTTATACAGGGCTCTCCTGCACCCGGTCCATCTCCCATCACTTTATACAGGGCTCTCCTGCACCCGGTCCATCTCCCATCACTTTATACAGGGCTCCCCTGCACCCGGTCCATCTCCCATCACTTTATACAGGGCTCCCCTGCACCCGGTCCATCTCCCATCACTTTATACAGGGCTCCCCTGCACCCGGTCCATCTCCCATCACTTTATACAGGGCTCTCCTGCACCCGGTCCATCTCCCATCACTTTATACAGGGCTCCCCTGCACCCGGTCCATCTCCCATCACTTTATACAGGGCTCTCCTGCACCCGGTCCATCTCCCATCACTTTATACAGGGCTCCCCTGCACCCGGTCCATCTCCCATCACTTTATACAGGGCTCCCCTGCACCCGGTCCATCTCCCATCACTTTATACAGGGCTCTCCTGCACCCGGTCCATCTCCCATCACTTTATACAGGGCTCCCCTGCACCCGGTCCATCTCCCATCACTTTATACAGGGCTCTCCTGCACCCGGTCCATCTCCCATCACTTTATACAGGGCTCCCCTGCACCCGGTCCATCTCCCATCACTTTATACAGGACTCTCCTGCACCCGGTCCATCTCCCATCACTTTATACAGGGCTCTCCTGCACCCGGTCCATCTCCCATCACTTTATACAGGGCTCCCCTGCACCCGGTCCATCTCCCATCACTTTATACAGGGCTCCCCTGCACCCGGTCCATCTCCCATCACTTTATACAGGGCTCCCCTGCACCCGGTCCATCTCCCATCACTTTATACAGGGCTCCCCTGCACCCGGTCCATCTCCCATCACTTTATACAGGGCTCCCCTGCACCCGGTCCATCTCCCATCACTTTATACAGGACTCTCCTGCACCCGGTCCATCTCCCATCACTTTATACAGGACTCTCCTGCACCCGGTCCATCTCCCATCACTTTATACAGGGCTCCCCTGCACCCGGTCCATCTCCCATCACTTTATACAGGGCTCTCCTGCACCCGGTCCATCTCCCATCACTTTATACAGGGCTCTCCTGCACCCGGTCCATCTCCCATCACTTTATACAGGGCTCTCCTGCACCCGGTCCATCTCCCATCACTTTATACAGGGCTCCCCTGCACCCGGTCCATCTCCCATCACTTTATACAGGGCTCCCCTGCACCCGGTCCATCTCCCATCACTTTATACAGGGCTCTCCTGCACCCGGTCCATCTCCCATCACTTTATACAGGACTCTCCTGCACCCGGTCCATCTCCCATCACTTTATACAGGGCTCCCCTGCACCCGGTCCATCTCCCATCACTTTATACAGGGCTCCCCTGCACCCGGTCCATCTCCCATCACTTTATACAGGGCTCTCCTGCACCCGGTCCATCTCCCATCACTTTATACAGGGCTCTCCTGCACCCGGTCCATCTCCCATCACTTTATACAGGGCTCCCCTGCACCCGGTCCATCTCCCATCACTTTATACAGGGCTCCCCTGCACCCGGTCCATCTCCCATCACTTTATACAGGGCTCTCCTGCACCCGGTCCATCTCCCATCACTTTATACAGGGCTCCCCTGCACCCGGTCCATCTCCCATCACTTTATACAGGGCTCTCCTGCACCCGGTCCATCTCCCATCACTTTATACAGGGCTCTCCTGCACCCGGTCCATCTCCCATCACTTTATACAGGGCTCCCCTGCACCCGGTCCATCTCCCATCACTTTATACAGGGCTCCCCTGCACCCGGTCCATCTCCCATCACTTTATACAGGGCTCTCCTGCACCCGGTCCATCTCCCATCACTTTATACAGGGCTCTCCTGCACCCGGTCCATCTCCCATCACTTTATACAGGGCTCCCCTGCACCCGGTCCATCTCCCATCACTTTATACAGGGCTCCCCTGCACCCGGTCCATCTCCCATCACTTTATACAGGGCTCTCCTGCACCCGGTCCATCTCCCATCACTTTATACAGGGCTCCCCTGCACCCGGTCCATCTCCCATCACTTTATACAGGGCTCCCCTGCACCCGGTCCATCTCCCATCACTTTATACAGGGCTCCCCTGCACCCGGTCCATCTCCCATCACTTTATACAGGACTCTCCTGCACCCGGTCCATCTCCCATCACTTTATACAGGACTCTCCTGCACCCGGTCCATCTCCCATCACTTTATACAGGGCTCCCCTGCACCCGGTCCATCTCCCATCACTTTATACAGGGCTCTCCTGCACCCGGTCCATCTCCCATCACTTTATACAGGGCTCTCCTGCACCCGGTCCATCTCCCATCACTTTATACAGGGCTCTCCTGCACCCGGTCCATCTCCCATCACTTTATACAGGGCTCTCCTGCACCCGGTCCATCTCCCATCACTTTATACAGGGCTCCCCTGCACCCGGTCCATCTCCCATCACTTTATACAGGGCTCCCCTGCACCCGGTCCATCTCCCATCACTTTATACAGGACTCTCCTGCACCCGGTCCATCTCCCATCACTTTATACAGGACTCTCCTGCACCCGGTCCATCTCCCATCACTTTATACAGGGCTCCCCTGCACCCGGTCCATCTCCCATCACTTTATACAGGGCTCCCCTGCACCCGGTCCATCTCCCATCACTTTATACAGGGCTCTCCTGCACCCGGTCCATCTCCCATCACTTTATACAGGGCTCTCCTGCACCCGGTCCATCTCCCATCACTTTATACAGGGCTCCCCTGCACCCGGTCCATCTCCCATCACTTTATACAGGGCTCCCCTGCACCCGGTCCATCTCCCATCACTTTATACAGGGCTCCCCTGCACCCGGTCCATCTCCCATCACTTTATACAGGGCTCCCCTGCACCCGGTCCATCTCCCATCACTTTATACAGGGCTCCCCTGCACCCGGTCCATCTCCCATCACTTTATACAGGGCTCCCCTGCACCCGGTCCATCTCCCATCACTTTATACAGGGCTCTCCTGCACCCGGTCCATCTCCCATCACTTTATACAGGGCTCCCCTGCACCCGGTCCATCTCCCATCACTTTATACAGGGCTCCCCTGCACCCGATCCATCTCCCATCACTTTATACAGGGCTCCCCTGCACCCGATCCATCTCCCATCACTTTATACAGGGCTCCCCTGCACCCGATCCATCTCCCATCACTTTATACAGGGCTCCCCTGCACCCGGTCCATCTCCCATCACTTTATACAGGGCTCCCCTGCACCCGGTCCATCTCCCATCACTTTATACAGGGCTCCCCTGCACCCGGTCCATCTCCCATCACTTTATACAGGGCTCCCCTGCACCCGGTCCATCTCCCATCACTTTATACAGGGCTCTCCTGCACCCGGTCCATCTCCCATCACTTTATACAGGGCTCCCCTGCACCCGGTCCATCTCCCATCACTTTATACAGGGCTCTCCTGCACCCGGTCCATCTCCCATCACTTTATACAGGGCTCCCCTGCACCCGGTCCATCTCCCATCACTTTATACAGGGCACCCCTGCACCCGGTCCATCTCCCATCACTTTATACAGGACTCTCCTGCACCCGGTCCATCTCCCATCACTTTATACAGGACTCTCCTGCACCCGGTCCATCTCCCATCACTTTATACAGGGCTCTCCTGCACCCGGTCCATCTCCCATCACTTTATACAGGGTCCCCTGCACCCGGTCCATCTCCCATCACTTTATACAGGGTCCCCTGCACCCGGTCCATCTCCCATCACTTTATACAGGGCTCCCCTGCACCCGGTCCATCTCCCATCACTTTATACAGGGCTCTCCTGCACCCGGTCCATCTCCCATCACTTTATACAGGACTCTCCTGCACCCGGTCCATCTCCCATCACTTTATACAGGGCTCTCCTGCACCCGGTCCATCTCCCATCACTTTATACAGGGTCCCCTGCACCCGGTCCATCTCCCATCACTTTATACAGGGTCCCCTGCACCCGGTCCATCTCCCATCACTTTATACAGGGTCCCCTGCACCCGGTCCATCTCCCATTACTTTATACAGGGCTCTCCTGCACCCGGTCCATCTCCCATCACTTTATACAGGGTCCCCTGCACCCGGTCCATCTCCCATCACTTTATACAGGGTCCCCTGCACCCGGTCCATCTCCCATCACTTTATACAGGGCTCCCCTGCACCCGGTCCATCTCCCATCACTTTATACAGGGTCCCCTGCACCCGGTCCATCTCCCATCACTTTATACAGGGCTCTCCTGCACCCGGTCCATCTCCCATCACTTTATACAGGGTCCCCTGCACCCGGTCCATCTCCCATCACTTTATACAGGGTCCCCTGCACCCGGTCCATCTCCCATCACTTTATACAGGGCTCCCCTGCACCCGGTCCATCTCCCATCACTTTATACAGGGCTCTCCTGCACCCGGTCCATCTCCCATCACTTTATACAGGACTCTCCTGCACCCGGTCCATCTCCCATCACTTTATACAGGGCTCTCCTGCACCCGGTCCATCTCCCATCACTTTATACAGGGTCCCCTGCACCCGGTCCATCTCCCATCACTTTATACAGGGTCCCCTGCACCCGGTCCATCTCCCATCACTTTATACAGGGTCCCCTGCACCCGGTCCATCTCCCATTACTTTATACAGGGCTCTCCTGCACCCGGTCCATCTCCCATCACTTTATACAGGGTCCCCTGCACCCGGTCCATCTCCCATCACTTTATACAGGGTCCCCTGCACCCGGTCCATCTCCCATCACTTTATACAGGGCTCCCCTGCACCCGGTCCATCTCCCATCACTTTATACAGGGTCCCCTGCACCCGGTCCATCTCCCATCACTTTATACAGGGCTCTCCTGCACCCGGTCCATCTCCCATCACTTTATACAGGACTCTCCTGCACCCGGTCCATCTCCCATCACTTTATACAGGGCTCTCCTGCACCCGGTCCATCTCCCATGACTTTATACAGGGTCCCCTGCACCCGGTCCATCTCCCATCACTTTATACAGGGCTCCCCTGCACCCGGTCCATCTCCCATCACTTTATACAGGGTCCCCTGCACCCGGTCCATCTCCCATCACTTTATACAGGGCTCTCCTGCACCCGGTCCATCTCCCATCACTTTATACAGGGCTCCCCTGCACCCGGTCCATCTCCCATCACTTTATACAGGGCTCTCCTGCACCCGGTCCATCTCCCATCACTTTATACAGGGCTCTCCTGCACCCGGTCCATCTCCCATCACTTTATACAGGGCTCCCCTGCCCCCGGTCCATCTCCCATCACTTTATACAGGGCTCCCCTGCACCCGGTCCATCTCCCATCACTTTATACAGGGTCCCCTGCACCCGGTCCATCTCCCATCACTTTATACAGGGCTCCCCTGCACCCGGTCCATCTCCCATCACTTTATACAGGGCTCCCCTGCACCCGGTCCATCTCCCATCACTTTATACAGGGCTCTCCTGCACCCGGTCCATCTCCCATCACTTTATACAGGGCTCCCCTGCACCCGGTCCATCTCCCATCACTTTATACAGGGCTCTCCTGCACCCGGTCCATCTCCCATCACTTTATACAGGGCTCTCCTGCACCCGGTCCATCTCCCATCACTTTATACAGGGCTCCCCTGCACCCGGTCCATCTCCCATCACTTTATACAGGGCTCTCCTGCACCCGGTCCATCTCCCATCACTTTATACAGGGCTCTCCTGCACCCGGTCCATCTCCCATCACTTTATACAGGGCTCCCCTGCCCCCGGTCCATCTCCCATCACTTTTTGGAGAGGTTTTCTCTGATCGCAATGTATGGGATTTCTGCCTGCAGTCTGTGTCGCGATCACTCTATATTGGGGATTTATGCCCCAGTCTCTGTCGCGATCAGCCTGCACCCTCTTTGCTGTCGGCACGGTCACTCACCCATCAGGGGCACGAGCAGGTACAGGGTGACGGCCAGCATGGTGCCCGCACGGTCACAGATCCAGGACGGGCTCAGCAGGAAACCTCCACATCCCACAAGTTCCCATCCACAGTAAGAGAAGGCAGATCCAGGGGTCCCGGGGCCACCGATCCCGGCACAATCCCACCCGCGGACCACGGAGCGCAGGAGCTGCAGCCGCACTGAGCGCAGCCGAGGAGTGAGAGCGCGGCGCCGCCGGACCGGGGGAGGGGCGGGAGCGGGAGGGCTGGGGAGCACGAGGAGGGGGGAAGTTTGGGCTGTGAGATCTCTGGAGGAGACTGGAGGGTCGTATTAGGGCTGAAGATCGGGCTCTGGGGGTGCAGGACCAGGACTGTAAAAGTGGGGGCATAGGAAGGCTGACACTGGGCAGAGGCGGCCATAAGGGGCAAGAGGACGAAAGCTGATCTGTATGGGGTACACAGCCAGCACTGCCAAAACTGGGGGCTGCACGGTGCACCCTCACTGCCAACACAGGTAGCGGGAAGGCTGGGCACACCGGGCCCTAACCTGTGGGGGCAAGCGCCACACACCCAAAAACGGGGCGCAGAGGTCAAGCACTAGCTATACTGAGGGCTCAAAGCAAGCTCTGGTTATCCTGACCGAGCACTGAGTATACAGGGGGCCGCACAGACCGAGCGCAGGGGGCCGCACAGACCGAGCGCAGGGGGCCGCACAGACCGAGCGCCGGGTGCGCAGGGGGCCGCACAGACCGAGCGCCGGGTGCGCAGTGGGCCGCACAGACCGAGCGCAGGGGGCTGCACAGACCGAGCGCCGGGTGCGCAGGGGGCCGCACAGACCGAGCGCAGGGGGCCGCACAGACCGAGCGCAGGGGGCCGCACAGACCGAGTGCAGGGGGCCGCACAGACCGAGCGCCGGATGCGCAGGGGGCCGCACAGACCGAGCGCCGGGTGTCGCACAGACCGAGCGCCAGGTGCGCAGGGGGCTGCACAGACCGAGCGCAGGGGGCTGCACAGACCGGATGCGCAGGGGGCCGCACAGACCGAGCGCCGGGTGTCGCACAGACCGAGCGCCAGGTGCGCAGGGGGCTGCACAGACCGAGCGCAGGGGGCTGCACAGACCGAGCGCATGGGGGCCGCACAGACCGAGCGCCGGGTGCGCAGGGGGCCGCACAGACCGAGCGCAGGGGGCCGCACAGACCGAGCGCCGGGTGCGCAGTGGGCCGCACAGACCGAGCGCAGGGGGCTGCACAGACCGAGCACCGGGTGCGCAGGGGGCCGCACAGACCGAGCGCCGGGGGCCGCACAGACCGAGTGCAGGGGGCCGCACAGACCGAGCGCCGGATGCGCAGGGGGCCGCACAGACCGAGCGCCGGGTGTCGCACAGACCGAGCGCCGGGTGTCGCACAGACCGAGCGCCAGGTGCGCAGGGGGCTGCACAGACCGAGCGCAGGGGGCTGCACAGACCGAGCGCATGGGGGCCGCACAGACCGAGCGCCGGGTGCGCAGGGGGCCGCACAGACCGAACGCCGGGTGCGCAGGGGGCCGCACAGACCGAGCGCCGGGTGCGCAGGGGGCCGCATAGACCGAGCACTGCGTACGCAGGGGGCCGCATAGACCGAGCACCGCGTACGCAGGGGGCCGCACAGACCTCCATCACAAGTGTCTTTTTGTTGTGTAATCACTGGGACTGGTAGGAGATCTGTGCACTGAACACTGATAGTCCGAGGACTGGGTAGAAAGTATAGATTCAGGTTACAATAAGGCATTTAGGAAAGTGGCAGGAACAGGAGTCAGAAGGACTAGTAAAGTTAGCGGTTCATGAAGGATACAGAAAGGGACAGCATTCACATCTGGGATGTTGGAAATACAAGACGTGTATTCGGTACTGAAGTCTTTCAGTTGTGCTCCAGGCGGACTGATGAGTAAGTGTCTTTCACTGACACAGGAAGGATGTATATATTTGTATCTTTGTACCGTGTTAGCCAGTGGATAGAAGAATATTCAGGATTGAGAGTCCTCAGTGGTTGATGCCTTTTAATGACTAACTGAAAAGATGGTGACACATTGCAGCTTTCCAGACTCCTCAGGTCTCTTCATCAGGCACTGACTAATACAACATCTGAAGAATATGTGACTCTTACGATTTTGCATTAGTCTGTGCCTGATGAAGAGACCTGAGGAGTCGGGAAAGCTGCAATGTGTCACCATCTTTTCAGGTAGCCACTAAAAGGCATCAACCACTGAGGACTCTCACTTCTGAATATTCTTCTTTCAATGACACAAAGAGAGCAGTCAGAATAGAGATCTCTTAGGGCTCGGAGCCTTATTCATCATTTATTGCCTCCATTATATACAGGCCTGGTCCTTCTATGGGCTCCATTCCAACCACCCACTGACCTGCAGGGCTGTGGAGTCAGTAAGCCACAGCCCCGGTCACTGCGGAGCATGGACATAAAGTGCAGCACAGATCCATCTCCGCTAAAAGCCGAGATCCTGAGATCAGGAACGGACATTTGTAGGACAGAAACCTTGCAGCACATCCTGCATTGTGCTACTGCCCCCAACGTGTTGTAGATGATAGGAGTCAGCCCGCTTTATACCGACTCCAACTCTGTTGCCACCAAAATGGACACGGACTCCACAGCCCTGCTCACGGGGACCCATAATATAACAGGACATAGAAGCCTATTTTGGGGTGTTGTAGGAAACAATCCGAAAAGAAGCCGCAAGGTCACAGGAAGCCAATACAAACCGTGTGTCAGGCAGATGGACTAACGGGGCGTAGGCGATGCTTCACGGGGTAATAAGACAGTGACAGGCCGGGCACAGACAATTTGTATATTCTTTTAGGCCTCTCTCCCGCCTCGTCCGGCAGGCGGCCCCATTAATCAGTGAGGCCTTGTCGGTAAATGCCAATATGATGGCACAGAATACAGACACAAGGGTCATCATCCAGAGACAGACCCCCATTACAACTGGTGCATCATGTTAAGCTGTTAAAATACATTATTAAGACGTGTTGAGCGTCTTTTGTGAGTCAGGTGGAGCAATGAGTATAAAGGCACATATACGCAGGTAAAATAGAAATCTCTCTCTGCACACTTACACTCAGAGATTGTACGCTGTTATTGAGCTGTGTGTCAGGGGGACCAGTGAATAAGAGCTCTACACAAGTACATACAGGTAGGTTTAACCTCTGGGTCAGGACTGGTGATTTCAGCTTTCCACACAGTCTCCTGAAGTGCGGTCAGTTCTGTTTGTGTCAGATCTTCCATCAGTCGGGATGATCTCCCATTAAATTATGGTGAAATCCCATATGATAAGAAAAGATGGGGACAAACTGTCAGACAGCGCCGCCCTTGTGGTTTACTCCTCCCCTGCAGAGAAGATTGAAATTGAGGGAATTAAAATATCCCAAACAAGGGCCACTTCATCCCCCTAATTCCAGATGTTACGGGGTCAATACAGATTTCACTGATGGGCCGTACAATACACGTCTGACTGATCATTGACTTCAAAGTTGTCAGGGGAGAGAGATACAAACAGTCTACAAAGTACTATAGAGAAGTGCCCTCTGTCCTTCCATCAAAAAGTACAGAATCAATCTCCAGTACAGCTTCAGAGCTAAAAGCAAATATCTTTTTCAGGTTCAGAATAAGATAAGCAGAATAGTGAGTGCAGCTCTGGAGTATAAAACAGGAGGTAACTCAGGATCAGTAATGTATGTTCACAGTGACTGCGCCAGCAGAATAGTGAGTGCAGCTCTGGAGTATAATACAGGATGTAACTCAGGATCAGTAATGTAATGTATGTACACAGTGACCTCACCAGCAGAATAGTGAGTGCAGCTATGGAGTATAATACAGGAGGTAACTCAGGATCAGTAATGTAATGTATGTACATAGTGACTGCACCAGCAGAATAGTGAGTGCAGCTCTGGAGTATAATACAGGATGTAACTCAGGATCAGTAATGTATGTACACAGTGACTGCACCAGCAGAATAGTGAGTGCAGCTCTGGGGTATAATACAGGATGTAACTCAGGATCAGTAATGAAATGTATGTACACAGTGACTGCACCAGCAGAATAGTGAGTGCAGCTCTGGAGTATAATACAGGATGTAACTCAGGATCAGTAATGAAATGTATGTACACAGTGACTGCACCAGCAGAATAGTGAGTGCAGCTCTGGGGTATAATACAGGAGGTAACTCAGGATCAGTAATGTAATGTGTGTACACAGTAACTGCACCAGCAGAATAGTGAGTGCAGCTCTGGGGTATAATACAGGAGGTAACTCAGGATCAGTAATGTAATGTATGTACACAGTGACTGCACCAGCAGAATAGTGAGTGCAGCTCTGGGGTATAATACAGGAGGTAACTCAGGATCAGTAATGTATGTACACAGTGACTGCACCAGCAGAATAGTGAGCGCAGCTCTGGAGTATAATACAGGATGTAACTTAGGATCAGTAATGTAATGTATGTGCACAGTGACCGCACCAGCAGAATAGTGAGTGCAGCTCTAGGGTATAATACAGGAGGTAACTCAGGTTCAGTAATGTATGTACACAGTGACTGCACCAGCAGAATAGTGAGTGCAGCTCTGGAGTATAATACAGGATGTACCTCAGGATCAGTAATGTAATGTATGTACACAGTGACTGCACCAGCAGAATAGTGAGTGCAGCTCTGGAGTATAATACAGGATGTAACTCAGGATGAGTAATGTAATGTATGTACACAGTGACTGCACCAGCAGAATAGTGAGTGCAGCTCTGGAGTATAATACAGGATCAGTAATGTAATGCATGTACACAGTGACTGCACCAGCAGAATAGTGAGTGCAGCTCTGGGGTATAATACAGGAGGTAACTCAGGATCAGTAATGTAATGTATGTACACAGTGACTGCACCAGCAGAATAGTGAGTGCAGCTCTGGAGTATAATACAGGAGGTAACTCAGGATGAGTAATGTATGTACACAGTGACTGCACCAGCAGAATAGTGAGTGCAGCTCTGGAGTATAATACAGGATGTAACTCAGGATCAGTAATGTAATGTATGTACACAGTGACTGCTCCAGTAGAATAGTGAGTGCAGCTCTGGAGTATAATACAGGAGGTAACTCAGGATCAGTAATGTAATGTATGTTCACAGTGACTGCACCAGCAGAATAGTGAGTACAGCTCTGGGGTATAATACAGGAGGTAACTCAGGATCAGTAATGTAATGTATGTACACAGTGACAGCACCAGCAGAATAGTGAGTGCAGCTCTGGAGTATAATACAGGAGGAAACTCAGGATCAGTAATGTAATGTATGTACACGGTGACTGCACCAGCAGAATAGTGAGTGCAGCTCTGGAGTATAATACAGGAGGAAACTCAGGATCAGTAATGTATGTACACAGTGACTGCATCAGCAGAATAGTGAGTACAGCTCTGGGGTATAATACAGGAGGTAACTCAGGATCAGTAATGTAATGTATGTACACAGTGACAGCACCAGCAGAATAGTGAGTGCAGCTCTGGAGTATAATACAGGAGGTAAGTCAGGATCAGTAATGTAATGTATGTACACGGTGACTGCACCAGCAGAATAGTGAGTGCAGCTCTGGAGTATAATACAGGAGGTAAGTCAGGATCAGTAATGTAATGTATGTACACGGTGACTGCACCAGCAGAATAGTGAGTGCAGCTCTGGAGTATAATACAGGAGGTAACTCAGGATCAGTAATGTATGTACACGGTGACTGCAGCAGCAGAATAGTGAGTGCAGCTCTGGAGTATAATACAGGAGGTAACTCAGGATCAGTAATGTAATGTATGTACACAGTGACTGCACCAGCAGAATAGTGAGTACAGCTCTGGGGTATAATACAGGATGTAACTCAGGATCAGTAATGTAATGTATGTACACAGTGTCTGCACCAGCAGAATAGTGAGTACAGCTCTGGAGTATAATACAGGATGTAACTCAGGATCAGTAATGTAATGTATGTACACAGTGACTGCACCAGCAGAATAGTGAGTACAGCTCTGGAGTATAATACAGGAGGTAACTCAGGATGAGAAGGGCTGAGATTCTGCCTGCAGGTCCCTCCCTCAGTTCCCATGATGAATGGTGATGAATAGAGGACTGTGACCAGTGCTGTGTGGAGGTCGAGTCCTTCTTGATGCTTCCCATGTTGTGATCATCTTGTCCCTTTGGTGAGGGATTACGGAGCGTTAATAGAGAGTGACCGGCGCCTGAGGCCACAGCTGCCTCTGTGCAGATCACATTGCAGAGCGAATCTCAGCTGCAGGACACGACTGAGGATTACTGCATGTGAAAAGAACGTCTCTGAGACACATACATGAGCTTACAATGTGCTGCGCTGCTGCATCACGGAGACTCCTCACTGACAGATTTGGGGGGGTTACATGCAGGAATTGGGTCAGTGGGCTCCAACTGCAAAATCACCTACAAGGCCCTAAAGCATCATGGCTCCGAGTACTGGTTATCTCATTAGGAAGCTTGCGGCCCCTGCGTGCCATAAGCCATTGCAATGCTACGCAGTCGCTGTGACCAGACCACCCTTTCTTCCGCACTGATAGTTTGTTACACTGTGTCAGCGCAGCGGTCTTGTTTTGGAGTCCAGGGTAATTTGCCTCACAGAGGATTGTCTGGTTTGGATACAATGTAACAAACTCTCAGCTGCACGATTTGCCTCCGATTCTCGGATCGCACTCGGTGAGTGAAGCCTACTGGTGCATGGAAACCGTCGCGGATGATGCCTGAGTGCGGACTGATTTTCATGGGCAGACTCGATGGAGAAGGTGAAGGTGGGTTTGCTTTGGGATCCCACTCCGGTGAGAGTGATTAACATCACACTATGTGACACAATTTTTGTTCCTGACTTCCAAGTGTAATATTTCAACTGCTTATGTTTAATGACTATGGGAAAACGACTACATTCAGCACAAACTTTGCTTTTATGACCACAGGACAGAAAAATGTTGTATTTATTGTACTGGGGCAATGGAAGAAGGAATGTCTGGATGTAGGATTTGAGGCGCATTCTTGCCTGTGCGACGCTTGGCCGGATCCGCCATGCAGAAGTCGCAGCTGCTCGAGTGGTCGGTCGGCTGCCGTCAAATTCGCGGGATAGCAACCTTCATGGCTCTTTTCTCCCCTGTACCAGCCTGTATCATAGCAGATATAATTATATGAATTTAAAAGCATGACATTTTACACATATGTCACCTGAATTTGGTGGGCTCTTTAAATGACTGCTGTCCAGTCCGATGGGCGGTGTTTCCTATCCATTCCTCCTTCCCATCCTTTTCCGCCGTCCGCAATATTTTCTGGAATTGGAGTAGGTGTCCGCGCGTGCGTAATGCAATCTTGCCTCGCGCACGCGCAGTATGCTTTGCCCAACTGCGGGCAAAGCCTAAAAGCATTACTGCGCATGCGCCGGTTAACTATGTCCCTGAACACAGCGCATTGACATGTGAAAATGTTGTCAATGGCAGCTCCTTATACTAGAGCTAAATCATTGAAATTCTAGAAAAAGCGCTGCCATCTGAACGAGCAGCAATTGTTCACCTTACCTTCAAGAGTTTCCTGCAGTATTCGCACGTGAAATGAGGCGCCCAGGACTTGTCTCGATCCCCGACAGGCAAGACGAAACTTGCCATTTAGGCCACGCACATCATACTGCATCTGCTGGGCGCAGGCAACCTCTTGCTGCCATCGATTCGTCAGTCTCTGTCACCTGTGCTTTTATACTTGTATGACTACTACTGATCAGTCCGAGAACGCTCTAGAAAGCGCTAAAAGCTTCTAGAAACTTCTAGATAATTCTGGAAAATTGTTGAAACTTCTGCACAATTCTAGCAGTTCAACAATATTCTAGAAGACTACTCAGTATGGAATACGAATTGAGAATTTTCCCGAAAAAAGACAAATTTCAAAATTGTCCTGATCACAGAAGCAAAGTTTTTGTGGAACAACAACTATTTTCTCTTTGTTTTAGGCATAACAGGTTAGGCCTGCTTCACACATCCGTTTTTGGTCATCAGTCAGAATCCGCCAATTTTATAAAAAAAAAACGGATCCGCCAAAAAAGGGGCTGTGCATGGAGCGGCCCCATCACTATGACGATCATCATGGAGTCCACGGCCCCACGAGTGTAAATGCTGCGCTATTTCTGTGTGATTAAGGCTGCATTTCGCATTTCTTTTACCTATTTTTTCTCTTTCCGGACTTCTGTAGGGAGCCAGAGAAAAATGGAGATACATTTGCAGTTTTGTTTTAAATGTGGGCTTGCAGCAATTCTGCACTTAATACGCCTTATAAAACCACGACAGACAATGAGCAAAACTGCATATTCTGGAAGGAACGCCTGGGAGAAAAAGGTGCAAAACAAACCGTATTTCCACCCGTGGGCACAGGGGAGTTGCTCAGCCACGACAGGTAGGTGTCCACAGGTAACGAGCTCTGGGCATTATTGATCTTTGCATCAATTAACAATTGCTCTTGAATAAACACAGAAAACATATGCGGCACAGATGGTGGAAGACGCGGTCGCGGTGCCGCTTTCTCACACGCATGTTTTGCTCCGTCTCGTATTGAGCTCGGATTTTTAAGTGACCTAATTAGAAGTTAATTGCCAGGACAAACAAGGCGCAGCGAGAACCAGGGAGCAATGAAAAGGGGAGAATGCAGAGCTGCGCTCACAAGCCTCGTGTGAATGTGCTCATTGCGCGCATTGTCCTATGGGACATCGCTACCGTGTGGCCTACAAATCACAGGGGGCCGTGCAGACGGGTGCGCTGCCGCTCTGTGGTCACATAAGGTACTGCAGTCACTGCAAATTTAGGGGTGCTCCGAAGTGTAATATCGGTCCCATGAGTGACGAAGCGGAGCCGTAATAACGCCATGCCCTGATGAGAATAACGCTTTACAAGAAATCGCACGTTGATTAAATCTCCTCGCTATGTAAAATCTTGGGGACGTCTCTCCGATAATCCGCTCTCCTGTAAGCCCGTCTTTCTCCATTCATCTGTTACACGTCCAATCTCGGCCATGGATGTAAATGTGAATATTCCTCAAAGTGGGAGCCAAGGACGGAGAATTACCGGCCATTATGTTCTCATGTTAGAGAACTGACAGCCAGGACTGAGCAGTCTGATGTTTTAGGGTCCTCCAGTGCTCCTCTATCGCCGTCCTCCCTGCAGTCATCAACACAAGCACAGTCCTCCCATCCATGTCATCATTCACAATGGAAGAGTGAGCAGAGCTGGTGTCCACGAAGCCGGAGATGTGCGCCATGTCATCTATTCATGATGCTGAAATGACACAGACATTACAGAAATATTCCCGCTGTAACAAAGGTGAAATAACACAAGTCCCTGCAGTTGTGGGCAGCCATAAGAAAGGCAGGAACTGCAGCAAGAGCAGGACCAAGGAGCGGCCCCGGGGCGGATATGGGGTCACCAGTGTCCGGATGGACTGGGGGTAAGTGGAGTAACCAGTCATATGGCGGGCCGATGACTGCCTGGGCAAGTGAGTTAATGGGTAACCTGGTCTCCAGTCAACTGGCAAATTAATAAGTTACTGCTGGCTGCATGACTGGTCCCTAATGGTGGGGGTCACCAGCAGGTGAATGGGGATCTGAGGCTTCCTGGGTGGGGACTGGTGAGTGAGGCGAGATGGATGATGGTGGATGGGTTACCAGTATATAGGTCACGCCGTGTGAGCTGTGAACCACAGCGCCATGTTATGCCTCCATGGTGTAGTGCCCTCAGGGCACGGACCCCCTGGTGACCTCTGTACGCCTCCAACATTGCCGTGCTTTCATTATGAGCAAATCAACAGAACCATGTGAAGGAGGAGAAAGCATGGCTTCCAGGTGAGAATATCCCCCCCCCCCCCCCCCAAACAAGATGCATTCCACCATGTGTGATCCATGTGATGGATATCTGCCCCGTACACACAAATTCCACCATGGATCGCCTCTCTCAATTCTGCTGTACACGTCCCGTGCACTCGGTTGCATCACACGTTCCGCCGTGCATGCCCTGGACAAAAAAATTCTACCATGCGTCCCCTGTGCTGTCATACATGATCCGTGTTTCCAATCATACCCTACACGCCACCTGCTTACAGCCGTACCCTACACTCCACCTGCTTACAGCCGTACCCTACACGCCACCTGCTTACAGCCGTACCCTACAGGCCCCTGCTTACAGCCGTACCCTACGCGCCACCTGCTTACAGCCGTACCCTACACGCCACCTGCTTACAGCCGTACCCTACACGCCACCTGCTTACAGCCGTACCCTACACGCCACCTGCTTACAGCCGTACCCTACACGCCACCTGCTTACAGCCGTACCCTACAGGCCCCTGCTTACAGCCGTACCCTACGCGCCACCTGCTTACAGCCGTACCCTACACGCCACCTGCTTACAGCCGTACCCTACACGCCACCTGCTTACAGCCGTACCCTACGCGCCACCTGCTTACAGCCGTACCATACAGGCCCCTGCTTACAGCCGTACCCTACGCGCCACCTGCTTACAGCCGTACCATACAGGCCCCTGCTTACAGCCGTACCCTACACGCCCCTGCTTACAGCCGTATCGTACACGCTCGCGCTAACAGTCATACCATACGTGCCCGTGCCTGCAGTCATACCCTACACTCCCCTGCTTACAGCCGTACCCTACACGCCACCTGCTTACAGCCGTACCCTACACGCCCCTGCTTACAGCCGTACCCTACACGCCCCTGCTTACAGCCGTACCCTACACGCCACCTGCTTACAGCCGTACCCTACACGCCACCTGCTTACAGCCGTACCCTACACGCCACCTGCTTACAGCCGTACCCTACACGCCACCTGCTTACAGCCGTACCCTACACGCCACCTGCTTACAGCCGTACCCTACACGCCACCTGCTTACAGCCGTACCCTACACGCCACCTGCTTACAGCCGTACCCTACACGCCACCTGCTTACAGCCGTACCCTACACGCTCCTGCTTACAGCCGTCCCCTACACGCCACCTGCTTACAGCCATCCTACACGCCACCTGCTTACAGCCGTCCCCTACACGCCACCTGCTTACAGCCGTCCCCTACACGCCACCTGCTTACAGCCGTCCCCTACACGCCACCTGCTTACAGCCGTCCCCTACACGCCACCTGCTTACAGCCGTCCCCTACACGCCCCTGCTTACAGCCGTACCCTACACGCCACCTGCTTACAGCCGTACCCTACACGCCCCTGCTTACAGTCGTACCCTACACGCCACCTGCTTACAGCCGTACCCTACACGCCACCTGCTTACAGCCGTACCCTACACGCCACCTGCTTACAGCCGTACCCTACACGCCACCTGCTTACAGCCGTACCCTACACGCCACCTGCTTACAGCCGTACCCTACACGCCCCTGCTTACAGCCGTCCCCTACACGCCACCTGCTTACAGCCGTCCCCTACACGCCACCTGCTTACAGCCGTCCCCTACACGCCACCTGCTTACAGCCGTCCCCTACACGCCACCTGCTTACAGCCGTCCCCTACACGCTCCTGCTTACAGCCGTCCCCTACACGCTCCTGCTTACAGCCGTCCCCTACACGCCACCTGCTTACAGCCGTCCCCTACACGCCCCTGCTTACAGCCGTACCCTACACGCCACCTGCTTACAGCCGTACCCTACACGCCACCTGCTTACAGCCGTACCCTACACGCCCCTGCTTACAGTCGTACCCTACACGCCACCTGCTTACAGCCGTACCCTACACGCCACCTGCTTACAGCCGTACCCTACACGCCACCTGCTTACAGCCGTACCCTACACGCCACCTGCTTACAGCCGTACCCTACACGCCACCTGCTTACAGCCGTACCCTACACGCCACCTGCTTACAGCCGTACCCTACACGCCACCTGCTTACAGCCGTACCCTACACGCCACCTGCTTACAGCCGTACCCTACACGCCCCTGCTTACAGTCGTACCCTACACGCCACCTGCTTACAGCCGTCCCCTACACGCTCCTGCTTACAGCCGTCCCCTACACGCCACCTGCTTACAGCCGTACTCTACATGCCACCTGCTTACAGCCGTCCCCTACACGCCCCTGCTTACAGCCGTACCCTACACGCCACCTGCTTACAGCCGTACCCTACACGCCACCTGCTTACAGCCGTACCCTACACGCCCCTGCTTACAGTCGTACCCTACACGCCACCTGCTTACACCCGTACCCTACACGCCACCTGCTTACAGCCGTACCCTACACGCCACCTGCTTACAGCCGTACCCTACACGCCACCTGCTTACAGCCATACCCTACACGCCACCTGCTTACAGCCGTACCCTACACGCCCCTGCTTACAGTCGTACCCTACACGCCACCTGCTTACAGCCGTACCCTACACGCCACCTGCTTACAGCCGTACCCTACACGCCCCTGCTTACAGTCGTACCCTACACGCCCCTGCTTACAGCCGTCCCCTACACGCCACCTGCTTACAGCCATACCATACACGCCCCTGCTAACAGTTGTACCGTATACGCCTGCTCTCCTCGCCTGCGGGTGTCAGGGACAGAGGAGTCATCCTCCCACCCAGGACACGAGAAGAGACCTCCAGATGGGCCTCTGCCTTATTTGTGCTGCTCAGCCGCCTCTCGGAGGTCGTTCTTTCATTTGATACCCGAGATGTATTTTAGCAATATGGTGCAGCAGGCCACAGCAGCGGAGGGTGTCAGTGACAGACTCAGGGCGATTCCTCCCAATTATAGGACGAGCTGAGAACTTATTTTGCTCAGAACAATGTAAACCATATGCAGACGGAGATCCCTGGAGTTTCTGGGGCCGGCAGATGGTGGTGTCCATGGAAGGTCATCTGTGCTGGACACTCAATTCATTGTTTTATGATAATAGAGGGGGAAAGCCACAAAGTAGCAGGGGGGTCTGGACAAAGCATGAAGGGGGGTATGGACAGAGCACGAGGGGGGGTCTGGACAGAGCACGAGGGGAGGGGGATATGGACAGAGCACGAGGAGGGGGATATGGACAGAGCACGAGGAGGGGGATATGGACAGAGCACGAGGAGGGGGATATGGACAGAGCACGAGGAGGGGGATATGGACAGAGCACGAGGGGGGGTCTGGACAGAGCACGAGGGGGGGTCTGGACAGAGCACGAGGGGGGGTATGGACAGAGCACGAAGGGGGGTCTGGACAGAGCACGAGGGGGGGTCTGGACAGAGCACGAGGGGGGGTCTGGACAGAGCACGAGGGGGGGTATGGACAGAGCACGAAGGGGGGTCTGGACAGAGCACGAGGGGGGGTCTGGACAGAGCACGAGGGGGGGTCTGGACAGAGCACGAGGGGGGGTCTGGACAGAGCACGAGGAGGGGGATATGGACAGAGCACGAGGGGGGGTCTGGATAGAGCACGAGGGGGGGTATGGACAGAGCATGAAGGGGGGTATGGACAGAGCACGAGGGGGGGGTCTGGACAGAGCACGAGGGGGGGTCTGGACAGAGCATGAAGGGGGGTATGGACAGAGCATGAGGGGGGGTCTGGACAGAGCACGAGGGGGGGGTATGGACAGAGCACGAGGGGGGTGTATGGAAAGAGCATGAAGGGGGTATGGACAGAGCACGAGGGGGGGTATGGACAGAGCATGAAGGGGGGTATGGACAGAGCACGAGGGGGGGTCTGGACAGAGCACGGGGGGGTATGGACAGAGCATGAAGGGGGTCTGGACAGAGCACGAGGGGGGGTCTGGACAGAGCACGAAGGGGGGTATGGACAGAGCACGAGGGGGGGTATGTACAGAGCACGAGGAGGGGGATATGGACAGAGCACGAGGGGGGGTCTGGATAGAGCACGAGGGGGGGGTCTGGACAGGGCACGAGGGGGGGTCTGGACAGAGCACGAGGGGGGTCTGGACAGAGCATGAAGGGGGGTCTGGACAGAGCACGAGGGGGGTCTGGACAGAGCACGAGGGGGGTCTGGACAGAGCACGAGGGGGGGTATGGACAGAGCATGAAGGGGGGTATGGACAGAGCACGAGGGGGGGTATGGACAGAGCATGAAGGGGGGTATGTACAGAGCACGAGGAGGGGGATATGGACAGAGCACGAGGGGGGGTCTGGATAGAGCACGAGGGGGGGGGTATGGACAGAGCATGAAGGGGGGTATGGACAGAGCACGAGGGGGGGTCTGGACAGAGCACAAGGGGGGGGTATGGACAGAGCACGAAGGGGGGGTATGGACAGAGCATGAAGGGGGGTATGGACAGAGCACGAGGGGGGGTCTGGACAGAGCACGAGGGGGGTATGGACAGAGCATGAAGGGGGGTATGGACAGAGCACGAGGGGGGGTCTGGATAGAGCACGAGGGGGGGGTCTGGATAGAGCACGGGGGGGTCTGGATAGAGCACGAGGGGGGTATGGACAGAGCACGAGGGGGGGTATGGACAGAGCATGAGGGGGGGGTCTGGATAGAGCACGAGGGGGGGTCTGGATAGAGCACGAGGGGGGGGTCTGGATAGAGCACGAGGGGGGGTATGGACAGATCACGAGGGGGGGTATGGACAGATCACGAGGGGGGTATGGATAGAGCACGAGAGGGGGTATGGATAGAGCACGAGAGGGGGTATGGATAGAGCACGAGGGGGGTATGGATAGAGCACGAAGGGGGATATGGACAGAGCACGAGGGGGGGGTATGGACAGAGCACGAGGGGGGTTATGGACAGAGCACGAGGGGGGGTATGGACAGAGCACGAGGGGGGTCTGGACAGAGCACGAGGGGGGAGTCTGGAAAGAGCACGAGGGGGGTCTGGACAGCAGGGCTGTGGAGTCGGAGCTCATTTTGGTGGAGTCGGTATAAAATGGACCGAGTCCAACTCCTAAAATATATAATAAATTGGGTACAGTAGTTCAATGCAGAATGTGCAGAATATTTTTTCATAGGAATTTGGGAAAGTTATGAAATGTCCTATAAATGGCTGTTCTGTTCCTGATCTAAGGCTACATTCACACACAGCGTTTTTCCTGTGTTTTTTGAGGATTCGTTTTTCAGCTGCAAAAGCCGATCAGCTTCTTAAAAAAACGCATCGCCTGAAAGGTTTTTGAGCTCATAGATAATGTTTTCAATAGCAAGAGCAGATTAGAAATCTGCTCTATCTATATATCTATCCATATCTGTCTATCATATCATATCTGTAGAAAAAAGAATGAAAGCCGGATAGCACACAGACTAACACTCCTTTTTTTTTTTTTTTTTTTAGCACCAGTCAGGTGCACCTCATAGCTGCCCAAAAGGACGCCCAGGACAGGCATTGCTCGTCTTCAGTAACACATCAACATCAATTGATAGTTGGAATAAATAGACTGCATTCACCACATCTTAAGGTGCAGGCTTTATTTTCAAGTGTAGGGTTGTGAAGTATGAGGTTCTGCAGCAGCTGAGGTGTGCAGTATGAGATTCCGCGGAACAGTAGGAGGTTCTGCCCCCCCCCCTAGTTTTGATCCTGGCTAAAACCATTTCTTATAGATATGGCGAACCCTCTGGTAACTCTAAATGAAGGTCAATGGACACAGGTGGCTGAATTGAAGGAATTGCTTAATCACCCATTTACTGTGACTAAAAAATTACAAGCTGAGGATTTAACTCCTGGCATTTTCATAAGGGAGTGGAAGAACTTGCTATTTTGCCTGTCCCAAAGAGGAGATTTAATCGCAGATGGCATTTCTGCTTCAATGAAACGGAGAGAGACACAGCTATTGGAAAATAAAATTTTTCTGGCAGCTGTTTATGTGGACCCGAGTCATCGTATATTGCTTGATGATCAACAGCTTACTAAAGGAAAAGAAGCTCTGACTGAGGTAGCAGTTAGGATGAGTGGCCTACAGGAGGACTGCCAGGCGCAAGAGGACTCGGGTCCTGCCAGCGCTACTGCTGCCATATCTTCATCCTCATCAGATGAGGAGTTTGACTTTGACAAGTATTTGTATGACATGGAGCAGGCAAAGCGTTGCCGCAAGGAAAAAGATTTCACTCCGTCTCCTATAGCAGCAGATTGACCATATTTCAGCAAAATGTTTCACTTACTCTCAAAGAAAAATTCAACCGTTCATCAAAACTGACTGTGCAGGAGGCAATTCCTTTATACCCGGAAATTGTTAGAGATGTTCCCATGTGGTTACGGCTTTGCCTCCAACCCAAGTTACTGTAGAGAGGTTGTTCTCTGGCCGTAACATTATTAGGTCAGATGTGAGGTCATCTATGAAGGAGGATCTGATGGAGGCAATTCTATTTCTGAGAACAAATTCATAGACTGCACAAATGTTATTTAGTTTGTTTTTGTTGAAAACTGTTTTTTTCCCCACTTACATAGTTTATTACATAGTGTTATATATATATCGTATATATATGTAATCGATATTACATAGTGTATTACATATTTACAATTTATTACAGTTTTTTGTGTTCTAAAGTTGTATTCCAATAAATAGATATTCTGTTCTATCTACATATCTTGATTATTGTATCATAAAAATGATTTAATGTCTGATGTTCACATTGTACTACAATAAATTTTTCACTTAAATATAAGCAATATATGTGGGAGTCGTGGAGTCGGTGGAAGGGAAACTGAGGAGTCGCAGGTTTGGCTTACCGACTCCACAGCCCTGCTGGACAGAGCACGAGGGGGGGTCTGAACAGATCACGGGGGTCTGGACAGAGCATGAGGGGGTGTCTGGACAGAGCATGAGGGGGGAGGGTCTAAATCCAAGCAGATAAAGACCTGCATCCATCATTGCTGAGAGCGAGACTCTGGCGACAGCTGGGACCCCTCAGCAGCAAGTGATCTGCTGACAGGCTAGAGTCAGATGTGGTGGTTTTAGGTCCGGGACAGTCCACAGATCTGGTGGGATGTGTGGTGACCCTGGGGCTCTGTCACATCCATGAGCATCAAGCTGCCCCCCTACACCACCCTGTACCCCCACCCCGCTGTGTCCCCCACACCGCTCCATGTCCCCATGGATTATCAGCAGGAGTGAGGCACTATTGATGGGCATTGATTCATCTGCGGTGCAGGACGATGTGTGAATCGCTCCAAGCGGAACAATCAATGTCATTCACTCACGTTACAAGGCGTCTATTCATCTCTGTCCACTGCACACAATAGTCCAGCATCGGGGGACGCGTCACCATCTTGCGGCATGAGAAGGATAAATGGACAGGCAATCCAACAAATTACAATAGGGAACGACGTCCCGTCATGTACAAAGCAGAGACTTTCTTATGAGTACATTAGTGTCAATACCTCCGCTTGGAGTAAATGTGTCTGGTTAGACGAAAAGTCTGTCCTGACCAAATGCTGCCCACATAAGAGCAGAACAAGTTGCCTGAAAGGCTTAAAAATGTCCCCCGTTATATGCAAAATGGTGCTTAAGAGCCAAACGTGCCAGCGCCCTGCTCACTAGAGTCCGACAGGCCTGTGCCCTGCTCTCCAGCATCCCACGTTCCTGCGCCCTAGCAACCGAAGGGCCTGCGCCCTGCTCCTTAGCGTCCCACGGGCCTGCGCCCTGCTCCCTATTGTCCAACGGGACAGCGCTCAGCTCCCTAGTGTCCCACAGGACTGCGCCCAGCTCCCTAGTGTCCCACAGGACTGCGCCCAGCTCCCTAGCATCCGATGGGACAGCGCCCTGCTCCCTAGCATCCGATGGGACAGCGCCCTGCTCCCTAGCATCCGATGGGACAGCGCCCTGCTCCCTAGCATCCGATGGGACAGCGCCCTGCTCCCTAGCATCCGATGGGACAGGGCCCTGCTCCCTAGCATCCCATGGGATTGCGCCCTGCTCCCTAGCATCCCATGGGACAGCCCCCAGCTCCCTAGCATCCGATGGGACAGCGCACTGCTCCCTAGCATCCGATGGGACAGCGCCCTGCTCCCTAGCATCCGATGGGACAGCGCCCTGCTCCCTAGCATCCGATGGGACAGCGCCCTGCTCCCTAGCATCCCATGGGATTGCGCCCTGTTCCCTAGCATCCGATGGGACAGCCCCCAGCTCCCTAGCATCCGATGGGACAGCGCACTGCTCCCTAGCATCCGATGGGACAGCGCCCTGCTCCCTAGCATCCGATGGGACAGCGCCCTGCTCCCTAGCATCCGATGGGACAGCGCCCAGCTCCCTAGCATCCGATGGGACAGCGCCCTGCTCCCTAGCATCCGATGGGACAGCGCCCTGCTCCCTAGCATCCGATGGGACAGCGCCCTGCTCCCTAGCATCCGATGGGACAGCGCCCTGCTCCCTAGCATCCGATGGGACAGCGCCCTGCTCCCTAGCATCCGATGGGACAGCGCCCTGCTCCCTAGCATCCGATGGGACAGCGCCCTGCTCCCTAGCATCCGATGGGACAGCGCCCTGCTCCCTAGCATCCGATGGGACAGCGCCCAGCTCCCTACCGCCCGACATGAGATCTCAATGAAGCAAATGCACAGAACCCACTCATGATGCAGCGCACAGGGACCCTCGATTACAGGTTTGGCATCATGTAGACAAACATTTTCATGCACTGACAGCAAGCAGAGCTGGACTAGATGAATGCTCACATCCAGCTCTGGAGAAGCAATGCAGAGATTCTCAGCGCCAGTAGTTGGTGGAGAACATGGCGCTCTCAATAACGAGGCTTCAGCAACTGGCGGTGATTAAGGGTTAAGGTCTGAGATACAGAAATTCGGAGAGCGGCTAATCCCTCCCATTGATATCCCGGCTCCTGCAGCCGGATCCAGGGGGAGCCATGTTTGATTTGTAATGTCATTTTCCCATCCATTGAAATAACCAAGATATCTTGTGAATTGCTCTTGTGTTACAGCAGAAGATGTATGAGTCTAATAAGACGCCGGTGCGAATTTCATCTGAGCTACTTCACGTCTACCCGGCAGCCAAGAATCTGCAGCCTCCCGGGCCCCGAGAGCGAAGAACCCGAAAGATAAGACGGGCAGCTGATACTGAGCGCCAGAAACAGAAAAATGGGCACTATAGACAATATAGGAGGGTAATAATACACTATAGGATTATACGGGGGGCTATAGACAATATAGGAGGGTAATAATCCACTATAGGATTATACGGGGGGCTATAGACACTATAGGAGGGTAATAATCCACTATAGGATTATACGGGGGGGACTATAGACACTATAGGAGGGTAATAATACACTATATGATTATACGGGGGGGGCTATAGACACTATAGGAGGGTAATAATACACTATAGGATTATACGGGGGGCTATAGACACTATAGGAGGGTAATAATCCACTATAGGATTATACGGGGGGCTATAGACACTATAGGAGGGTAATAATACACTATAGGATTATACGGGGGGCTATAGACAATATAGGAGGGTAATAATCCACTATAGGATTATACGGGGGGCTATAGACACTATAGGAGGGTAATAATCCACTATAGGATTATACGGGGGACTATAGACACTATAGGAGGGTAATAATCCACTATAGGATTATACAGGGGGCTATAGACACTATAGGAGGGTAATAATACACTATAGGATTATACGGGGGACTATAGACACTATAGGAGGGTAATAATACACTATAGGATTATACGGGGGGCTATAGACAATATAGGAGGGTAATAATACACTATAGGATTATACGGGGGGGGCTATAGACACTATAGGAGGGTAATAATACACTATAGGATTATACGGGGGGCTATAGACAATATAGGAGGGTAATAATACACTATAGGATTATACGGGGGACTATAGACACTATAGGAGGGTAATAATACACTATAGGATTATACGGGGGGCTATAGACACTATAGGAGGGTAATAATCCACTATAGGATTATACGGGGGGGGGGGCTATAGACAATATAGGAGGGTAATAATACACTATAGGATTATACGGGGGGCTATAGACACTATAGGAGGGTAATAATCCACTATAGGATTATACGGGGGGGGGGCTATAGACAATATAGGAGGGTAATAATCCACTATAGGATTATACGGGGGGCTATAGACAATATAGGAGGGTAATAATCCACTATAGGATTATACGGGGGGCTATAGACACTATAGGAGGGTAATAATACACTATATGATTATACGGGGGGCTATAGACACTAGGAGGGTAATAATCCACTATAGGATTATACGGGGGGCTATAGACACTATAGGAGGGTAATAATCCACTATAGGATTATACGGGGGGCTATAGACAATATAGGAGGGTAATAATACACTATAGGATTACACGGGGGGGGGCTATAGACAATACAGGAGGGTAATAATACACTATAGGATTATACGGGGGGCTATAGACACTATAGGAGGGTAATAATCCACTATAGGATTATACGGGGGGGGCTATAGACAATATAGGAGGGTAATAATCCACTATAGGATTATACGGGGGGCTATAGACACTATAGGAGGGTAATAATCCACTATAGGATTATACGGGGGGCTATAGACACTATAGGAGGGTAATAATCCACTATAGGATTATACGGGGGCTATAGACAATATAGGAGGGTAATAATCCACTATAGGATTATACGGGGGCTATAGACAATATAGGAGGGTAATAATACACTATAGGATTATACGGGGGGCTATAGACACTATAGGAGGGTAATAATACACTATAGGATTATACGGGGGGCTATAGACAATATAGGAGGGTAATAATCCACTATAGGATTATACGGGGGGCTATAGACAATATAGGAGGGTAATAATACACTATAGGATTATACGGGGGGCTATAGACACTATAGGAGGGTAATAATCCACTATAGGATTATACGGGGGGCTATAGACAATATAGGAGGGTAATAATACACTATAGGATTATACGGGGGGCTATAGACACTATAGGAGGGTAATAATACACTATAGGATTATACGGGGGGCTATAGACAATATAGGAGGGTAATAATCCACTATAGGATTATACGGGGGGCTATAGACAATATAGGAGGGTAATAATCCACTATAGGATTATACGGGGGGCTATAGACACTATAGGAGGGTAATAATCCACTATAGGATTATATGGGGGGCTATAAACACTATAGGAGGGTAATAATCCACTATAGGATTATACGGGGGGCTATAGACACTATAGGAGGCTAATAATCCACTATAGGATTATACGGGGGGCTATAGACACTATAGGAGGCTAATAATCCACTATAGGATTATACGGGGGGATATAGACACTATAGGAGGGTAATAATCCACTATAGGATTATACGGGGGGCTATAGACACTATAGGAGGGTAATAATACACTATATGATTATACGGGGGGCTATAGACACTATAGGAGGGTAATAATACACTATAGGATTATACGGGGGGCTATAGACACTATAGGAGGGTAATAATCCACTATAGGATTATACGGGGGGCTATAGACACTATAGGAGGGTAATAATCCACTATAGGATTATACGGGGGGGCTATAGACAATATAGGAGGGTAATAATACACTATAGGATTATACGGGGGGCTATAGACACTATAGGAGGGTAATAATCCACTATAGGATTATACGGGGGGCTATAGACAATATAGGAGGGTAATAATCCACTATAGGATTATACGGGGGGCTATAGACACTATAGGAGGGTAATAATACACGATAGGATTATACGGGGGGCTATAGACACTATAGGAGGGTAATAATACACTATAGGATTATACGGGGGGCTATAGACACTATAGGAGGGTAATAATACACTATAGGATTATACGGGGTCTATAGACAATATAGGAGGGTAATAATCCACTATAGGATTATACGGGGGGCTATAGACACTATAGGAGGGTAATAATACACTATAGGATTATACGGGGGCTATAGACACTATAGGAGGGTAATAATACACTATAGGATTATACGGGGGGCTATAGACAATATAGGAGGGTAATAATACACTATAGGATTATACGGGGGGCTATAGACAATATAGGAGGGTAATAATACACTATAGGATTATACGGGGGGCTATAGACAATATAGGAGGGTAATAATCCACTATAGGATTATACGGGGGGCTATAGACACTATAGGAGGGTAATAATACACTATAGGATTATACGGGGGCTATAGACACTATAGGAGGGTAATAATACACTATAGGATTATACGGGGGGCTATAGACAATATAGGAGGGTAATAATACACTATAGGATTATACGGGGGGCTATAGACACTATAGGAGGGTAATAATCCACTATAGGATTATACGGGGGGCTATAGACAATATAGGAGGGTAATAATCCACTATAGGATTATACGGGGGGCTATAGACAATATAGGAGGGTAATAATCCACTATAGGATTATACGGGGGGCTATAGACACTATAGGAGGGTAATAATCCACTATAGGATTATATGGGGGGCTATAAACACTATAGGAGGGTAATAATCCACTATAGGATTATACGGGGGGCTATAGACACTATAGGAGGCTAATAATCCACTATAGGATTATACGGGGGGCTATAGACACTATAGGAGGCTAATAATCCACTATAGGATTATACGGGGGGATATAGACACTATAGGAGGGTAATAATCCACTATAGGATTATACGGGGGGCTATAGACACTATAGGAGGGTAATAATACACTATATGATTATACGGGGGGCTATAGACACTATAGGAGGGTAATAATACACTATAGGATTATACGGGGGGCTATAGACACTATAGGAGGGTAATAATCCACTATAGGATTATACGGGGGGCTATAGACACTATAGGAGGGTAATAATCCACTATAGGATTATACGGGGGGGCTATAGACAATATAGGAGGGTAATAATACACTATAGGATTATACGGGGGGCTATAGACACTATAGGAGGGTAATAATCCACTATAGGATTATACGGGGGGCTATAGACAATATAGGAGGGTAATAATCCACTATAGGATTATACGGGGGGCTATAGACACTATAGGAGGGTAATAATACACGATAGGATTATACGGGGGGCTATAGACACTATAGGAGGGTAATAATACACTATAGGATTATACGGGGGGCTATAGACACTATAGGAGGGTAATAATACACTATAGGATTATACGGGGTCTATAGACAATATAGGAGGGTAATAATCCACTATAGGATTATACGGGGGGCTATAGACACTATAGGAGGGTAATAATACACTATAGGATTTTACGGGGGCTATAGACACTATAGGAGGGTAATAATACACTATAGGATTATACGGGGGGCTATAGACAATATAGGAGGGTAATAATACACTATAGGATTATACGGGGGGCTATAGACAATATAGGAGGGTAATAATACACTATAGGATTATACGGGGGGCTATAGACAATATAGGAGGGTAATAATCCACTATAGGATTATACGGGGGGCTATAGACACTATAGGAGGGTAATAATACACTATAGGATTATACGGGGGCTATAGACACTATAGGAGGGTAATAATACACTATAGGATTATACGGGGGGCTATAGACAATATAGGAGGGTAATAATACACTATAGGATTATACGGGGGGCTATAGACAATATAGGAGGGTAATAATACACTATAGGATTATACGGGGGGCTATAGACAATATAGGAGGGTAATAATACACTATAGGATTATACGGGGGGCTATAGACACTATAGGAGGGTAATAATCCACTATAGGATTATACGGGGGGCTATAGACACTATAGGAGGGTAATAATCCACTATAGGATTATACGGGGGGCTATAGACACTATAGGAGGGTAATAATCCACTATAGGATTATACGGGGGGCTATAGACACTATAGGAGGGTAATAATCCACTATAGGATTATACGGGGGCTATAGACAATATAGGAGGGTAATAATCCACCATAGGATTATACGGGGGGCTATAGACATTATAGGAGGGTAATAATACACTATAGGATTATACGGGGGGCTATAGACACTATAGGAGGGTAATAATACACTATAGGATTATACGGGGGGCTATAGACAATATAGGAGGGTAATAATACACTATAGGATTATACGGGGGGCTATAGACACTATAGGAGGGTAATAATACACTATAGGATTATACGGGGGGCTATAGACACTATAGGAGGGTAATAATACACTATAGGATTATACGGGGGGCTATAGACACTATAGGAGGGTAATAATCCACTATAGGATTATACGGGGGGCTATAGACACTATAGGAGGGTAATAATACACTATAGGATTATACGGGGGACTATAGACACTATAGGAGGGTAATAATCCACTATAGGATTATACGGGGGCTATAGACACTATAGGAGGGTAATAATACACTATAGGATTATACGGGGGACTATAGACACTATAGGAGGGTAATAATACACTATAGGATTATACGGGGGGCTATAGACACTATAGGAGGGTAATAATACACTATAGGATTATACGGGGGGGCTATAGACACTATAGGAGGGTAATAATACACTATAGGATTATACGGGGGGCTATAGACACTATAGGAGGGTAATAATACACTATAGGATTATACAGGGGGCTATAGACACTATAGGAGGGTAATAATCCACTATAGGATTATACGGGGGGCTATAGACACTATAGGAGGGTAATAATACACTATAGGATTATACGGGGGACTATAGACACTATAGGAGGGTAATAATACACTATAGGATTATACGGGGGACTATAGACACTATAGGAGGGTAATAATCCACTATAGGATTATACGGGGGGCTATATACACTATAGGAGGGTAATAATCCACTATAGGATTATACGGGGGGCTATAGACACTATAGGAGGGTAATAATCCACTATAGGATTATACGGGGGGCTATAGACACTATAGGAGGGTAATAATCCACTATAGGATTATACGGGGGGCTATAGACACTATAGGAGGGTAATAATCCACTATAGGATTATACGGGGGGCTATAGACACTATAGGAGGGTAATAATCCACTATAGGATTATACGGGGGGCTATAGACAATATAGGAGGGTAATAATCCACTATAGGATTATACGGGGGGATATAGACAATATAGGAGGGTAATAATCCACTATAGGATTATACGGGGGGCTATAGACAATATAGGAGGGTAATAATCCACTATAGGATTATACGGGGGGCTATAGACAATATAGGAGGGTAATAATCCACTATAGGATTATACGGGGGGCTATAGACACTATAGGAGGGTAATAATACACTATAGGATTATACGGGGGGGGCTATAGACACTATAGGAGGGTAATAATACACTATAGGATTATACGGGGGACTATAGACACTATAGGAGGGTAATAATACACTATAGGATTATACGGGGGGCTATAGACAATATAGGAGGGTAATAATACACTATAGGATTATACGGGGGGGCTATAGACAATATAGGAGGGTAATAATCCACTATAGGATTATACGGGGGGCTATAGACAATATAGGAGGGTAATAATCCACTATAGGATTATACGGGGGGCTATAGACACTATAGGAGGGTAATAATACACTATAGGATTATACGGGGGGGCTATAGACACTATAGGAGGGTAATAATACACTATAGGATTATACGGGGGACTATAGACACTATAGGAGGGTAATAATACACTATAGGATTATACGGGGGGCTATAGACAATATAGGAGGGTAATAATCCACTATAGGATTATATGGGGGACTATAGACACTATAGGAGGGTAATAATCCACTATAGGATTATACGGGGGGCTATAGACACTATAGGAGGGTAATAATACACTATAGGATTATACGGGGGCTATAGACACTATAGGAGGGTGATAATCCACTATAGGATTATACGGGGGGCTATAGACAATATAGGAGGGTGATAATCCACTATAGGATTATACGGGGGGCTATACACTATAGGAGGGTAATAATACACTATAGGATTATACGGGGGGCTATAGACACTATAGGAGGGTAATAATACACTATAGGATTATACGGGGGACTATAGACACTATAGGAGGGTAATAATACACTATAGGATTATACGGGGGGGACTATGGACACTATAGGAGGGTAATAATCCACTATAGGATTATACGGGGAGCTATAGACACTATAGGAGGGTAATAATACACTATAGGATTATACGAGGGGCTATAGACACTATAGGAGGGTAATAATACACTATAGGATTATACGGGGGACTATAGACACTATAGGAGGGTAATAATATACTATAGGATTATACGAGGGGCTATAGACACTGTAGGAGGGTAATAATACACTATAGGATTATACGGGGGACTATAGACACTATAGGAGGGTAATAATACACTATAGGATTATACGGGGGACTATAGACACTGTAGGAGGGTAATAATACACTATAGGATTATACGAGGGGCTATAGACACTGTAGGAGGGTAATAATACACTATAGGATTATACGGGGGACTATAGACACTATAGGAGGGTAATAATACACTATAGGATTATACGGGGGGGACTATGGACACTATAGGAGGGTAATAATCCACTATAGGATTATACGGGGGGCTATAGACAATATAGGAGGGTAATAATACACTATAGGATTATACGGGGGACTATGGACACTATAGGAGGGTAATAATCCACTATAGGATTATACGGGGGGCTATAGACAATATAGGAGGGTAATAATACACTATAGGATTATACGGGGGACTATAGACACTATAGGAGGGTAATAATCCACTATAGGATTATACGGGGAGCTATAGACACTATAGGAGGGTAATAATCCACTATAAGATTATACAGGGGGCTATAGACACTATAGGAGGGTAATAATACACTGTAGGATTATACGGGGGACTATAGACACTATAGGAGGGTAATAATACACTATAGGATTATACGGGGGACTATAGACACTATAGGAGGGTAATAATACACTATAGGATTATACGGGGGGCTATAGACACTATAGGAGGGTAATAATACACTATAGGATTATACGGGGGACTATAGACACTATAGGAGGGTAATAATACACTATAGGATTATACGGGGGGACTATGGACACTATAGGAGGGTAATAATACACTATAGGATTATACGGGGGCTATAGACACTATAGGAGGGTAATAATACACTATAGGATTACACGGGGGACTATAGACACTATAGGGGGGTAATAATACACTATAAGATTATACGGGGGGCTATAGACACTAGGTGGGAAGCAGGGGGGAATGTGAGGGAGGAAAGAACTAATCCTGTGCATGGGGGGGCTGTATGGGGATATTCGGCATTGGAGGCTGTATGGGGATATTTTTGACAAGGGGCTGTATGGGGATATTTTTCCACAAAAGGCTGTATGGGGATATTTTTCACAAAGGGCTGTATGGAGATATTATGCACAAAGGGCTGTAAGAGAATATTCTGTACAAGGGGCTGTATTGGGAGATTCTGCATTGGGGGCTGTATGGAGATATTATGCAGAAGGGGCTGTATGAGGATATTCTGCACAAGGGGCTTTATATAGGGATATTGTCAAGAGGGTGTCACGTCCCCCTGGAAGACCTGGAGTTAGACGGTCACATCGGGCAATGAATCACACTTTTCTTTAGAGGATTTGATTTCTTTCGGTGCCGAGAGGGTTAAAGACTCTTTCCTTGGTGGCTGAGACCATACAGCCTGGTTGTTCTCAGCTGCAAATGCTTATCATTTACTCCCCTATATCTACTGGCTTGGTTAGTCCTTCCTGGTGAAAGTGTCATCTTCCTGTGCTGAGCGCTAAAGCTAAGTGTTTGGAGAGAAGTTGTTGTGGAGCTCTTCTGTAGTAGGTGTGTGTGGATCGCCTAGTCCCTGTTCCCGTTTAGTTTATACCTCCCAGTCCCTATCCTCCTCCCTATTGTTAGTTGGTGTTTTTGTATGATAGTGGCTGTTATCCCTGTTTTGTCTTTGTATTTTGTTTACATTACATTTCTGTCCCAGGCTCCATGGGGTGGGGGAGGGAACAGATCAGGTTGTGATGGTGTGATATGCTATGTGGATGTCATATTTTGTATATTCCTATTTTTCTATTTCAGTTATTTTCATAGTGTTTTTTCTTATTACATTGTAAGTCTACAGCCTCACTGTATCTATCTGTCTCTTGATGACCCCCCTGTAGTGCATTAATCCCTAAGGCCCTTTGTTCTCCTCTGGGAGGCCTGGAAACCGCCCCCAACTTGTTTGACTTTCCCTGGACAAGGAAGGGGGTCAGGGGAGAACAGGAGCTGGGCAAATCAGTTCCAGTGTGGACAGGATCGTGTAAAGACTGCATTTCAGAGAGAAGGACCCATTTTATCCTCTGGTGCTAGAGTTTTGGAATCTCATTTCCCTGGACATTTTATCCTGTTACTGGACTGCATTTTTATTCTGGACTATCTTATCCTTTGTGTGGTGGACTGAATATGGACCTTTTCGTATTTTTGCCTGAATAAAGGTCTTGGAATTGTTCACTCTTCGCTTGCTCTGTTGATTGTGTGATCCAGAGAAGGACCCCGTGACAACTGGTGGCAGCAGTGGGATCAACAGAGCGTAACCCAATGGAGAACCACCCACAGAGTGAGTACAGAAATTGGACTGTATGCAGCTTACAGGAGAGAGCCAGAGACCTGGGCCTGAACTACCAGGGACTGACTAAAGAGGCCTTAATCGATCTACTGGTGGGCGCTAGCCCGGCCACCTCCTCCCAGATATCTGAAGGACGAGCACTGGAGACAGGGATCCCCATCCAGAAAAGCCAGTGGTTGGTGTGGTACGAAGAAGAGATGGCGGTTCTGGGCCCCGGCGTCTCTCAGGAGTACAAGGAGGAGGCTGCCCGCCGGGCACAGCGGAGACAGGAAGCAATGGAGCTTGAAAAAGGGAGTAACCCAGTGTGGAGTGTAACCCCAACAATCCGGGAGCCTGTACGGATCACCCGGACAGAGTTTAAGCCATTTGATGAGGCTTCCGGAGATGTGGAGGGGTTCTTCAAGGACTTTGAGCAGCACTGTGCTGTGATGGAGGTGCCCCACTCTAGCTGGATGCGTTTGTTAGTGGGGCTCCTGAACGGAAGCATGGCGGAGGCTTACCGAACCATTGATGCACTGCGGAATCGGGATTATAACATTGTAAAGCGGACTATCCTGGATTACCATGCTGTCACGGGGTCCTTCTCTGGTATCACACAATCAACAGAGCAAGCGAAGAGTGAACAATTCCAAGACCTTTATTCAGGCAAAAATACGAAAAGGTCCATATTCAGTCCACCACACAAAGGATAAGGTAGTCCAGAATAAGAATGCAGTCCAGTATCAGGATAAAATGTCCAGGGAAACGAGATTCCAAAACTCTAGCACCAGAGGATAAAATGGGTCCTTCTCTCTCTGAAGTGCTGTCTGTACACCATCCTGTCCACACCGGAACTGACTTTTTTCAGCTGCTGTTCTCCCCACCCCTTCCTTGTCCAGGGGTAGTCAAACAAGTTGGGGCCGGTTTCCAGGCCTCCCAGAGGAGAACAAAGGGCCTTAGGGATTAATGCACTACAGGGGGTCATCAAGAGACAGATACAGTGAGGCTGTAGACTTACAATGTAATAAGAAATACACCATGAAAATGAAAGTGATGGAGGTGTCCCATTCTAGATGGATGTGTTTGTTAGTGGGGCTCCTGAACGGAAGCATGGAGGAGGCTTCTGGACAATGAACCATGGCCTGCTCCCGCGCCCCGTCCCCCTCCAATTATATCTGCCCTTCCACCTAGTTGCAAGCCGATGACAATCACGCCTCACAATCCTAGGCCCCAACAGTTCCGACCACGACCTGGGGGTATCACAGAGAGGAGGTGTTATGGGTGTGGGCAACTTGGACATTTGCAGTCTGGCTGTCCCTCCAGGATTCGGAGGGAGCCCCACCTCGTCCAGTGCATCTTGTACACTCCACCACACCTGAGGAAGAGCTACCACCACCCCCACCAGAGTGGACCACCGACCACGGCACCATAGATACCACTCCTGGAGTGTACGGACTCCGGCCACTGTCCTTTAGCTACTCAGAGCTACGGCAACGCCACCTGCAGGATGTCTTTATTGATGGATACAAAGTGTCAGGATTTAGAGACACGGGGGCATTCTTGACTATCGCTGACCCCTGTGTGGTTCGACCCGAGGCAATTTACCAGGGTCCGGGAATTCCCATTGTCCTGGCGGGGGGTGCCCGCAAATATATACAGCGAGCTTCTGTGCGTTTGGATTATGGTTGTGGAGAAAAACTGTGTTGGATTGGAGTTATGGGAGGACTTCCTGCAGATATCGTCCTTGGGAACGACATTGGGGAGTTACAGTGCCAATTTGTGGGAGCAGTCACCCGACTACAGGCCCTTCAAGCACTACGTCATCCGGACCCCACCGGGGAGCAACCACCACGAACCGCATCAGTCGGTAAGCAATAATTTCGCTGCTACTACATTGGGAGAGTCTTGGGACAGAGAGTTTAGGTGTTATAACTTTATATACTCTGTGTAATGGAGGTCAGTGACGTGGGTCAGAAAAGAGGCCTGAGCTCATAGGTTTTCAGTTCTGTAGTATTTATCAGAATCAAGCAGGTTTACAGATAAGACACAGCAGGGTAAAAGCAGATGAAGATAACGCAGTGAGCAAACGTACAGACCGTGGAGACGTATGAAGTCCAAGTTGCCAGATCCGGAGACCTGGAGAGCAGGCCAGGCCTGCTAGCAGGAAACAGTCCTTGAAGTGGAGGTGGGTGCAGAGCTGATGCGAAGAAAAGTCTTTACAATGAGACCAAAATTCACAGGCAGGTGGGGTATCCCAAGGTAACGAAGAGACGAGCTAGGTAGCAGTTCTTCCAGCTTGATAACAAGTCCAAGAACAAGTATACTCAAGCAATGAGTAATCATACAGAGCATCCTTATATACAAAGCAGACAGGAACAAGAGAGATCAACACAGGAAATAAGATGGCCCCCGTTGAGGCTCGTGACTCCATCTTGGATGAGGGCAAAAATGAACTAAACTAAGGGCAAAGCAGAAACTGAGCGACAGACATAAGGCAAGGATTTCAGAGAAACGGATATGCAGGCCAAGTCCTTACATTAGGAGAGAAATAGAGGGTGACACTACCTTAGCAGCCCTTAGGCGAAAGGCAGAAACTGGGCACTTGGGAGATAATGGGGATGGCTTCACTCGAGAAAACGGACTGTATTATCGTGTAACAAAGGGCAGTGACCAGGGCAACCCTGACGCAACGACCAGGCAACTCATTGTCCCACAGAAGTACAGGGCACAGCTACTTCAACTGGCCCATGACATCCCCTTGGCTGGGCATCAAGGGAGAAAAAGGACTGAAAAGAGACTCACCCAAAGTTTTTGCTGGCCGGGCGTCTCGCAGTCGGTAGCCCATTATTGCCGCACCTGCGATGTGTGCCAGCGAATGCGGCATCCAGGAGCTCGACATAAGGTACGCCTGCAATCCCTGCCCATAATTGAGGAACCATTTCAACGTGTAGCCGTCGACATCATAGGTCCTCTGGCCCACCCCAGCAGGTCAGGGAAAAAATATATCCTGACCGTGGGACTATGCCCATCGTTCCCTATGTTCTAGAGCTCAGAGACCGTCTCGCTCAGCTAGCTATCTTCGCTAAAGAACATCAGCGAATGGCCCAGTCCAGACAAAAAACCTGGTATGACCGAAATGCCAGGAACCGGGAATTTATGGAAGGACAGCAAGTGCTCATGATTACTGCTTCCCCTGCCAACAAGCTTCAAGCAGTGTGGGAAGGCCCTTATCAGGTTGTCAAGAAAATTAATGACACTATGTTATTGCCCTGGACTCTAGTGGTCGACGACAGAAAACCGTCCACATTAACATGCTGAAAGACTACCACGACCGATCTCTGCCTGCCACCCCCCTAGTGATACTGCTGACGACGAGTATCTCCCAGATCTCCTCCAGGTTGCCCAAGCGGGAGGATCACTGGAACAAGTGGCCCTGGGCTCCCATTTATCGGATATACAAAAGGACGATATTGTTGCCGTACTAAGGCCGAGGGCTGCTGCTTTCTCCTCAAAGCCGGGGAAGACCTCTCCTGTCGTCCTGGTCCCCAAGAAGGATGGTACAACACGATTCTGCGTTGATTACAGACGACTAAATGATGCCACCAAGAGTGATGCTTATCCCATGCCCAGGATTGATGATCTATTGGATCGTCTGGCCAGTGCCCAATTTGTGACCACGTTAGACTTGAGCAAGGGGTACTGGCAGATACCCCTAACGGAGAACGCTCGGGAGCGCTCAGCCTTCATTACTCCATTTGGGCTTTATGAGTTCCTGGGAATGCCCTTTGGGATGAAAATTGCCCCCACTACCTTCCAGAGACTGGTGGATCGACTGTTACAACAATGTCAGGACTTTGCCTGTGCTTACTTAGACGACATTGCCATTTTTAGCACAACCTGGGAGGAACATCTTAAACACTTGGGCATAGTGCTGGACTGTATCCTTACTGCAGGACTGACCATTCGCCCTGATAAGTGCCAAATAGGGATGGCTGAGGTGCAGTACCTCAGGCATAGAGTAGGGGGTGGGACCCTAAGGCCTGAGCCTGCCAAGGTGGAAGCCATTAGCAACTGGTGTAGACCCCAGACTAAAAAGCAGATACTTGCATTTTTAGGAACTGCTGATTACTATCGCAAATTTGTTTCTAACTTCAGCACCTTGGCCAAGCCCCTAACCGACCTGACCCGCAAGAACATGCCTAGGAATGTGACGTGGACGACGGCATGCGAGGATGCCTTTTCAGTGTTAAAGACCGCCCTCGTCACTGCTCCTGTCTTGGCTGCCCCGGATTACAAAGGCAGGTTCCTCGTGCAGACAGATGCATCCACCTTTGGGATTGGGGCAGTACTTAGCCAAGTGAACGCCGCCGGAGATGAACATCCTGTTGCTTTTGCCAGTCGGAAACTACTGGATCGGGAAGTTGCCTATGCCATATTGAAAAGGAGTGCCTTGCCATTGTATGGGCGCTAAAAAAATTGCAGCCATACTTGTATGGCAGAGACTTTACAATTGTTACAGACCACAACCCCCTCACATGGCTGAATCGCGTATCAGGGGACAATGGAAGATTGCTGCAGTGGAGCTTGTCCTTACAACCCTACAGCTTCTCCATCCAATACAAGCGGGGAAGCCAACACCAGAACGCCGATGGACTGTCTCGACAAGAAGAACCATAGGCTCCCCAGGCCGACCTACCCCTGCCACTGTACAGGGAACTATAAATGACTGAGCAATGTGGACTAAAGTGAGCAGGCCAGAGGTCTGTGTAGACCTCATGGCGTGCTCACTTATTATGGGGGGGGGGGGGGGAGAGGTTGTGATGGTGTGATATGCTATGTGGATGTCATTTTTTGTATATTCCTATTGAATAAAGGTCTTGGAATTGTTCACTCTTCGCTTGCTCTGTTGATTGTGTGATACCAGAGAAGGACCCCGTGACACAGCCTGGTTGTTCTCAGCTACAAATGCTTAGCATTTTCTCCCCTATATCTACTGGCTTGGTAAGTCCTTCCTGGTGAAAGTGTCATCTTCCTGTGCTGAGCGCTAAAGCTAAGTGTTTGGGGAGAAGTTGTTGTGGAGCTCTTCTGTAGTAGGTGTGTGTGGATCTCCTGGTCCCTGTTCCCGTTTAGTTTATTCCTCCCAGTCCCTATCCTCCTCCCTATTGTTAATTGGTGTTTTTGTATGATAGTGGCTGTTATCCCTGTTTTGTCTTTGTGTTTTGTTTACATTACATTTCTGTCCCAGGCTCCATGGGGCGGGGAACAGATCAGGGTTTAACACCTTAGTGACCACCAATACGTCTTTTTACTGACCTCACATATTAGATACTTAACCCCCCCACTGGTGAAAATACAGCAGCTGTCTTACACTATAGCTGACACCAACCATGGATTTTTAACCCCTTAGATGCTGCTGTTAATAGTGACTATGGCATCTAAATGCTCAACAGAGTAGAGGGCTCCCTCTTTAACCCCATTCGCATTCTGAGTTCATGATTGTGTAGTCCTGATGCTTGCCATGGCAATTAACTCCTTAGTGACGGAGCCAATTTGCAGCTTAAACCCTTCCTGACAGACCCGGGCCCCTATGCCCATGGACGGGATAGTACGTCTAGCGCGATCAGCGGCGCCCACGTGGTGAGCGCCGCTGATCGCGGCCGGGTGTCAGCTGATTATCACAGCTGACACCCGGCACTATGTGTCAGGGGCGGTCACGGACCGCCCCCGACACGTTAACCCCTTGCACACCGCCATCAAACATGATCGCGGTGTACCGGGAGTTAAAGGGAAGCATCGGCAAGGAGGGGGCTCCCTCCGTGCTTCCTTGAGCCCCCCACGGCAGCGCAATGTGCAGCGCTGCTGCGGGGGACTCCTTTCCTCCATCCAAGATGGCGACGGGGGCCTGGAGGAAGCTGGCTTCCTCAGTGCCTGCAAAGCGCAGGCATGAGGAAGCCTTGTGCACTGCCTGTGACAGATTGCTGATCTGTCACAGTGATCTGTGATGTGACAGATCAGCGATCTGTCACAGGACAGTGATGTCCCACCTGGGACTATGTAATAAAGTAAAAAAAAAAATGAAAAAAAAGTGTAAAAATAATTTAATAAAAAATCGCCAAATAAATTAGTAAAAAAAAAAAAAAAAAAAATATTCCCCAATAAATTCATTTTTTGAAAATAAAATAAAAAACAAAACAATAAAAGTACACATATTAGGTATCGCCGCGTCCGTAACGACCCGCCCTATAAAACTGTCCCATTAGTTAACCCCTTTAGCGAACCCCTACAAAATTAAAAATAAAAAACGAAGCAAAAAATAATGATTTATTATCATACCGCCAAACAAAAAGTGTAATAACGCGCGATCAAAAAGACGCATATAAATATCCATGGTACCGCTGAAAACGTCATCTTGTCCCGCAAAAAACGAGCCACCACACAGCATCATCAGCGAAAAAATAAAAAAGTTATAGCTCGCAGAATAAAGCGATGCAAAAATAATTATTTTTTATATAAAATAGTTTTCATTGCATAAAAGCGCCAAAACATAAAAAAACGACCTAAATGAGGTATCGCTGTAACCGTACTGACCCGAAGAATAAAACCGCTTTATCAATTTTACCGCACGCGGAATGGTGTAAACGCACTCCCCCAAAAGAAATTCATGAAACGCTGGTTTTTGTTCATTCTGCATCCCAAAAATCGGAATAAAAAGCGATCAAAAAATGTCACGTGCCCGAAAATGGTACCAATAAAAACGTCAACTCGTCCCGCAAAAAATAAGACCTCACATGACTCGGTGGGTCAAAATTATAGCTCTCAATATGTGGTGATGCAAAAACTATTTTTACAATAAAAAGCGTCTTTTAGCGTGCGACAGCTGCCAAAAATAAAAACCGCCATAAATAGTAAATCAAACCCCCCGTTATCACCCCCTTAGTTAGGGAAAAATAATAAAATTAAAAAAATGTATTTATTTCCATTTTTCCGTTAGGGCTAGGGTTAGGGCTAGGGTTAGGACTTGGGTTAGGGCTGAGATTAGGGTTAGAGGTGTGTTGGGGTTCGGGTTGGAGTTAGAATTGGGGGTTTCCACTGTTTGGGCACATCAGGGGCTCTCCAAATGCAACATTGCGTCTGATCTCAATTCCAGCCAATTCTGAGTTGAAAAAGTCCTATGGTGCTCCTTCCCTTCCAAGCTCTGCCATGTGCCCAAACAGTGTTTTACCCCCACATGTAGGGTATCAGCCTACTCAGGACAAATTGCAAAACAATTTTTGGGGTCCAATTTCTCCTGTTACCCTTAGGAAAATAAAAAATTGGGGGCAAAAATATCATTTATGTGGAAAAAAATGATTTTTTTATTTTCACGTCCGAGCGTTATAAACTTCTGTGAAGAACTTGGGGGTTCAAAGTGCTCACCACACATCTAGATAAGTTCCGTGGGGGGGTCTAGTGTCCAAAATGGGGTCACTTGTTGGGAGTTTCAATAGTTTAGGTACATCAGGGGCTCTCCAAACGCACATGACACCCGCAGACCATTCCATCAAAGTCTGCATTCCAAAACGTCACTACTTCCCTTCCGAGACCCGACGTGTGCCCATACAGTAGTTTTCTCCCACATATGGGGTGTCAGCGTACTCAGGACAAATTGGACAACAACTTTTGCGGTCCAATTTCTCCTGTTACCCTTGGGAAAATGAAAAAATTGGGGACTAATTGATCATGTTTGTGGAAAAAATACGATTTTTTTATTTTCATGCCCGGGCATTATAAACTTCTGTGAAGCCCTTGGGGGTTCAAAGTGCTCACCACACATCTAGATAAGTTCCTTAGGGGTTCTCGTTTCCAAAATGGGATCATTTATGGGTGTTTCCACTGTTTAGGTACATTAGGGGCTCTCCAAAGGCAACATGACACCCGCAGACCATTCCATCAAAGTCTGCATTCCAAAACGTCACTACTTCCCTTCCAAGCCCTGACGTGTGTCCATACAGTAGTTTTCTCCCACATATGGGGTGTCAGCGTACTCAGGACAAATTGGACAACAACTTTTGGGGTTCAATTTCTCCTGTTACCCTTGGGAAAATAAAAAAATTGGGGACTAATTGATCATGTTTGTGGAAAAAATACAATTTTTTTATTTTCATGCCCTGGCATTATAAACTTCTGTGAAGCCTTTGGGGGGGGTTCAAAGTGCTCACCTCACATCTAGATAAGTTCCTTAGGGGGTCTAGTTTTCAAAATGGGGTCATTTGTGGGGGGTTTCAACTGTTTAGGTACATTAGGGGCTCTCCAAAGGCAACATGACACCCGCAGACCATTCCATCAATGTCTGCATTCCAAAACGTCACTACTTCCCTTCCGAGCCCTGACGTGTCCATACAGTAGTTTTCTCCCACATATGGGGTGTCAGCTTACGCAGGACAAATTGGACAACAACTTTTGGGGTTCAATTTCTCCTGTTACCCTTGGGAAAATAAAAAAATTGGGGAATAATTGATCATGTTTGTGGAAAAAATACGATTTTTTTATTTTCATGCCCTGGCATTATAAACTTCTGTGAAGCCCTTGGGGGTTCAAAGTGCTCACCTCACATCTAGATAAGTTCCTTAGGGGGTCTAGTTTTCAAAATGGGGTCATTTGTGGGGAGTTTCCACTGTTTAGGTACATTAGGGGCTCTCCAAAGGCAACATGACACCCGCAGACCATTCCATCAATGTCTGCATTCCAAAACGTCACTACTTCCCTTCCGAGCCCCGACGTGTGCCCATACAGTAGTTTTCTCCCACATATGGGGTATCAGCATACTCAGGACAAATTGGACAACAACTTTTGGGGTCCAATTTCTCCTGTTACCCTTGGGGAAATAAAAAAATGGTGACTAAAAGATCATGTTTGTGGAAAAAATATGAATTATTTTCACGCCCGGGCGTTATAAACTTCTGTGAAGCACTGGGGGGTTCAAAGTTCTCACCACACATCTAGATAAGTTCCTTGGGGGGTCTAGTTTCCAAAATGGTGTCATTTGTGGGGGGTTTCCACTGTTTAGGTACATCAGGGGTTTTCCAATCGCGACATGGTGTCCGATCTCAATTCCAGCCAAAAACGTCAAATGGCGCTGCTTCCCTTCCGAGCTCTGCCATGCGCCCAAATAGTGGTTTACCCCCACATGTGGGGTATTAGCATACTCAGGACAAATTGCACAATAACTTTTAGGGTCCTGTTACCCTTGGGAAAATAAAAATTGGGGTGAAAAGATCATTTTTGTGGAAAAAATATGATTTTTTAATTGTACCGCTGTACGTTATAAACTTCTGTAAAGCCCTTGTGGGTTCAAAGTTCTCACCACATAGATAAGTTCCTTGGGGGGTCTAGTTTCCAAAATGGGGTCACTTGTAGGGGGTTTCCACTGTTTAGGTACATCAGGGACTCTCCAAACGTGACATGGCGTCCGATCTGAATTCCAGCCAATTTTGCATTGAAAAAGTCAAACGGCGCTCCTTCCATTCTGAGCTCTGCCATGCGCCGAAACAGTCGTTCCCCCCCACAAATCAGGTATCAGCGTACTCAGGACAAATTGCACAATAACTTTTGCAGTCCAATTTCTCCTGTTACCCTTGGTAAAATAAAAAAGTTGAACCTGAAGTATTTTTTTTGTGAAAAAAAGTTAGATGTTCATTTTTTTTTAAATATTCAAAAAAATTCCTGTGACGCACCTAAAGGGTTAATAAACTTCTTGAATGTGGTTTTGAGCACCTTAAGGTGTGCAGTTTTTAGAATGGTGTCACTTTTGGGTATTTTCTATCATATAGACCCCTCAAAGTGGCTTCAAATGTGATGTGGTCCTAAAAATAAAATGGTGTTGTAAAAATGAGAAATCGCTGGTCAACTTTTAACCCTTATAACTTCCTAACAAAAAAAAATTTTGGTTGCAAAATTGTGCTGATGTAAAGTAAACATGTGGGAAATGTTAGTTATCAAGTTTTTTGTGTGCCGTATCTCTGTGATTTAAGGGCATAAAAATTCAAAGTTGGAAAATTGCGAAATTTTCAAAATTTTTGCCAAATTTCCGTTTTTTTCACAAATAAACGCAAGTTATTTGAATGAAATTTTACCACTAGCATGATGTACAATATGTCACGAGAAAACAATGTCAGAATCACCGGGATCCATAGAAGCGTTCCAGAGTTATGACCTCATAAAGGTACAGTGGTCAGAATTGTAAAAATTGGCCCGGTCATGAACGTGCAAACCACCCTTGGGGGTGAAGGGGTTAATGACCGGGTCAATTTTTACAATTCTGACCCCTGTCCTTTTATAACTCTGGAACGCTTCCATGGATCCCGGCGATTCTGACATTGTTTTCTCGTGACATATTGTACTTCATATTACTGGTAAAAATTTATTTGATATGACTGGCATTTATTTATGAAAAAAACGGAAATATAGCGAAATTTTTTAAAATTTTGCAATTTTCAAACTTAATTTTTATGCCCTTAAGTCAGAGAGATATGGCACACAAAATACTTAATAAATAACATTTCACACATGTCTACTTTGCATCAGCACAATTTTGGAACCAACATTTTTTTATAGGAAGTTATAAGGGTTAAAAGTTGACCAGCGATTTCTCATTTTTACAACAAAATTTACAAAACCATTTTTTTAGGGACCACCTCACATTTGAAGTCACTTTGAGGGGTCAATATGACAGAAAATACCCCAAAGTGACACCATTCTAAAAACTGCACCCCTTAAGGTGCTTAAAACCACATTCAAGAAGTTTATTTACCCTTTGCTTCAGTTCCTGTGAAGCACGTAATGTGGAAAAATTTTACTTCAGAACCATTTTTTTTTGTTTTTACAAGTGTAAAAATAGAACATGAACCACAAAATTTGTTGGGCAATTTCTCCTGAATACGCCGATACCCCATATGTGGGGGTAAACCACTGTTTGGGTGCATGGCAGAGCTCAGAAGGAGCGCCGTTTGACCTTTTCTAATGCATTTGGAGAGCCCCTGATGTGCCTAAACAGTGAAAACCCCCCACAAGTGACCCCATTTTGGAAACTAGACCCCTTAAGGAACTTATCTAGATATGTGGTGAGCACTTTGAACCCCCAAGTGCTTCACAGAAGTTTATAACGCAGAGCCGTGAAAATAAAATTTTTTCCTCAAAAATGATTTTTTAGCCCACTATTTTTTTTTCACAAGGATAACAGGAGAAATTGGACCACAAAAGTTGTTGTCCAGTTTGTCCCGAGTACGCTGATACCCCATATGTGGGGGGGACCACTGTTTGGGCGCATGGCAGAGCTTGGAAGGGAAGTAGTAACGTTTAGGAAGTCAGACTTTGATGGAATGGTCTGCGGGCGTCATGTTGCGTTTGCAGAGCCCCTGATGTGCCTAAACTGTGGAAACCCCTCACAAGTGACATCATTTTGGAAAGTAGACCCTAAGGAACTTATCTAGATGTGTGGTGAGAACTTTGAACTCCTAAGTGCTTCACAGAAGTTTATAACGCAGAGCCGTGAAAATAAAAAAATAAAATTTTCCCACAAAAAATGATTTTTTTTTTAGCCCCCAATTTACGTGGGGGGGTAAACCACTGTTTGGGCACACTTCGGGGCTCAGAAGGGAGGGAGCACCGTTTGACCTTTAGAACGTAAAATTGGCTGAATCAATGGTGGCGCCATGTTGCGTTTGGAGACCCCCTGATGTACCTAACCAGTGGAAACCCCTCAATTCTAACTCCAACCCTAACCCCAACACACCCCTAACTATAATACCAACCCCAACTATAACCCCAACACACCCCTAACCCTAGCCATAACCCTAACCCCAACTCTAACCCCAACCCCCACCCTAACACGAATTCCAACCCTAATGGAAAAATTAAAATAAATATATTTTCTTTATTTCATTATTTTTCCCTATCTAAGGGGGTGATAAAGGGGGGTTTATTTGCTATTTTGTTTATTTTGATCACTGTGATCACTGGGGTCTATCACAGTGACCAATTTGAACCCACCGGAAAAATTGGCAGCAGAGACCTCGGAGAAAATCCAACTCTGGGGGGACGCTATGCACTTTTTAGACAGTGCAGTTAGTTATGTTTTAAAAAAGAAAATGGCGATAATCCAAATGATTACGGGACGCATTCTTTCCGAATCGGGGCAGCCACCGAAGCAGCTAGGGCAGGAGTATCGGAAGCCGAAGTACAGTGAATGGGTCGTTGGAAATCTGCATGCTTCGCCAGATATATAAGACCCGATTTGCTTAAATGACACATATTGTCTTTTACAGGCGCTTGTAAACATGAAGTTTGGGTATTAGGACATTCGTAGGTCTACTGGGCTGCAAAACAGGCCAACCTTCGGCCTGGAGGAAAAATCTAGGCTTCCCGGGTCTGGAGGTCAACTGGAGAGGGATCAGAGGGCTCCAATGGCAGCAAGTGTTACCAGCGGTAATAATAGTGATACACGCTGGTGGCAATGATCTCGGCAAATGCAAAATCGACAAACTCTACACAATAATGACCGCTGACATCGAAGGTTTTACATGATTCTTCTCGGATATGGTAGTGGTGTGGTCGCAGATGATACCACGAGCCGTCTGAGTGCGCAAGTAAAAAGATAAACATGTGGATGGCGACATTCGTGAAGAGTAATTTTGGTATTGTGGATCGTCATTACCAGCTGGAAGGTGATAACTAGGCACTATTGAGACCGGATGGCATTCACCTTCCGGATATAGGTGGACATATTTTGTCCGGCTTGCAATACGGAGTAGAACAGGCCCTAAGGTTGACGGGTGGGGGTTGGAGTCCTGTCTAGGTCATACACATGATCCTCTGTGGCGGAAGATGTGGAGGAGGGCAAAGGTTCGTAACCGCTCGTTGGCACGCTCGCCCGTCGATTGCGAACAGGAGCTTCGGCGATGATCCCGTTATGAAATGCAATTGCCTTCCTGTTTATGTGATTAATAAACTGTGACCGACCTGTTTCAACCCATTAAGGCCTGGCTGTGTTTCCTTACTGGACTGGTGGGAGGAGGGAAAGCACTCTTTGAGACACACAGGTCTCCTCAGTCTGGCAGGCACGGTACTAATTCAGGAATGTGTATCAGACTGCGGAGCCCATATAAAAAAATCCTAGAAAATACAGTTCAGTGCCCAGTTTCCCACCTCCCACTACTCCCCCAGGTGATGCACTAAGGGAGTTAACCAACTGTCCAATGAGTTAAAGGGGAAGGGCCCTCCAGCCCCTCCTACAGGGGTTAAATACAGGTGCCCGCGGTCAGGGACTTCCTTTTCCTGTGGCTGACCCCTGGAAGCTTTTGTCCTACCCTCCCTCCCTTTAACTGTTCTTAAATTGCCATAGAAATTGTACGTATGTATATATTGTATATGTATATAAAAAATGTGGCTATAAAAAAAATATATATTATTTATATATAACCCTGGTTAATGATTTTAAGTCACAGCGGAAGATGTGGAGGAGGGCAAAGGTTCATAACAGCTTATTGGCACGCTCGCCTGTCGATCGCGGACGGGGGCTTCGCCGATGAGCCCGTTATGAAATGTAATTGCCTTACTCTGCTACTGTAATTAGTAAACTGTGACCGACCTGTTTCAACCCATCAAGTCCTGTCTGTGTTTCCTTACGGGACTTGGTATAAACAGATCATAGAATCATAGAATCATAGAATCGTAGAGTTGGAAGGGACCTCCTGGGCCATCTGGTCCAACCCCCTGCTCAAAGCAGGATTCGCTAAATCATCCCAGTCAGATGTCTGTCCAGCCTCTGTTTGAAGACTTCCATTGAAGGAGAACTCACCACTTCTCGTGGCAGCCTGTTCCACTCATTGATCACTCTAACTGTCAAAAAGTTTTTTCTAATATCTAATCTGTGTCTCTTCCCATTCAGTTTCATCCCATTGCTTCTAGTCTTTCCTTGTGCAAATGAGAATAAAGTTGATCCTTCTACAATGTGACAGCCCTTTAGATATTTGTAGACAGCTATTAAGTCTCCTCTCAGTCTTCTCTTTTGCAAACGAAACAATCCCAAATCCTGCAACCTTTCCTCATAAGACAGGGTTTGCAGACCGGTCACCATTCTAGTCGCTCTTTTCTGAACTTGCTCCATTTTGTTGATGTCTTTTTTAAAATGTAGTGCCCAAAACTGGACACAATATTCCAGATGAGGTCTGACCAAAGAGGAGTAGAGGGAAATAATGACTTCACGTGATCTAGACTGTATGCTTCTGTTAATACATCCTAGAATTGCATTTGCCTTTTTTGCTGCTGCATCACACTGTTGACTCATATTCAGTCTGTGATCTATTAGTATACCCAAGTCTTTTTCACATGTGCTGTCACTTAGCCCTATTCCTCCCATTCTATATATGCTTTTTTCATTTTTATTGCCCAGATGTAGTACTTTGCATTTCTCCCTGTTAAAAACCATTCTGTTAGTTGCTGCCCACTTCTCCAGTTTATTTAAATCTTTTTGAATCCTCTCTCTCTCTTCTCTAGTATTAGCTATCCCTCCTAGCTTTGTGTCATCAGCAAATTTAATCAGTTTACCCTCAATTCCTTCATCTAAATCGTTGATAAAGATGTTGAACAATACAGGGCCCAGGACAGAGCCCTGTGGTACCCCACTTGAGACATTCTTCCAACTGGATGTGCAGCCATTTACGACCACTCTTTGGGTCCGATCACAAAGCCAGTTATGAATCCACCTAACAGTTGCCTTGTCCATTCCATACTTAGTCATTTTTTCAATAAGGATTGTATGAGAGACTTTGTCAAATGCTTTGCTGAAGTCAAGATATACTATATCTACAGCATTTCCTTGATCCACCCAATCAGTGATACCGTCATAGAAGGAAATTAAGTTAGTCTGACATGACTTATTAGTTAGAAACCCATGCTGACTCTGTTTAATCACTTCATTCTTATCCAGGTATTGACATACATGTTGTTTAATAATTTGTTCAAAGATCTTTCCTGGTATAGAAGTCAGACTCACCGGCCTATAGTTGCCTGGGTCCACCTTCTTCCCCTTTTTGAAGATAGGAACAACATTTGCTCTTCTCCAGTCTTCTGGCACTTCTCCTGTTCTCCAAGAATTTTCAAAGATTATGGAGAGGGGTTCAAAAATTTCTTCTGCTATCTCCTTCAGTACTCTGGGGTGTAATTCATCTGGACCTGGAGACTTGAATTCATTTAGGTTAGCTAAGTGTTTCCTCACTATCTTTCTGTTTATAGATATCCTGGATTCTTCTATTCCCTTAATAGGACAGTGAATAACAGTTGATGTTGCATTTCCTTTCTGAGAGAAAACAGATGCAAAATAGGAATTTAAAAGTTCAGCCTTCTCAACATCCTGTCTTACCATTTCATCATTTTCATCCTGTAAAAATCCTATAGCATCTTTGACTTTTCTTTTACTTTTGACATATCCCCAAAATCCTTTATTATTGCTTTTGACATCTCTTGCAAGCCTCAGTTCATTTTCAGCTTTAGCTAATCTGATTTGTGCCCTGCAGGTTCTGCAGACAGCATTATATTCTTCTTTAGATATGCCTCCCTCTTTCCATTTTATAAACATTTTTTTCTTCCTTTTTAGCATGTGCTTAAGTTCTGTGTTCATCCATCCTGGTTTCCTTAAATGCTTCCTATTCTTCCCTCTTTTCGGAATTGTTAACAACTGTGCTTTCAGAATTTCATTTTTCAAGATTTCCCATCCTTCCTGGACATTTTTGTCTTTAAGGATATCCAGCCATTGGATCCCTCCAATTCTCTTTCTGAATCCCTTAAAATCTGCCTTTCTGAAATCTAACCTTGACGTCTGAGTCTTCACAGGTCTTCCACCTCTAGTAATCCAAAATTCTAAAATAGCATGGTCGCTACCTCCTAGGGTCCCAGCCACTTTTACCTCCTCAACCATTTCCTCCCTGTTTATAAGGATTAGATCCAAGGTAGCAGTTCCCCTTGTTTTCTCCCTTACCTTTTGGAAGATAAAGTTGTCAGCAAGAGAGGATAAGAATTTCCTTGACCTGTTAGTTTTGCCTGAGAGAGATTCCCAACAAATGTCTGGATAGTTGAAATCTCCCATGACAACTATGTCATATTTTTTGGAGAACTTGGCCATCTGATGCATAAAGAGTTCATCTATATCTTCGGCTTGCACAGGCGGCCTGTAGTAAATGCCTACAATGGTGTCCTTTCCATTGTTCTGTCCTTGTATTCTTACCCAAACAGTTTCCACAGAACTCCCAGTCTCTGAAGCTTCAATCTCTGTGCAGATATACGCGTTTCGAACATACAATGCGACACCCCCTCCTCGTTTATCAAGTCTGTTTCTTGCAAATAAGTTGTATCCTTCTAGTCTTGTATTCCAATCATGTGTATTGTCCCACCAAGTTTCAGTGATTCCAATGACATCATATTTCTGTTCCTGTGTTAGTAGTTCCAATTCTCCTTGTTTGTTGCCCATGCTTTGTGCATTAGTATAGAAACATTTTAGTTTGTGATTGGTTTCTCTTTCTCCAATATTTTTATTAATTAGATTCTTTCGTCTTTGTTCTTCCTTTCCACTTCTAATAGCAGAGTTCTCAATAGCATTTGTCAGGTGTATGGCTTTTTCTGGTCTTTTGCTTCCCTTCCCATGTTGTTCTAGTTTAAAGCTCTCCTTACAAGTGTAGCAAGGCGACTTCCAAATACATGCTTTCCAGTCTTCGTAAGGTGCACCCCATCTCTAGCAAGTAGTCCATCGTATAAGTAGTTCACTCCGTGATCCAGAAATCCAAATCGTTGCTGACGGCACCATCGACGTAGCCAGTTGTTCACCTCATATATGATAATGCCCAGTATCAGAGAACGAGACAAGGCGGTGACCATGGTCCAAAAACGCCTTGTGCATGGATTACCACTCCATATGCTAATCTTAAAAAGGAGAAAACGGAGTAACGGATACAAAATATATGCAAAAGTATAAATTTTATTAATACTCACATCAAGTGCTGACAAGTATACAAGTTGACTAAAATAGGGGGGATAAGCCCCAATGATACAACAATCAGGACAGACAAGGACAGGGTAAATAAAATGATACCAGTGCTCGAAATCTACATGGCACAACGTTCAGTCAGCCCATGGGCATTGCACATAACAGACATGTGTCTAATGGTAAAAGATAGTCAAATATGGCATACTCAATTAAATGTGTATTGTACATAGTTGTACATGTCTAGAGCGCCAAAAAAAAAAAAAAAAAAAAAAAAACCATCAAGAGGGGTCAATGTGCAAGTCCAATGGACACTGAACATAAATGAATCAATGACATGTGGAAGGATTCTTACATAGTAAATAACATATGTATCAGCATATCAAAACTGCGCAATTGTGCCAGAGAGAACCCGGGAGACGACCCGCCCAGCGGTCCAAATGACCGAAGTGTGGAAACAAGTAAAGGCAGGCTGCTTACCGGGGAGCAGAGGAGGTGAAGGCCCATGCAACGACACCCGACGTACGTTTCGCGCCCGCCACAGGCGCTTTATCAAGGGAGTTGTTCACCTGCAGAATCTTATTCCACCTCCTTGTTCCATGGCCATCCACTGGGAGGATGGAAGAGAAGACCACCTGCGCTCCCAGTTCTTTCACTTTCTTGCCTAAGTCTTCAAAGTCTCTGCAGATGATTTCCAGGTCGTTTCTTGCGGTGTCATTTGTCCCCACATGTAGTAGCAGGAATGGGTAGTCATCTGTAAGTCTGAAGAGTCCTGATATCCTGTCAGACACATCTTTAATTTTTGCACCTGGAAGACAGCACATTTCTCTTGTAGTTATATCCGGTCTGCAGATAGCGGCCTCTGTTCCTCTCAGCAGGGAATCCCCCATGACCACCACTCTCCGTTTCTTCTTCACAACATTTTTCTTTCTCCATCCAGGAGGACTCTGAAGGCGTACAAGGTTGCTGTTTGTTGGCAAAGTCTTATCCTGATGTATTTCTTCATCGTTTTCCTGCGTGAGAGCCTGGTACTGGTTCCTGAGCAGTATGGGTGCTGACCGCCTCCTGATCCTCCTGCTTCTCTGGGTCACATGTCTCCATTCCTCTGTTTCTTCAGGTGCACTTCGAATTTCTTCTCTTTCTGTAACATGAAGAGATAATTGTGCTCTGTCCAAGAACTCTTCACCTTCCTTAATGATCTTCAACGTAGCTAACCTCTCTTCGAGATTTTGCAACTTTTCCTCCAACAGGGACACAAGCTTGCATTTGTGGCATGTGAAGTTTGGCTTTTCCACTGGTAAATCTGTGAACATGTAGCAAGAAATGCAGCTCACCAAATGGCTCCTGGCCTCTTCCATCTTGAGATTTCTTAAAAACGATGAAAGATGAGCCAAATTTCGCGCGCCGATAGGAAGGCACTGGGAATATGCAAATGATCTCCTCAAGACTCTTCCCCTGGTTTTCCGATTTCCTCTTTTCAGCTGCAACGGCCAAAACCCAGTGATCGTTGAGCTCGCGGAGACTCTTCACTTATCCCAGAAGGCACTGGGAATATGCAAATGATCTCCTCAAGACTCTTCCCCTGGTTTTCCGATTTCCTCTTTTCAGCTGCAACGGCCAAAACCCAGTGATCGTTGAGCTCGCGGAGACTCTTCACTTATCCCAGAAGGCACTGGGAATATGCAAATGATCTCCTCAAGACACTTCCCCTGGTTTTCCGATTTCCTCTTTTCAGCTGCAACGGCCAAAACCCAGTGATCGTTGAGCTCGCGGAGACTCTTCACTTATCCCAGAAGGCACTGGGAATATGCAAATGATCTCCTCAAGACTCTTCCCCTGGTTTTCCGATTTCCTCTTTTCAGCTGCAACGGCCAAAACCCAGTGATCGTTGAGCTCGCGGAGACTCTTCACTTATCCCAGAAGGCACTGGGAATATGCAAATGATCTCCTCAAGACTCTTCCCCTGGTTTTCCGATTTCCTCTTTTCAGCTGCAACGGCCAAAACCCAGTGATCGTTGAGCTCGCGGAGACTCTTCACTTATCCCAGAAGGCACTGGGAATATGCAAATGATCTCCTCAAGACTCTTCCCCTGGTTTTCCGATTTCCTCTTTTCAGCTGCAACGGCCAAAACCCAGTGATCGTTGAGCTCGCGGAGACTCTTCACTTATCCCAGAAGGCACTGGGAATATGCAAATGATCTCAAGACTCTTCCCCTGGTTTTCCGATTTCCTCTTTTCAGCTGCAACGGCCAAAACCCAGTGATCGTTGAGCTCGCGGAGACTCTTCACTTATCCCAGAAGGCACTGGGAATATGCAAATGATCTCCTCAAGACTCTTCCCCTGGTTTTCCGATTTCCTCTTTTCAGCTGCAACGGCCAAAACCCAGTGATCGTTGAGCTCGCGGAGACTCTTCACTTATCCCAGAAGGCACTGGGAATATGCAAATGATCTCCTCAAGACTCTTCCCCTGGTTTTCCGATTTCCTCTATTCAGCTGCAACGGCCAAAACCCAGTGATCGTTGAGCTCGCGGAGACTCTTCACTTATCCCAGAAGGCACTGGGAATATGCAAATGATCTCCTCAAGACTCTTCCCCTGGTTTTCCGATTTCCTCTATTCAGCTGCAACGGCCAAAACCCAGTGATCGTTGAGCTCGCGGAGACTCTTCACTTATCCCAGAAGGCACTGGGAATATGCAAATGATCTCCTCAAGACTCTTCCCCTGGTTTTCCGATTTCCTCTTTTCAGCTGCAACGGCCAAAACCCAGTGATCGTTGAGCTCGCGGAGACTCTTCACTTATCCCAGAAGGCACTGGGAATATGCAAATGATCTCCTCAAGACTCTTCCTCGGAGAGATATTTGTATTGTCCCCTTATATACTTATACATGGTTATTAGATCACTCCTCATTCATCTTTTTTCTACACTAAATAATCCTAATTTTGCTAATCTCTCTGGGTATTGTAGTTCCCCCATCCCCTTTATTAATTTTGTTGCCCTCCTTTGTACTCGCTCTACTTCCATTATATCCTTCCTGAGCACCGGTGCCCAAAACTGTACACAGTCCTCCATGTGCGGTCTAACCAGAGATTTGTACAGAGGCAGTATAATGCTCTCATCATGTGTGTCCAGACCTCTTTTAATGCACCCCATGATCCTCTTTGCCTTGGCAGCCGATGCCTGGCACTGCCTGCTCCAGGTAAGTTTATCATTAACTAGGATGCCCAAGTCCTTCTCCAGGTCAGATTTACCCAGTGGTTTCCCGTTCAGTGTATAATGGTGATATTGATTCCTTCTTCCCATGTGTATAACCTTACATTTATCATTGTTAAACCGCATCTGCCACCTTTCAGCCCAAGTTCCCAACTTATCCAGATCCATCTGTAGCAGAATACTATCTTCTCTTGTATTGACTGCAGATATCGATATTTTACTGTGCAAACCTTCTACCAGATCGTTAATAAATATGTTGAAGAGAAGAGGTCCCAACACCGACCCCTGCGGTCCCCACTGGTCACAGCGACCCAGTTAGAGAATATACCATTTATAACCACCCTCTGCTTTCTATCACTCAGCCAGTTACTTACCCACTTACACACATTTTCCCCCAGACCCAGCATCCTCATTTTGTGTACCAATATCTTGTGTGGCACGGTATCAAACGCTTTAGAAAAATCAAGATATACCACATCCAATGACTCACCTTGGTCCAGGCTATAGCTTACCTCTTCATAAAAGCTGATTAGATTGGTGTGACAGGAGCGATTCCTCATAAACCCACGCTGATATGGCGTTACACAGTTATTCTCATTAAGATAATCCAGAATAACATCCCTCAGAAACCCTTCACATATCTCACCAACAATAGAGGTTAGACTTACTGGCCTATAATTTCCAGGGTCACTTTTAGAGCCCTTTTTGAATATTGGTACCACATTTGCTATGCGCCAGTACTGTAGAACAGACCCCGTCACTATAGAGTCCCTAAATATAAGAAATAATGGTTTGTCTATTACATTACTTAGTTCTCTTAGTACTTGTGGGTGTATGCCATCCGGACCCGGAGATTTATCTATTGTAATCTTATTTAGCCGGTTTCGCACCTCTTCTTGGGTTAGATTGGTGACCCGTAATATCGGGTTTTCTTTGTCTCTCGGCATTTCATTTTCCACCCTGAATACCGTGGAGAAGAAGGTGTGTAATATATTCGCTTTTTCCTCATCATCTACAACCATACTTTCCTCACAATTTTTTAATGGGCCTACACTGTCACTTTTGATTCTTTTACTATTGATATAGTTGAAGAACAGCTTGGGATTAGTGTTACTCTCCTTAGCAATGTTCTTCTCTGGTTCCTTTTTGGCAGCTTTAATTATTTTTTTAGATAAAGTATTCTTCTCCCTATAGTTGTTAGATCCTCAGCGGGGCCGTCCTGCTTTAGTAATGTAAATGCTTTCTTTATACTGGTAATTGCCCTCTTACGTCTTTGTTTAGCCACATTGGGTTTTTCCTATTTCTTCTCCTTTTATTCCCACAAGGTATAAACCGCTTACAGCGCCTATTTAGGATGTTCTTAAACATTTCCCATTTATTTTCTGTATTCTTATTTCTGAGGACATTGTCCCAGTCACCAGATTAAGGGCATCTCTCAGCTGGTCACACTTTGCCTTCCTAAAGTTCAGTGTTTTTGTGACTCCCTGACAAGTCCCCCGAGCGAAACACAAGTGACACTGTACAATATTGTGGTCGCTATTTCCTGCAGATCTGTTATTCTGTCAGGTCTGTTAGATAGTATTAGGTGTAAAGTACTGCTCCTCTGGTTGGATTCTGCACCAATAGTGAGAGATAATTATTCTTGGTTATTAGCAGAAACCTGTCACCTTTATGGGTTTCGCAGGTCTCTGTTTCCCAGTTACTATCCGGGAAGGTAAAGTCCCCCATAACAAGGACCTCATTATGGGTTGCAGCTTCATCTATCTGCCTAAGGCCGGTTTCACATTCGCGCTTTTTAAGCGCACGCACGGCCGGGGGTAGCTCCGCCCCCGATCCGGCTCTCTGCCCGGCGTGCCCGCCCCTTCCTTGTAGCGCCGCCTCCTAGCGCACAGCGGCGCCTGCGATCGGCGCACCCTATCTTTAGCATAGGGTGCGCAGATCGTGCGCAGGCCGTGCGCTAGTTGCGCTTTGACCTGCGCTGCGCACTTTTGACGGTGCGCCGTGCGCGCCAAAATCAAACTTTTCGGATTTTGGCGCGCACGGCGCACCGTCAAAAGTGCGCAGCGCAGGTCAAAGCGCAACTAGCGCACGGCCTGCGCACGATCTGCGCACCCTATGCTAAAGATAGGGTGCGCCGATCGCAGGCGCCGCTGTCCGCTAGTAGGCGGCGCTACAAGCAAGGGGCGGGCACGCTGGGCAGAGAGCCGGCTCGGGGGCGGAGCTACCCCCGGCCGTGCGCGCGCTGAAAAAGCGCTAATGTGAAACCGGCCTTAGTAGTAAACGCTCCATGATTTCTGTTATATTTGGGGGTTTGTAACAGACCCCAATGGGAATTTTGTTACTATTTTTCCCTCCATGTATTTTGACCCATATGGACTCGACATCCTCATTCCCTTCGCTAATATCCTCCCTTAGAGTGGACTTTAGACAAGACTTTACATAAAGACAAACCCAGACTGTAATCCTGTAAGGTAACTGCCCGGTCATAGCGTTCATCTCACCATGTCTCGGTTATTCCCACTAGGTCATAGTTACTTGTAGATATTTCTGCTTCTAGTTCTTCCATCTTGTCAGGCTTCTGGCGGTTGCGAGCATGCAGGTTAGAGGATTTTGTTTTGTTCCAATCTCCTCCCTGTTGATTGTTTTAGACATTTTCTTACCTCCCTTCTGAGTATGTTGTCTTGGGTCTTCTTTGCTGCACCTCATATCATTCATCAGTATAATATCTGGTTTCATGTTTGTGTCTAACGTTTTTCCTCCCATCCCCTCTTCTTCAAGTTTAACGCTCTCCTGATGAGTGTAGCGAGTCTTCTGGTGAATGTGTGTTTCTCAGGTTTGTTGAGGTGTAGTCCGTCTCTGGCGAGGAGTCCATCGTACAGGTAATTCACACCGTGGTCCAGGAATCCAAATCCTTGTTGTCTGCACCATCGTCTTAGCCAGTTGTTCGCATCAAGGATCCTGTTCCATCTCCTGGTGCCATGCCAGTCTACAAGAAGGATAGAAGAAAAAAAACTACCTGTGTTTCCGGTTCCTTTACTATCTTCCCGCTCTATGTATATGTAATGTGGATATGTGTAAACTGTGCGTATGGACCAGTTATACCAGGCGCCTGCAGCTCTACAAGGCGTCCAATGAAAGCCTGGCTTCAGATATATATTTTTCCATATGTACAACTCCAGTGCATGGGGCTAAATGGTTACATCAACCGGAGAAGCAGAGGTTGGTGGCCGCTGATTTTGGCGAGACTCTCCTCAGCCCGGGGACTGGTGATATCAACCTTCTGATGTACTATGTGCTCCTATTACCCAATCTTAATATCTCTGCTCGCCGAAAGTGAATGGGAACCTTCTTCCCAATGTCTATAGTTTGACAACCATTACGGATCTAATACATCTCTTACACCAAGTTCACATGCTCAGTATTTGGTCAGTATTTTACAACAGTATTTGCAGCCAAAACTAGGAGTGGAACAATCAGAGGAAAAGTAGAAGAGAAACACGTCACCACTTTATTATTATTATGCATTTACATAGCGCCATTTATTCCATGACGCTTTACATGTGAAAAGGGGAAATATAGACAAGTATAATAAACATGTGTAAGACAAGGGACACACAAGTACATAAGGAGAGAGGACTCTGCCCGCGAGGGCTCACAGTCTACAGGGATGGGTGAGGATACAGTAGGAGAGGGTAGAGCAGGTCGTGCTGTGGTTCAGTAAACAGAGGACCATTGCAGGCTGTAGGCTTTGTCGGAAAAGGTGTGTCTTCAGGTTCTTCTTGAAGGTTTCCGTTGATGGTAAGAGTCTGATGTGTTGCGGCAGAGAGTTCCAGAGTATGGGGGAAGCACGGGAGAAGTCTTGTATGCGGTTGTGGGAAGAAGAGATAAGGGGAGAGTAGAGAAGGAGATCTTGAGATGATCGAAGGTTGCGTGCGGGTAGGTACCTAGAGACCATGTCACAGATGTATGGAGGAGACAGGTTGTGGATGGCTTTGTATGTCATGGTTAGGGTTTTGAATTGGAGCCTCTGGGCAATAGGAAGCCAGTGAAGGGCCTGGAATAGGGGGGAGGCTGGGGAATAGCGGGGAGACAGGTGGATTAGCCGGGCAGCAGAGTGTAGGATGGACTGGAGCGGAGCCAGAGTGCTAGAGGGGAGGCCAGAGAGTAGGAGGTTGCAGTAGTTGAGGTGGGAGATAAGAGAATGCACTAGTGTTTTTGTGGTTTCGTGGTTGAGGAATGAGCGGATCCGGGAAATATTTTTGAGTTTGAGGCGGCAGGAGGAGGCGAGGGCTTGGATATGTGGTTTGAAAGAGAGCGCAGAGTCGAGGATCACCCCAAGGCACCGAGCGTGCGGGACTGGGGAAAGAGAGCAGCCATTGACATTGATGGATAGGTCTGGTGGAGGGATAGAGTGAGATGGGGGAAAGATGATGAATTCTGTTTTGTCCATGTTCAGTTTGAGAAAGCGAGCAGAGAAGGCGGCTGAGATAGCAGACATACATTGTGGGATTTCAGTTAGTAAGGAGGCGAGGTTGGGTCCAGATAGGTAGATCTGCGTGTCATCGGCATAGAGGTGGTACTGCAAACCGTGGGATTCTATGAGCTGTCCCAAGCCAAAGGTGGACACCAACACCAACAGACAGGGGGCGAGGTGAGGAGGTGGTGTGTGAGAGGGAGACACTAAATGTTCGGTCTGTTAGGTATGATGAGATCCAGGATAGGGCCAAGTCTGTGATGCCAAGAGATGAGAGTCTGTAGCAGAAGGGAATGGTCTACGTTGTCAAAGGCAGAGGACAGGTCCAGGAGAAGGAGGATAGAGTAGTGTCGCTTGCTCTTGGCGGTTAGCAAGTCGCTAGTGACTTTAGTTAGGTTAGTTTCAGTTGAATGATGCGGTCGGAAGCCAGATTGTAACCGGTCAAAGAGGGAACAGGAGGAGAGGTGGGAGGACAGTTTATACATGCTGTTCCAGTAGTTTTGAGGCGTAAGGGAGAAGAGCTATCGGGCGATAGTTAGACACAGAGGAAGGGTCGAGGGAGGGCTTGAGGATGGGTGTGATTGAGGCATGTTTGAAGGATGAGGGAAAGACAGCATTTGTAAGTGAAAGGTTGAAGAGGTGTGTTAGAGATGGGATGAAGACTGTGGATAAGTTAGAGATGAAGTGAGATGGGAGTGGGTCGAGGGCACAAGTGGTGAGGTGTGATCTTGACAGAAGGGTGGAGAGCTGATCTTCTGTCATGGTGGAGAAGCTGGCTTTTGCAGAACAGGGATGAGCGGCTAAGAGGGGCATTGGGGGCTGCGGGCCAAAGTTTTGTCTCATCGTGCGATCTTCTACTTAAAGGAGGCGAAGTCTTCAGCAGAAATGAGGAGGGGGAGGAGGTGCTGTGGGACGGAGTAGAGAATTGAAAGTGTTGAAGAGCTGTTTAGGGTTGTGAGACAGGGAGGATATGAGAGATGCGAAGTTTGTTTTGCGGCAGAGAGCGTGGACTTAAAGCTGGCAAGGGACTGCTTGTATGTGCTGAAGTGCTCAGTAGAATGGGTTCTCTTCCATCTCCGCTCAGTGGCCCTGGAAACCCGTCTCAGTTCTTTGGTCAGGCTGGTCAGCCAGGGCTGCCTGTTGATTGTACGAGTTTTGCTCTGCGTGAGGTGGGCGGCCGAATCAAGTGTTGCTGTTATTGTGGTGTTATAAAAAGTGGCAGCAGCATCTGTATCATGAAGGGAAGCTATGTCTGTAAGAGGGAGAAGGGACTCAGAGAGTGAGTGTAAATTGAGGTGTTTGAGATTCCTGCGAGGGTGAGCGAGTTTATGGAGCAGGGGTTGCGCAGTAGGAGAGGAGAGGGAAGAGAATGTCAGTAGGTTGTGGTCAGACAGGGGGAGGGGTGAGTTATTGAGATTTGGCCTCTTTCACACTTCCGTTTTTGACAATCAGTCAAGATCCGCCAATTTTGAAAAAAAATGGATCCGCCATTTTTCTTTGCGGATCCGTTTTTTTCCCCATTGACTTTCATTATTGGCGGATCCTGACTGATTGCCGTGCGTTGCATCCGTTTTTGTGAGGATCTGCCACAATGTTAGTGTCCGTCAACATCCTCAAAGATTTCCAAACGGAGCTTGCAACATTTTTTTGGCCGGCGGATCCTCCAGACACTGAATTAACCCCAAATTCTGTCTGGCTGCCGGTCAAAAAAATCTCTCTCTCTCTCGGCCAGCGGGTCCTTTAAATTTCCTCATTTTCAGGATCCGTCTAAAAACGGATCCTGTGCCATCCGTTCACATCACTTGAGAACGGATCCGCTTGTTTGCCTTTTTGGCGGATTGTAACTGATGCAAATAACTGAAGTGTGAAAGAGGCCTAAGTGAGGGAACAGAAACAGGTGAAGATAAGGTCCAGTGTGTGACCATCTTTGTGAGTGGCCGCAGAGGACCATTGAGTGAGGCCGAGGGAAGCCGTGAGCGATAGAAGTTTAGAGTCAGCCGGGGTGGAAGTGTCAATGGGGATGTTGAAGTCGCCCATGATGATGGTGGGGATGTCAGCAGAAAGGAAATGGAGTAGCCAGGTGGTGAAGTGGTCGAGAAAGGTGGAGATGGCTAGTTCTGGGGGGCGGTAGATGACAGCCAGTTGGAGGTTGGAGGGTGAATAGATGTGGACGGAGTGCACCTCGAACGAGGGAAGAGTAGCGGAGGGTGGCAGAGGAATTGGGGTAAAGGAGCAGGTATCAGACAGGAGAAAGCCAACTCCTTCACCACGTTTGCTGCTGGGGCGAGGGGTGTGAGAGAGATGGAATCCGCCATAGGAAAGCGCAGCTGGAGAGGCTGTGTCAGAGTGAGTGAGCCAGGTTTCAGTGATGGCAAGGAAGGAGAGTTTGTTGGTGATAAAGAGGTCATGGATAAATGACAGCTTGTTGCAGACCGAGCGTGCATTCCATAGGGCTCCAGGTAAGGGGGTTGGGGGAGTGGGGACTGGATGAATGGGTATGAGGTTATCATGGTTGTGAATACGTGTAGAGGATCGTGGCAGGGTGATAGAATTGAGTGTAGGGATGTGTTGAGGAGGGTCAGGATTTGGGGATACGTCGCCAATGTGGAGTAGTAGACAGAGCATTAGAAGGTGGGAGCAGGATAGGACATGATGTGGCCATGTGTGTCTGGAGAAAAAGGATTGTATGTGGAGGAATAGTTGTGACGAAGAGGTGAGATGGCTGGGAAGGATGGAGGGGGAAATGACAAGTTCCTTACTGGGTGGAGGGATTGCAGAAGTTAGGGAGAAATAGAGTAGTATGGGGGTTATTGTAAAAAGATTGCGAAAAATTGTTGTGGTGTTATAGTCCGTTACCTTACAGTCAAATTTCAGTCCAATTCTAGTCTAATTCAGAGTACTTAGAAATCTGTACTTTGAAATATGGATTTTGAAATAGATGGAGCCAACTACGTCTGGAGCAGACCCATGGTGCAGAATATATGTGCAGCTAAAGACAATCAGGTGTGAGTGAGAGTGGGGTGTGACTGCCCAGGCCAAATGCACAGAGTTAAGCAAAGATCATAAAAGGGGGAAGGGGTTATACAGACCACTTAGATGTGTGGCAAAGATAACAAGAATGGAGTACAATTATGGATACAAGAAGATGGGTAAGCAATGCATACCATATACAATACAATGCAGTTCACATGGGGCATTCAGGAGCATGGGAAAGTGGTGGAAATTCAGCAATGCATACCTATGGGATCAGAAGAACATCTCGGTTCTGGATTTATCACTCACTCCTTATTTTGGCTTTTACTGATGTAAAATACTGATCAAATACTGATTGTGTGAACGTGGCCTTAATTGTATCCTAAAGTTCTTGACTATCAGTGCGAGAGCTAAACCCAGCAGAGCAGCCCAATCCTGACGATCCTACCATCACAGATACAATGTAGCATGCTCTCAACCGCAAAAACATCGGAACTGGCACTCACTCCATAAATGTCTTCCTGATCTTTGGTGGTCACTTTGAATGACTTTAAAAATGGTTATTCTCATGTTCATGGATGGATACGGTCAGATAAACACTCCATGTTACTACTTATTACAATTATCAACCATTCTTCAGATATTAAAAGCATTGCCCACTATGGACACCCCCAGCTCAATCATGTCAGGGCCCCAACTGAAATAAAGACAATGTACGCTCCCCTCCTGCAGCGTGTCGTTCCAGCAATGTTGGCACCGCTGTTCTCGGAGAGTTACCTTGTGTCACGTGCCGGCTGTAACCAATGAAGTCCACCTTGACGGAAAATTTAAGACAAGCTGCTCACTGACGGCAGCCGGCAGGTGACAAAAGGTCACTCCCCAGGAAGAGCACCCGCCAGGAAGGTCACTTCCCAGGAAGAGCGCCGCCAGGAAGGTCACTCCCCAGGAAGAGCGCCGCCAGGAAGGTCACTCCCCAGGAAGAGCGCCGCCAGGAAAGTCACTCCCCAGGAACAGCGCCACCACGAAGGTCACTCCCCAGGAACAGCGCCGCCACGAAGGTCACTCCCCAGGAACAGCGGCGCCACGAAGGTCACTCCCCAGGAACAGCGTCACCACAAAGGTCACTCCTCAGGAACAGCGTCACCACAAAGGTCACTCCTCAGGAACAGCGTCACCACAAAGGTCACTCCTCAGGAACAGCGTCACCACAAAGGTCACTCCTCAGGAACAGCGTCACCACAAAGGTCACTCCCCAGGAACAGCGTCACCACAAAGGTCACTCCTCAGGAACAGCACCGCCACGAAGGTCACTCCCCAGGAACAGCGCTGCCAGGAAGGTCACTCCCCAGGAACAGTGCCGCCATGAAGGTCACTCCCCACGAACAGTGCCGCCACTAAGGTCACTCCCCAGGAACAGTGCCGCCGCAAAGGTCACTCCCCAAGAACAGTGCGCCGCCACAAAGGTCACTCTCCAGGAACAGTGCCGCCAAGAAGGTCACTCCCCAGGAACAGCGCCGCCAAGAAGGTCACTTCTCAGAAACAGCGCCGCTAAGAAGGTCATTTCCCAGGAACAGTGCCGCCAAGAAGGTCACTCCCAAGGAACAACACTGCCAGGAAGTAACTCCCCAGGAACAGCGCCACTAAGGTCACTCCGCAGGAACAGTGCCACCAAAAAGACCTCCCCAGGAACAGTGCCGCCAAGAAGGTCACCTCTCAGGAACAGCGCTGCCAGGAAGTAACTCCCCAGGAACAGCGCCACCAAGGTCACTCCCCAGGAACAGTGCAACCAAAAAGGCCTCTCCCCGGGAACAGTGCCACCAAGGTGGTCACTCCCAAGGAACAGCGCCGCGAAGAAGGTCACTCCTCAGTAACAGTGCCGCCAAGATGGTCACTCCTCAGGAACAGTGCCGCCAAGAAGGTCACTCCCAAGGAACAACGCTGCCAGGAAGTAACTCCCCAGGAACAGCGCCACTAAGGTCACTCCGCAGGAACAGTGCCACCAAAAAGGCCTCCCCAGGAACAGTGCCGCCAAGAAGGTCACTTCTCAGGAACAGCGCTGCCAGGAAGTAACTCCCCAGGAACAGCGCCACCAAGGTCACTCCCCAGGAACAGTGCCACCAAAAAGGCCTCTCCCCGGGAACAGTGCCACCAAGGTGGTCACTCCCAAGGAACAGCGCCGCGAAGAAGGTCACTCCTCAGTAACAGTGACGCCAAGATGGTCACTCCTCAGGAACAGTGCCGCCAAGATGGTCACACCCCAGGAACAGTGAAGCCAAGGTCACTCCCAAGGAACACCACCGCCAAGGATGTAACTCCCCGGGAACAATGCCACCAAGAAGCTCACTCCCAAGAAATAGCGCTGTCAAGAAGGTCACTCCCCAGGAACAGCGCTGTCAAGAAGTTCATTCTCCAGGAACAGTGCAGCCAAGAAAGTCATTGTCACGACACAGCTGTCGGGTGGCCCGGGACCAGGGGCTCCTTCCCGGTCCCTTACACTAGGGGGTGCCCTAGTTCGACCTATTCACCGGGATACATCTGAAGGTGAAGATGCTGGGGCCTCCACCCTTGCCTTATCTCCTGAGTCAGCCCTCCGCCTGTTCTCTTCCTCGACCCAAGGATGACGGGCGCTACTGTGCACCATAGCATAGTACACCAACCCGACAAACAGGGCAACACAGACAAGTGTTAACTGAAAACTCCAGGTATACAAAATATTCACTCAGATATCACAGAGGAAGGAACCGGGGCGTGGAGAATGGGGAATAAACCAAACTAGAGAAGGATAGGGAATTACCATGCATACAAACCAAGCAACAGTCACAGAAAACTGCTCCAACTTTCATTCTCTTATGAACACTAGTGATGAGCGAGTATACTCGTTGCTCGTTGATTGTGTTTCCGAGCATGCTCGGGTAACGTCCGAGTATCTTGGCATGCTTGGATATTTAGTTTCTGTTGACGCAGCTGCATGATTTGCGGCTGCTGAACAGCCTGAATACGAGGGGATTGCCTGTTTGTTAGTGAATCTCCACATGTATTCAGGCTGGCCAGCAGCCGCAAATCATGCTGCTGAGGCGACGAAAACCAAATCTCCGAGCACACCAAAATACTCAGAGGACACCCGAGCATGCTCGGGAAAAACGGAGCAACGAGTATACTCGCTCATCACTAATGAACACCTCTCCCTTCGTTAGCCATGCAGCAAATACTAGCTCTGACAAGGATTAGTAACAGAGACTAGATTATAAAGGGGAAAAGAGTGGCTAACTGAACACAACTGTGATCACAGAGATTTCCAACATGGCCGATTAACCCCTGTTCTGCCAGAAGGAATAAACACCATTAAAATGAAGATGTGCTTCTTCTCAGTGTCGGAGTAGGAGCAATCAGACGCTGCGGTCTTCAGGCTCCACAATTTTGCAGTAACCCAGTGACAGTCACTCTCCAAGAACACCGCCGCCAAGAAGGTTACTCCCCAGGAACAGTGCCACCAAGGAGGTAACTCCAAAGGAACAATGCTGCCAAGAAGCTTATTCCCAAGGAACAGCGTAGTCAAACAGCTAACTCCCAAGGAACAATGCCTCCAAAAAGGTCGCACTCCAGGAACAGCTGCTCCAACATCACTAGACGATGACACTGAAGGAGGGCAGCATAGATTGTTTCTATTTTATTTGGGGCCCTAACATGAATAAGCAGTGGATGTCCATAGTGGACAATTGCTATAACACTTTTATTCCCTTACAGCTCATTGCCTAAGTGACCGACCACTGCTGCTGAGTAGCTTGTAAGCACTGCATTGTAGCCAGGTAGGATTAGGAGGCAACAGTGCGCTCCAGCCTTCCTGGATGGCTTCAGAACAGGAATTAGATCAACACAAAAGAGCCTGTAGGTGCTCCACTATTTAGTAGCAGTGGTCGGTCTCAATGACAATGACCTGTGAGGAAAGTAAAGTGCCGATATCTCAAGAAAGGCTGAAAATGTTAAGAAGTAAATTCCGAAGTAAATTGTATCAACAAATGCTATACGACATTACCATTGCTGAAATAAAACAACCCTCTTAGAAAAGTGACAGATGTGCGCAGTCATGCCTCCGTGACCCTCTGAAGATGTAGCGTCCTTTGCCTGCAGACTAACGAGCTGTGTCCTATACAGTAAGTGACAACACTAAATGTGGGGCAGATTAGCAGAAGTGAGGGAGCGGCGCTATTCTCATACCATATGGACTCTGGGACCCAACACTACAGTCTTCAGCCCAATTATACACAGACAGAAATCTGCATTGTCACAATCTTCCCAGAAATGTTCCGGTTCACAAGCGGCCTCACCACTCCTCTCCGTGCCAAAATAAGCAGTAATTGGCGAGAAAACGCAGCAGAACAGTCGGAGCAAATTGCTGAGTCCGTGTAAAAGCAGCTTAATAAGGAGAACAAACAAGCTGCAATAGAGACGTCCGTGGCCCCCCGGGAGCGGCAGCAGCTCTGAGCGAGAGAGACAGCAGGTACATGAGCTATTACACCAGTCCTGTATCGCAGTCAGGGGTATGGTGGGGCGGGAGGACAGTGAAACAGTGGGGCAGGAGAGCTGTGGGACAGAGACTGCGGGACAGTAGGGCAGGTGGGCCGCGAGACAGAGAGGATGGCGGTGAAACAGGATGGTGGTGGGACAGGGAGGTAGAGAGGATGGCAGTGGGACACGGGGGCCGCAACATGGGGGGACAGAGTGGGACAGAAAGACAACAGGACAGGACGGTGGAATAGGTGGGACGCGGGACAGAGGGGACGGTGTTGGGACAGGAAGGTGGTAGAACAGGGAGGCAGAGAGGATGGCTGTGGGACACGGGGGCCGCAACATGGGGGGACAGAGTGGGACAGAAAGACAACAGGACAGGACGGTGGAACAGGTGGGACGCGGGACAGAGGGGACGGTGTTGGGACAGGAAGGTGGTAGAACAGGGAGGCAGAGAGGATGGCAGTGGGACACGGGGGCCGCAACATGGGGGGACAGAGTGGGACAGAAAGACAACAGGACAGGACGGTGGAACAGGTGGGACGCGGGACAGAGGGGACGGTGTTGGGACAGGAAGGTGGTAGAACAGGGAGGCAGAGAGGATGGCAGTGGGACACGGGGGCCGCAACATGGGGGGACAGAGTGGGACAGAAAGGCCACAGGACAGAAGGACGGTGGGACGCGGGACAGAGGGGACGGCGGTGGGACAGGAAGGTGGTGGAACAGGAAGGCAGAGAGGATGGCAGTGGGACATGGGGGCAGGAGGGCCACAAGACGAGGGAACAGAGTGAGACAGGGGGGGCAGGAGGGCTGCGGGACAGGAGGTCAGTAAGGCCACAGGACAGAAGGACGGTGACGCGGGACAGAGGAGACTGCGGCGGGACAAAAGGGACAGCGGCAGGACAAGCGGGCCACAGGACAGAGGGGCAGTAGGGCAGTGGGACAGGAAGGCGACGGGACAGGGGGGATGGCTGTAGGACAGGAGGAGAGTGAGACAGGAGGAGAGTGGGACAAGGGTGTAGCCAACATCACACAGGAAGAGACAAGATACAGCACACTGTATGACACTGGAAGGGATGAGATACAGCAGAAAGTATCACACATGAGGGGATGAGATACAGCAGACAGAATTACACATGGCAGCATTAGATGCCAGCTCAGGCTTCTCCTCTTCCTCGTGACATACACTCCCATTACATTTGTACACTGGTGTTCCCATTACTCGGCTTCTCGCTGGAGTTAATGATGGGTTTCTTTAACCCTCGATGTTGATATCAGGCCCTTCCCCCCTTCAGCTCTTTAATAAATCCACCTGTCAGACGCTGATTTATAGGCTGCGAAAGGTGAGTGAGACACAAGGGTGGCCTAGTGAAGCGTGTCCACACTGTACTGTTCTCCTTGCATAATAATCAATTAATCTCCCGATCACAAGTGACAAAATCGTTTTATTCCTGTGACCTTATCCTTGGATCTCAGAGATTTATACCCCGAACAAAGTGACAGATCAGAATAAACTTCATAAAGAAATACAATTACACAATGTGACAAGCACAGAGAGATAACATCCTCCAGACACCTGATGAAGGCCTAGTGATGGCAGAAACGTCAAACGGTGGATGCACCTATACCAATAAAATTATTATTATATACCAAGCCCAGACACCGTGTCACCGGGTACACGGCCTCAGCACACACTATATACCGAGCCCAGACACCGTGTCACCGGGTACACGGCCTCAGCACACGCTATATACCGAGCCCAGACACTGTGTCACCGGGTACACGGCCTCAGCACACGCTATATACTGAGCCCAGACACCATATCACCGGGTACACGTCCTCAGCATACACTATATACTGAGCCCAGACACCGTGTCACCGGGTACACGGCCTCAGCACACACTATATACCGAGCCCAGACACCGTGTCACCGGGTACACGTCCTCAACACACACTATATACCGAGCCCAGACACCGTATCACCAGGTACAGAGCCTCAGCACACACTATATACCGAGCCCAGACACCATATCACCGGGTACACGTCCTCAGCATACACTACTGAGCCCAGACACCGTATCACCGGGTACACGGCCTCAGCGCACACTATATACCGAGCCCAGACACCGTATCACCGGGTACACGGCCTCAGCACACGCTATATACAGAGACAGTGTCACCGGGTATACGGCCTCAGCACACGCTATATACCGAGCCCAGACACAGTTTCACCGGGTACACGGCCTCAGCACACGCTATATACCGAGCCCAGACACCGTGTCACCGGGTACACGTCCTCAGTACACACTATATACCGAGCCCAGACACCGTATCACCGGGTACACGTCCTCAGCACACACTATATACCGAGCCCAGACACCGTATCACCGGGTACACGGCCTCAGCACACACTATGAACCGAGCCCAGATACCGTATCACCGGGTATACATCCTCAGTACACACTATATACCGAGCCCAGACACCGTATCACTGGGTACACAGCCTCAGCACACTCTATATCCCGAGCCCAGACACCGTGTCACCAGCTACACGTCCTCATCACACACTATATACCGAGCCCAGACACCATATCACCGGGTACACGGCCTCACCACACACTATATACCGAGCCCAGGCTCCGTGTCACCAGGTACACGTCCTCACCACACGCTATATACCGAGCCCAGGCACCATATCACCGGGTACACGGCCTCACCACACACTATATACCAAGCGCAGGCACCATATCACCGGGTACACGGCCTCACCACACACTATATACCGAGTCCAGACACCATATCATCGGGTACACGGCCTCACCACACACTATATACCGAGTCCAGACACCATATTACCGGGTACACGGCCTCACCACACACTATATACCGAGCCCAGACAGCATATCACCGGGTACACGGCCTCACCACACACTATATACCGAGTCCAGACACCGTGTCACCAGGTACACGGCCTCACCACACACTATATACCGAGTCCAGACACCATATTACCGGGTACACGGCCTCACCACACACTATATACCAAGCGCAGGCACCATATCACCGGGTACACGGCCTCACCACACACTATATACCGAGTCCAGACACCATATCATCGGGTACACGGCCTCACCACACACTATATACCGAGTCCAGACACCATATTACCGGGTACACGGCCTCACCACACACTATATACCGAGCCCAGACAGCATATCACCGGATACACGTCCTCAGCACACACTATATACCGAGTCCAGACACCGTGTCACCAGGTACACGGCCTCACCACACACTATATACCGAGCCCAGACACCATATCACCGGGTACACGTCCTCAGCATACACTACTGAGCCCAGACACCGTATCACCGGGTACACGTCCTCAGCATACACTATATACTGAGCCCAGACATGGTATCACCGGGTACACGGCCTCAGTGTAGGAAGATGGACCAGGCTGATGGTATCTCACTCGTGTGAGGGCCGGAACAGTTGCACCTGACTGTAGGAGGCGAGTCTGAGATTAAAGGGATGGGGCGCACCAGAACGGGGCCTTTGTCGGGAAGACAGCGTGTTACAGGAGGCTGACTCCCTCTCCACAGACCGACGCCAACGAACATGCCCACTTTGCGCTCACATATCACCCAATCATACAAGCTGTGTACCTCCAGAGACCACTATTCCAGTTGTCGCTGACGTGACAAACCGTTCTGTACCGCTGACTGCTACTGGCCCGCGACACACTACACACCAAACAGTGCACGCTGAAGCAGATAGCGTGACCGCGGCCTCCACTTCGGGACTTCATTCACCATACGCAGTGCCGCAGATACCCAATTGAGCAGTACCTTGTTCAAGGACCACAAAACGACACGTGGGTAGGCCAGGATACGTCACCTCTGTTAAAGGGAATCTGTCACCCCATTTTTGGCCTATAAGATGCGGCCACCTCCATCAGGGGCTTATCTACAGCATTCTGTAATGCTGTAGATAAGCCCCCGATGTAACTTGAAAGATAAAAAAACGACTTAGATTATACTCACCCGGGGTGTCTGTTCCGGCACCTGCCATCTTCACACGATGACGTCCTCCTTCTTACTCCTGCCGTGGCTCCTGCGCAGGCGTACTATATCTGCCCTGTTGAGGGCAGAGTAATGTACTGAAGTGCGCAGGCGCCGGACCTCTTCCGGCGCCTGCGCACTGCAATACTTTACTCTGCCCTCAAGAAGGAGGACGTCATCTCTGGAAGATGGGAGGTGCCGGAACGGACCGCGACACCCACCGCCCCCCGGTGAGTATAATCTAACTTGTTTTTCTTCTCTTTCAGGATACATCGGGGGCTTATCTACAGCATTACAGAATGCATTACAGAATGCTGTAGATAAGCCCCTAATGGCAATGGCCGCATCTTTTAGGCCGAAAATGAGTTGACAGATTCCCTTTAAGACACAGTGCTTCACCTTTCTCCAGGACCATTTCGGGAACTTCACGCGTCACCTACAGCGCCATCATGGGATTTACCAGCCTCTTCCATCCGGGAACCACAGACTGATAAGTTAACCCGTTATTTGAGCTCATATTATTGCTCTATAACTGTATACGTTTTGTTTACCTATGTTCCCTCACCCCATCTCTCCCTGTGTGGAGTATTCACTGTTATAATAACTCTTTATAAACAACCAGTTCACTCTTGCTCTGCCTCCTGCTCATCACTGCATCCCACGTTCCTGCTAGAACCTTACATCAGCACACACTATATACCGAGCCCAGACACCGTGTCACCGGGTACACGGCCTCAGCACAGTCATTGAGGAAGCTGCAAATTTAGGTTCGTTCTTGACCTCGCAGGCAATTCATTTGTTTGGCTGGCGGCGCCCTCTTGGGGCTGTTGAATGTATTATGTCCGATCTGTGGCCACAATTAACCGCTCTGTGAACTGTGACGCTATGTAATGATTCTCTTATATGGAGGCTCCTCCGACCCTCATATTACTGACAATGGCTTCAGGCCTGCTGACATCGATTACGTGTAAGATGTATTTATCGCTTTCACCTGCACGTAACCGGGAAAGACTCAGCGTAAGGAGAACGGAGTGGAGGTACTAGTGATCATCTTCATTGCTGGGATTAGTCATGTGGTCGCAGCTAGCTGAAATCAGTCATTTGACTACTTTACAGTCTTATTTCAGAAGCTTAGTAGTAGGTTGCAGTATTCAGCGAGGGTTCTCTACAGTTACAGCAGTGAGTCTATCTTCATGCTGTATTCTCTACAGTTACAGCAGTGAGCATTTACCTTAATACTGTATTCGATAGTTATATACCAGTGAGACTTTATCTTAATGATGTATTCTCTACAGTAACAGCATTGAGTCTTTATAATAATGCTGTATTCTCAACAGTTACAGCAGTGAGTCTTCATTCTATTCCTAAAGCCATGTACTTAGGTCTTGTAATGTATTCTGGATTCTCTACTGGATTCACAGTTTTTTGCCAAAAAAAACTGGGAAAACTTATTGACTCAAGTATAAGCCTAGGGTGGAAAATGCAGCAGCTACTGGTAAATTTCAAAAATAAAAATAGATACCAATAAAAGTAAAATTAATTGAGACATCAGTAGGTTAAATTTTTTTTTTAATATCCATATTGAATCAGGAGCCCCATATAATGCTCCATACAGTTCATGATGGCCCCATAAGATGCTCCATACAAAAAATATGCCCCCACATAATGCTGCACAAAGGTTAATAATGGCTCCATAAGATGCTCCATAGAACAATATGCCCCATATAATGCTACATAAAGTTCATGATGGGCCCCATAAGAAGCTCCATAGAATATGCCCCATATGCTGCTCCATATATCTTGATGGCCCCATAAGATGCTCCATAGAATATGCCCCATAGAATATGCCCCATATGCTGCTGCGATAAAAAAAAAAAAAAAAGACATACTCACCTCGTCGCTGGGGGCCAGGTGTCTGTGTTCTGAGCAGGTGGGGACACCGGTGCGCTATGGGTGCCAAGTGCCAGTGTTGCCGCTGGCTCAGGACCCCAGCACCTGCGATATTCACCTGTCCCCGTTCCACCACCGCGCGCCACTCTGTCTTCTGGGTCTCTGCAGTGACTGTTCAGGCAAAGGGAGCGCACTAACCACGCCATGGCGCCCTCTGACCTAAACGTCACTGCCAAAGGACGCGGAAGACAGAGCGGCCCACGGTGGTGGAACGGGCACAGGTGAGTATCGAATGGCTCCCCCGTCCTCCCAGTCATACTCACCCCCATCGGGCGCATCTCTGCAGTACCTGCTTCTCTGATGGTCTCCGGCAGCTCCTTCCAGTGTTCAGCGGTCACATGGTACCGCTCATTAAAGTAATGAATATGCGCATATTCATGAATATGCTTTAATGAGCGGTACCACGTGACCGCTGAACACAGGGACAGCTGCGGCGTCGGAGACCATCTGAGAAGTAGGGACTGAGTAGGATCTGACAGCTGCCGACCACCGGGACAATGACTCGAGTATAAGTCGAGAGGGGCACTTTCAGCCTAAAAAAATGGGATGAAAATCTCGGCTTATACTCGAGTATATACGGTAATTCTTGTAATCTGGTGTGGGTTCTCTAAGGTTAGATCAGTCAGCCACATGCTACTTTTAAAGCTCTTTAGTAACCTCCTAAAATTCCAGTGAGAGTTCTCTACAGTTACAGCAGTGAGTCTGTATTTCATTTGTGTTAGCGAGCATCGGTGGACTCCCTTCAGACAGAACAGTAAGACTATGCCTCATTATGTATGTATTTCACACGCACACTTGGGTTTTCTACAGTTACAGCAGTAATTCAGCCTTTTCCTGTAATTCACATTTTGATTATTAGGCGACCCAATCCTCAGCAGGACACCCCAGCTGCCAAGAAATGATACATGTTGCTGCGTGTAATTAATGCAATGCCATTAAAAGAAGTATATAGATTCACACATTGTTGAATTACAGAAATAAAAAACCCTACAAAGTTGTCAGGAAGCCGGTAAGCCAGAGAAATAGAAATTATCACACAATGGTGGTCATCAGCACAGAATACAAAACCTACAAGTATGATCACATGTGAGTTAAAACGATGATTTTTATTTAATCAATACATGAAACAAACATACGGTATATGATGATAACAATACAGATAAAGGAAATATAATGTAGCACGCAATGTGTACGGGCAGTAAAAGGAGGACAGGCATCAACATCACATTTCAATTATCACTTTTCAGGAGTACTGATAAACAATACATGATCTGGGTAAAAAGGAGCAGATAGATCCCAAATATGAACTCTGCACAGCACTAAATAAGACATACCATATTTTTCGGACTATAAGGCGCACCGGACCATAAGACGCACCCCAATTTTCAGAAGGAAAATAGGGAAAAAAATAATAATGTGTCAAATGGGGGTCCGTCTTACAGTCCGAATTCAGCTTTCCTGAGAAGGGATCCGGCACCACAGGTTGAGGCGTAGTCACAGGGGTCATTCAGTGGTCCAGGCTCGTGCGGTGGCGGCTCTGTGCTGGGGCAGGTTGGTTGTGCTGGGGCAGCTGCGCTGGGGCAGGGGCTGCTGTGCTGGGGCAGGTGGGCTGTGCTGAGCTGGGGCAGGTGGGCTCTGCGGGGTGAGGGTGGCGGCGGGCTGTGCTCCGGTGCAGGGGCTCCGTCGGCATTTCCTCGCAGCCCAGAGGCTCCCGCACATCATTTGCTGGCCGCCGCCATGTTGCGGTGGCCTCCGGGAACATGGACGCAGGGAAGATGGCCGCAGGTCCGGGGATAGCGCATGCGCAGGTTCAGATCTCGTCCCGAGATCTCGGGGAACGAGATCTCGTTGCCGAGATATGAATCTCCCCTGGAAGCAACAACCAATCAGTGTGGAGTAGGAAACTGGCCAGTAGGAGCAATGCCTAGTGGTTTCCTTCATAAAGGATGGGGGCTTTCATCCTCATTTTTCTCAGTCTTTTACTAGGCATTGCTCCTACTGGCCAGTTTCCTACTCCACACTGATGAGGGGCAATACCCTGAAACAGCTGTCTGTGGATGGATGCCATGTTTTGGCATAGGTGGTTTCCTTCATTGGAGACTGCCCTTCCCGTGGTTGTTCCTTCCCGGGGAAAGACCTGGCTAGTCATTGCTTGCGTTGAGAAACATGTGATGGTGTCTCCGCGGCTTTTGTTTTGTATGTTTTTACATATTTCCCATAAGGGATGGGGGCATTGCTCTAGAATCACTGCGTTGAGAAACGTGATGGTGTCTCCGCAGTGTTGGATGTTGATCTCCATAAGTTCATTCATCCTCATTTTTCACTGGGATTATGTACTGTCTATCCATCTGACAAGATGTCACAGAGGTGTACTGTGGAAGTCAATAGAGAGTGTGAGTGGAATTCTAGACTCAGGGAGCCTGGTGACCCCCGGTGAGCACCACACTTTTGGCACTTGTGGGAGGAAAGGGGAGTGCCTGATTGCTCAGAGGGGGAGTAGGAATGACCCTAAGCGAGCTCCACTGCAGCAGGTGGTTTGTATGGGTTCCTGGTGGTGTGATGCATGAAGAGGAGGAGGTAGCACCCCCTAAGGTCAAGAATCCGGAGTTAGGGGTGATCGGAAGGAAGTGTGGGTCTGACCAACTCTGGGACTTGGCAGAGATGACCAACAGGGTGACAATTGAAAACAGGGTAGCTCCAGGCATGGGGTCCGATACCTGTTTAAATAGGGACTTGTTGTTCCAGAATGACAGGGTGAGTGGTGGTGACTCTAAATCAGACTGTGACTCTAACACAAGAGAAAGAGAGTGCGGTAAGGAGGACCCAAGTAAAAATGGCAAGTCTCCCTCTCGTCGCCGGGGACATGGCAGATGCAGAAAGGCAGGACAGGCTACACTCTGAGAATAGGGATAAAGAAGAGACAGGGTCAGGTGCCAACAAGGTTAATGTCCTTGCTAAGCAGGTCACTTTGCGGTTGACAAACCCCAGCACAGAGGTAGTTGATGACGTGCTGAAAATAAAACTGACACATTGTGATGGTGTAGATCCATCAGCAAAGTTTGTGGTAGGAGGAGAAATTCCAGAGAGCGCAGGTGGAGTGAAAACTCTGTCATGATACCAGTGCTGGGTGACCGGCACTGCTGGGGTTAATGTTCTGACCTCAGTGCAGACTCTCACCTGCACACCTGGGACCTATTAGGGTGGCCTCTCCTTGGTTCTGGGGAGGCTTCTTATAGCCTCAGGAAGCTCCCATCCCCCGTCAGTTATACTTTCGCCCTTGGCATTGTGTGGTGACCCCTGAGTGTGTTTGTGCTGTGTTCTGGTTGCTTGATTCTCTGTGTATGACTCGGTCTGTTCTCTGGATATTGCTTTGGATTCTGCTTGGTACCTTCTATGTCCGTTTGGTTTTTGATCTCTGCTTGGCCCTGATTATCCGTTCTGTCTCATCCCTGGTACTGTATTGATATCTTGTGTATGACCTTTGGCTTTGTCTGACCTCCCGTCTGTTTATCCCTCCTGTACCTCGCTTGCCTGTATTGTGCCTGACTTCTGCTTTGCCCGACTCTGAGTTTTCTTCCTCCTCTGAAAGCAGGATGCTAAGCCACGCCCCCTTGCAGTCACATGACCGTTCACATGACCGTAGGTCCTGTGCCTGCTTTCTAAACTTCTACATTCAGGTCCCGTGCATCGTTATTGTCTGACTTTTCTTGTCCCCAGGGGTCCCTACGGTGCGGGCGAGTCCCTGCTTAGCACAGGCTGTGCACCGGCGCTGTCAGGACCCTGACACATAGGTTATGGAGAGCAGACTGGTGGTTCATTTACCTCTGATGTGGCGGCAAATGACAACTGCGCCAAAACTCTAGAAGGGAACTGTACTGAGGCGTGTGATGCCAGGACAGTAGGTGGTGAGAACTCCAGAGAACCTGAGGCTGGGGAGAACATTGACTCTTCAGAGAGCCCAGCAGAGACCCTAGAGGCAGTCGAAGGTAATGGAGGGAAGACCCATGAGAAAGCTGAACCTGCTGATGAAGGAACAGTTAGAACTCTGAAGCGGCAGAGTGTGGGTTGGCAAGCTGCCAGACCTGAAAATATAACTAATTTATGGTGCAACGCGTGGTAGCCTAAAGGGAACAGGATCACAAAGTGGAGTTGCTTAAAGAGACAGATACCATGTCGAGCGAGGAAAAAGTCCTGGGACAAGCGACTGAGCACAGAGTGGATGAGCTGGAGAAGGAAGTCTCTGAGCTCAGAGGTCACCTGTCAACGTTTCAAACCGTGAACAAGGCCATATTGTAAGACATGGAGGTGCTCAGAGAAGCATTAAGAGGACTTTTACATGAGTAGATGGCGGTCGCAGACTTACAGCGGCAGTGCCAGAGTGGTAAGGAGGCGGAGCTGCAAATGTCCATCATGGCAAGGGGTCTTGAAGAGTGTGAAGCTCAGGGAGAGTTTGCGCTAAGAGCTGAACAAGACAATCACCTGGTTGTGGCAGAGGACTTGATGGAAGAGTCCAAGGCAAAGCAGAAGCTGTCCATCCATGAAGAGGATGAGACCTCTGTTACGTGCTACAGAACCACTCAGCACCCAGAATTTGTTGTGCAGTTATATGTATGTATAATAGGTTCTATGTGAGATGCATGTCCCTAATGCATCAGCCCACAGGCTGCGCCCCTGGGCAGAGGGGACACGATATTCTCCTTTTGTCCGCCCTCCCCCACCTTTGTAATTCCCACAGTAAACATCGGCAGGCTCCGGCCACCTGCGGCTTTTGTAATGCATGTCTGGCCTGCCGCTTTTCTATTGGCCTGCCCTCTGTAACTGTGTGATATATTCATTCTGTGTCCTGTGAGTAAAGTGTTGTCAGACTGGAAATACGTGGAGAAGCAATGATCTTTAATATGCGCCCATGTAACCAAGGAATTGCAGCCAGCGTCATTCATTCAGACTCCAGCCAATGCAGAGCGGACCTCCGAAAACACGGGGTGGTACTGAAAGAGGTACTCCAGCTTGGTAGACCCCGTTACAACCTCACTCTTCGAGAGGATTTCGGCTGATGACGAACCCCAGGTAGCTGGTGAAGATGGGTTGGTTCCATTCTTCATTGTTGGATCAATGGAGAGCCTTAAGAGTATCCGAATACTCCTGGAATATCGCATGGCGTACCTTAGAGAAGTAGGGAAGCTAAAACTTGAGAGACTGCAAATTAATAAACAGCTGCAGGAAATGCGAAGAAGATGGTGGCCACTTTCAACCCGAGGTATGGAGAAACGAAGGGGTTCTTTAAAGGGTGGAAGTACCCAACCTGAAGATAAATGGAATGACTGCTCTCTGGGTAACCAAGACAATAGGAGAAATTGCCAACAGAGAGACAACCGAAGGTGGCCTAATGGAAGAGTTAGAAGTAGTGACTCCTCTGTTAGTTCAGAGCTGATTGGCCTAGGCGGGAGACCCTGTAGCGGACATGGTGACAAAGAGTCAGACCAGATAGAAGGTATGGGTGTGGGGTGGTCCGACAAAGGGGCAACTCTATCAGACGAGGTGACGAAGTAGAATGACAGATGGTTCCAAATGGGCTCAGTGACAGGGTCCGACTTTGACTGTCAGAGACGACCGAGAAGGGTCTCTGGTTGGGTAATAGAAAGTGCCAAGCCCCACGACTTTAGGCAGATGGGGGAGGTATGTGGTATGGTGACTGCCAATGTGGTTAATGGAAGTATGTATCACAGAGGTGCGTGGTCCTGTGATGGAAGCTTGCGCTTGTTTTAGCTCAACAGATCTACTGCTGAGGTTTACTATACATTGGAAAGGCTTCCAGGTGACTCTGAGAGAAAGGTGGTTCCAGTCATCTACATACCCCACCCAAGAGAGTGTGTCTGAACACCCAAGATGGAGCCTGTGTGTTTGTGCGCGGGCGGCAGTGCTGGCTAGTCTGAGCCAGATTGTTGAGGCTGTTTGGCACATGGTCTGTGTGTTGGGAGGGAGAAGGCCTCCTGTGTGTGTGTGTGTGTCTCCAGACCAAGCCTGAGTGCTGGACATTACCACAGCCTGTGGGCCCACAGGCCTGAGGGGGCAGAGCACTGCTATGGACATTGATGCTTTGTCTACCTGATGTATACAGTAGACTGTTTACCTTTTGTTGGTGCTTCCCGGTTTATGAAGCAAATAAACCCACATGGACTTTTAAGAGAACATGCCTCATGTTTTTTGCACTTGAGTACAACCCCTACAATATATATAATCTGCACTATAGGACTGATTGGTGGTAGACATGGCTAGAACTGGGCTCTGTACGGCTTAGGGCTTATGGTTGCCACATCTCAGCGGCATCCTGACATGTACCGTATTTTTCCGACCATAAGATGCACTTTTTTCCCAAAAAATTTTTGGGGAAAGTGGGGGGTGCGTCTTATGGTCGCAATATACTAACCTCCGGGGCTCTGCGGTGCGGTGGTGGCAGCAGGCAGGGCTCTGCGGTGCGGTGGTGGCAGCTCCTCGGTGCGGTGGTGGCACCTTCCTCAGGGATAAGTATGTCCCTGAAGAAGGTGCCAGGAAGGGCGCCGAAACGCGTAGGAGGAAATAAAGGAGTACACTGCTACATCTTGTTTCCCAGGTGATTTGTCAATCTCGGCAGCGCGGACTGCAACACACCCTGCTTCCCACAACTTTCTGAAAGCACCAATTATAGGGCTTTGTACTCACTCAGGTGCGACAGGAAGAAAATAGGAAGCACGTTCTCTTAAAAGTCCATGTGGGTTTATTTGCTTCATAAACCCGGAAGCACCAACAAAAGTTAAACAGTCTACTGTATACATCAGGTAGACAAAGCATCAATGTCCATAGCAGAGCTCTGCTCCCTCAGACCTGTGGGCACACAGGCTGGGGTAATGTCCAGCACTCAGGCTTGGTCTGGAGACACACATTAGGCCTTCTCCCTCCCAGCACACAGACCATGTGCCAAACAGCCTCCACACTCTGGCTCAGACTAGCCAGCACTGCCGCCCGCGCACAAACACCCTGTGTGTGGGGTATGTAGATGACTGGACCCACCTATCTCTCCGAGTCACCTGGAAGCCTCCCAATGTATAGTAAACCTCAGCAGTAGATCTGCTGAGCAAAACAAGCCCAAGCTTCCATCACAGGACCACGCTCCTCTGTGATTCATATCGCCTATTAACCACATGGGCAGTCGCCATACCACTATCTCTCTCTCTCTCTCTATATATATATATATATATATATATATATATATATATATATATATATGTCTCTCTCTTGTGGTGCCTGTGCAGATTTAATATTTGGGATATATCTGATACTCTTTTACCTTATATGGGTCAGATGATCATCCACTTATTGTTATATTGGTATATTTTATGTATTGATTAAATAAAAATCATTGTTTTAACATGTGTGTGGACACTGGTCATACTTGTAGATTTTGTATTACAGAAATCAAAGCTAATGAACCACAAGATCCCTATCAATCTCAAACTTAAAGTGGAAAAAAAAAACTCAGACATAAATACAAATAAAAAAACTCACAAAAACCTCGGAGCACTCAACCTTTATCCATGGCTGCAGCCGCCAATTACATGTCTCCCCAAACAAACCCTGTCAACTAAAAATACAACAAAGTGCAGGCACATTCACGGCCAAATTACAGGGTCCAAATGTTTCCCATTTTTAAGAGACCATCTAAAAACATTAACAAGGCTCTAATTACACCTCAGCCAGACGCAGAGACATTCTGTAAAATTTTAGAGAATTTCTGCCCCGTCAAAAAAAAGAAAATCCCAGGTAAAGAAAAATCCCTGAGTCACGTCCCATCCATCAAGTTTTTAAAATATACATTTCAGTTCTTTTCAACTTATTTATGGGTAACCTCCAATATGGTCTCATTTAAAGGGATCGTCCAGCCCCTTAAAATGTATCTTAATAGAGAACTATTAATCCAGCTCACATATTATTGCTGTTGGATACAGGATACTAAACGCATTCTTAGGTTGCTGGAAAATGACTGGCGTTAACAACATCTGTTTGGTAAGAGTTTGGTGAGCGTCACATTGGACTGTTGTCAATATCTGCGGGTTTGGATGACTTTAGTCTAATGTGTATAGGGCGTTTAGGGTCTGACCGAATATATGATCATCCCAAGAGATAGTAGAAGTAGGTAGCATAGTGTCCTCCCTTATTACATATAAATTGACACATTACAAAGCTGGTTTCACATGTCCATTTTTTTCTGGTACCAGGAAAAAAAAACGCACTGGAGATGTCAGTGTCCAAGTGAGTAATACTTGCAGCACATGTGGCAACCATGTGCCGCATCAGTATCACACGGACAGGCGCCAGGGAAGAAGCGCTACAGTAAGCGTTGTTCACCGGTGCCGGGTGCTTAAGAACGTTCTCAACATTCTCCCCTGCTTTGCCGGCGATCGGCGTGAGCAGAGGAGAATGATGAGAGTTGTATTCAAGTGATCACAATGACAGCAGGCAGCAGCTGATGGGACTATACCTTCCATCAGCCTACGTCTGCTGCCGCTAATAGAGAAGAGGCTGATAGGAGTATTCATCAGCCGCCGCTTGCGCTATAAATAAATGAAAAACCCAGAGTGGTTTCCATCTCTATTTTCTATAATCAGCCAGGCAAAGCTCATAGCTGGGGTTTTCAATATATTTGATATTGGTTGTGGCTGATCAACACTGTTTGCCGTGCACGCTTGGTTATGCACGCCTTTCTTTCCATCTTCATTGTGATTGATCTAGGCTGCTGTACACACATACAGCAGCCCTGCCCTGCCCCAGGCTCTATTTGATTGCGCACCTGTGTCTGGGCCTGTTTCACCCTTCATCTGTGGTTTCTGGTTGGGCAGTGTGGAGGCTGGACCTGAAATGTTTATGTCCGGACCTGGTAAACCATTAGGCCATGTGCGGATTCTGCTGCGGATCCGCAGCGTTTCAGGCTCTGCGGGTCTGCAGCAGATTTAGCTGCGTTGTACAGTACCATTGTTTTCAATGGTAAACTGAAAAACGCTGTGCACATGCTGCGGGTTCAAATCCACAGCATGTTAATTCTTTGTGCAGAATCCGCAGTGGTTTCACACCTTTTCCATTGTAGAGGTGTGAAACCGCAGGGCTAAACCGCAGGCTAATCTGCATGTAAACAGCAAGTCTTTTGACCTCAGAATTTATCTATTTACCTGCGGATTTTTCCAAATCCGCACGGAAAAATTCGCAGCTCCTAAAACTACGTGTGCACATAGCGTTATCTGCGCTCGCTCTTTCTGGCGCCATGGGAGTGATTCAGAAACGCTTCAGGTACATTTTGCATTTAATATGGTCTTGCTTTTAATACATTTAGGAGGCCGTAATGGCAGAGGCAATATAAAAAAACGTAGAGTAGGACTGCCCCATATGAGAATGCCTTGGCGTGGTCGCTCAAAGAATTGATCAATTGTTTGCTAAATGTCTCATTTTGAAGTACAGTTAGAAATCAATATGTGCATATGCACGTTATGTATTGCCTTCTGACCATAGGCAGCGCTGGCTTCTCCCCTTTTTTATCTAACTGTGGTTAGTTATAACAAATTATAATGATTATCCTCAGTCCCATAGTCCCGTGCCCATATACCCATCATACATATCCTCCATCCCATAGTCCAGTGCCAATATACCCATCATACATATCCTCCATCCCATAGTCCCGTGCCCATATACCCATCACACATCCTCCATCCCATAGTCCCATGCCCATATACCCATCACACATATCCTCCATCCCATAGTCCCGTGCCCATATACCCATTATGACATCTTCACCATAGCAACCAATCTGACATCGTCACCATTGAAACCTATTATGACATCATCATCACAAAGGCAACCATTATATCTCTTGAATACAACTCTGCTCGCACTGATCGCCGGCAGAGCATGGGAGAATGATGGGAGCAGTCTTCAGCTCAAATAACCGGGGAACAGCGCTTACTGTAGTGCTTCTTCACTGGCATTGGTACGTGTCACACGGATGACTTCCACGTGAGTTCTCTGTGTGCACGTGCGGGACGTTTTGCCCACATGTCAGCATTTTTTGCCCACGGACACTCGGTCCATGAAAACACACAGACATGTGCACAGACCCATTCACTTGAATGGGTCTACATGTGTCAGTGTCTCTGGTACGTGTGAAAACTGTCACCACACGTACGGACGTGTGAAAGAGCCCTAACATAGTATCCTCCCTTATTACACATAGCTTCATCCGTAACAGTGTAATTTCTTATTACACATAGCTTCACCCAATATAACAGCATTCTCCCTTATTACACAGTGTCATCCATTATACCACTGTCCTACCTTATTACACATAGACACAGCTTCACCCATTATAACGTAGTGTTCTCCCTTATTACACATAGTGTCATCCATTATAACAGTGTCCTCCCTTATACACAGCTTCACCAATTACAAGTGTCTTCCCTTATTAGACAGTTACACCCTTTACAATGTAGTGTCCTCCCTTACTACACATAGAGTGACACCCATTATAAGTGTCCTCCATTATACATAGCATCACCCATTAAAACACAGCATTCTCTCTTATTACACATAGGTTCACACATTATAAATGTCCTCCCATATTACACATAGCGTCATCCACTATAACAGTGCCCTCCCTTAATAGTGTCATCCATAACATAGTGTCCTCTATTATTATACATAGCGTCATGCCTTACAACATAGTGTCCTCCCTTATTACACAGTTTCAATCAATAATAACAGGGTCCTACCTTCTTTTATTGCATATCCAGTCCATGCCTCTCTGTGGCAGCCAGATTAAAGCAGACCTCTCCTGTGTCTATCTATATATTTATGAGACTGCAGCTGAGAGGAGGAAATGATCCTGCTCTGCAAAATGTGATGGTGCAAATTTCCAAAAGGTGGACTAAAGTAACAAGTAACACCCATCACAACTCATAAAAAAGGCGAGTGGTGTTGACCGGCATAAAATGTATTTCTGGCTACATAAAGGATCAACTTTACAGCCTTTCAGCAATTTTGGAGACTTGTACATTTCGACAAAAATCTGAGAAAACGCCTTTAATCTCAGCGGTTCATTATGAATTTGATAATGACAGTGATCAAATTTTGGTGTCTGTATTGGGTCTAAATTTGCTCCTTTTTCTATCGCTTGTATTTCATGGTGGGGAAAAGCACAATTTTTTTGCTTATGTGTTATTTTGGGGGGGGTCCCACTCATTACCTTGTTACATAGATGACCTGATCTCAATATGGTGGGCCGATCTGGCAACCATACCGAACTTCATAGCCTACCTAAACAGCAATGAGAACTTAAAATTCACCCAAGAGACACATGAGAGGTGTTTTATTTTTGACTTGTATATCAAGTCTGACGTAAAAGTCAGGAAAAATTACCGACAGAGCGATATCAGACATACATTGCTCCATGCACAATCTTGTCACCCTCAGCATATAAGGAAAGTAATCCCTGTTGGTGAGACATTCGAGTCCAGCAGATATTGTTCTGACGACTCTCTATTGAACGTAGATCGGGTGGCCGGCAGTCGGTTGGCACAGAGAGGCTACCCTTGATGGTCCACCGAAATGGCGAAACAATGTGTGAAAAAATTATAAACAAACTTTCAAATCACTGCCGAAACGGCCCTGAACATAACAAAAACATTGATAGAATGCAATGCTACTGTTAACGTGTGCTTAACAACATGTTTGAGTGTAGCTTGCATCAAGCTGCTGAACACTTGCGAGCACCTCTCTGAACGTTGTGATAGAATTACCAACAACCCACCGGCCGTTTCCACAATGCTCAATGTCACGGGTGGGGACGTAACGTCCATCGGGTTCACAGCGACAGAGAAAGTGAAGATACCAGACCATGATGGAGATCAAAGAAGGCTCACTCGAGGATCGTACTGGATCGTCGTATTGGGACCACACCCAGTTCACGGCAGGACCGAATCACTGGTTTCATCTGATACATCATTAAGACGATCGCTGAGTGAGATACTATTTTACATTTATGATATTTTGTACCCATCATTGTGCATTACTTTTGGATGGGAGATATTACCGTATTTTTCGGATTATAAGACGCAATTTTTTCCCAAAAAATTTTGGGGGGAAAACGGGGGTGCGTCTTATAGTTGGAATGTACTTACAGTTAGCGTGGTGGCAGCAGAAGTGGGGCGATTCTTCCGGTGGTCCGATGCTGCAGGGCGATGATCTCGCTCCCATCCCAGCCTGGTGCAGCGGATTGGCTTGAGTGGTGCTTGGTGCTGCAAGGGGCTTGGCGACATGGGGAGGCAGTTTCGGCGCTGCTCAGTGCTGCGGGGGGCTCTGGCGACATTATGTGAAAGCCCAAAGCCCCCGCAGTTCTATTGCCCCGATGCTGTGACCTCCGGGAAAATGGCCACCGGACGCGGCGCATGCACAGATTGAGTGCAGGGAGTCCAGGCTTTCACAAAATGTCGTCAGGGCCCCACGCACCACCAAGCACTGACGAACTTGCCACACCAGGCTGGGATGGGAGCGAGATCATCGCCCCCTGCAGCATTGGACCACCGGAAGAATGGCCCAACTTCTGCTGCCACCAGCGCTGCTGAATCACCTCGGGTAAGATGAATTCAGGACTGTAAGACTGATCCCAATTTGACGCATTTTTTCCCGCATTTTCCTTCTGAAAATTTGGGGTGCGTCGTATGAGCCGGTGCATCTTATAGTCCAAAAAATATGGTAGTCTGCATCCTTAAGCTTTTCCTCCACATCTTTAACTGCGTAGCAGTGATGTCTGTAGTGTGATCGCTGGGTCACAGGCGTTCCTTCTGCTGTTATGACATGGGTATAGCCATGAAGAGCAACTAGTTAGAAACAGGACGACAGATCTTTGGAGTGGCCGGTTTATATAAAATTTGTTATGTTGCATTCATACATCCATGTGTCCTGATCTAAGTATGGACCGTGATTCATGGAACAATCACCGGCTCCTGACCCGACCTTCATAGATATATATGAGCGTGTTCGGTCGGGAATCACAGTCCTTTCTCAGACTGTGACACATGGATGTGTGAGTGCAGAATTACTGATTCAGGAGACATGTTTCTCAGCAGGTCACAGAGGCTCCATGCCCCAGCAGGAAGAAACTGCACATATGGCAAGCTGGACATTCCTGTCTCATATCAGCCCATGAAAATGTTTTACCAAAATTTTAAAGCGAACCTGTCACCAGGTTTGACCGATATGTGTCACGCTGTGACTGTACGAGATTAGGGAAAGGGGCCCTGCTTCATCACCGGAGCTGGGGCCCTAACTATCCCTTCTCCCAATAGTACCTCTGATGGTGAGGAGGTTTGGGCCACGTGCTTTACTGTTTTCTTGTTGTAGCATAAGCTGTCCCCTCACCCTTGAGGCCTGGGACAGAAACGCTAGTGTATAAACACATAAGACAGGGATAACAGAAAGCAACAAACATTCACCAAAGGTAGAGAGGTATGTAGGGAAGGGTAGGAATGTATCAACCAAATGGGAATAGGACAATGAGGAAAGCATACATCCAAAAACAGCACACAACAATCTCCAGCAGCAACAATGATTTCCAACTCAGCACAGTGACTCCATCGAGATAGGACGTGAAGCTTCATTGGCGAGGAAGAGAAGGTCTGGCCAGATTTTATAGAGCGGATATGAGCAGGTCAGGAATAGCTTGAGATAGAGGTGCATGATCATAACCAGCAAAGTCAAGGTTGTTAATCATTTCAGCACCAAAGAAAACAAAATTCATTTAATATGAGGAACAAAACACACAGGCTAAATAAATGGAAGACATGTGAATCACAATACGTAATGATTTCCTAACCCCAGATCTCCCAGGAGGATGCGAGATACAGCCACCGCCTTTCAGGCCCGATATACAGCCTTGTACAAGGCTGTTTATCTGCCCCCAACCTGACCTGCAAGAAAAGAAAAATAACTTTCATTATACTCACCTGTGTGGCGGTCCAGTCCAATGAGTGTCGCTCTTCTTGGTCCGGCGCCTCCCTTCTTGTGATGCCATCAACCTTCTTGCTTCGTGTGCATGATGCATCCTATGAGATAAGACCGCCATCTTTCAGGTCTGATATACACCATTATAGAATGCTGTATATCAGACCTGAAAGGTGGCGGTCTTATCTCATATCGATTAAACCTGGTGACAGGTTCACTTTAAAATAAAATGATAAACTTAGCAATACTTACCATACGGATCACGTCCTACTGCTTTGCAGGTTCCTTACTAGTATTTGTATCCCGGACTCCTGACATTTCAATATAAACATGTGATCGCTGCAGACAATGACTGTCTGCACCTGACACCACTGAGATCAGTGACTGCAGCCAGGGATTGGCTGCAGTGTTCACGTGTCCGCTTCAAATCATCAAAACTTAAAAATCTACAGGGCTTAATACAACGTTACCTGAGTGCTTGAATTCTTGGTAACACCAGCATCTCCAGTACCGGCACGGACCACAAAGGCAACAGCAGGTAAGTATGTGACATTTTCAGAGAATCAAAGACCTCGGGCAACAAACTGTGTTTAGCTTGGAATCCAAGCTAAATTCAGGATTCAGAGACTGGGGTGCGATGAGGAAATCAGGGGCACATGAGCCATATGGCAGCACGGTCACTCAGTGAATACTACTGCACTATATATAACAGCATGGCAGCTCAGTAGTTAGCACCAGGGCTGTGGAGTCGGAGTCGGTGCTCATTTTGGTGGAGTCGGAGTCGGTATAAAATGGACCGACTCCTAAAATATATAATAAATTGGGTACAGTAATTCAATGCAGAATATGCTGAATATTTTTTCATAGGAGTTTGGGAAAGTTATGAAATGTCCTATAAATGGCTGTTATATTCCTGATCTAAGGCTACATTCACACACAGCGTTTTTCCTGTGTTTTTTGAGGATACGTTTTTCAGCTGCAAAAGCTGATCATCTTTTTAAAAAACTGCATCACCTGAAAGGTTTTTGAGCTCATAGATGTTTTCAATAGCAAAAGCAGATTAGAAATCTGCTCTATCTATCCATTTATCCATATCTGTCTATCCATATCGTATCTGTACCAAAAAGAATGAAAGCCGGGTAGTACACCAATATATATTCTGTTCTATCTAAACATCTTGATTATTGGATCATAAAAATGATTAAATGTCTGAGGTTCACATTGTACTACAATAAATTTTTCACTTAAATATAAGCAATATATGTGGGAGTCGGAGTCGTGGAGTCGGAGTCGGTGTAAGGGAAATTGAGGAGTCGGAGTCGCAGGTTTGGCTTACCGACTCCACAGCCCTGGTTAGCACTACAATATATACGGCAGCATGGTGGCTCAGTGGTTAGCACTAGAGATGAGCGAAACCGGTCAAAAAAATTCAAGTCGCCGACTTTCATGAAACGAAACCTTTAGCGCCAAAGTCGCGTTTCAAAAATGCTTTAGCGCCCTTTTTCAGCCAATCAGCAACAACGGACACTGTGGGCAACATGATGACATAGGCAGCGGTCGCCACCATCTTTGAGAAGGGCATGCAAGTGATTGGCTTGCTTTGGGGGGCGTCACAGGGGTTATAAAAGGGCGGGGACGCCGATCGCCATGTTACTCATGCTGATCTCAGAATAGGGAGAGCTGCTGCTGATTCTGTAGGGAGAGTGTTAGGCAGGGAAGAAGATACAAAAAACTGCTTCTGCTGCTAGCGATTTTGCCTGTACAACACACCAGTCATTGTGCAGTGCAAGGGGAGGTTATATTTTGGTGCATCAGATCTGTTGGTTATTAGGCTGCCTTCTAAGGCTCCCTGATAGCTGCATTGCTGTGTGCATACTGGTGTTCAAACTGCTTTTTTAAAAGCAATCCAAATTGTATTGTTTTGTCCTGGTGAGGTACTGAGCATGCATTTTTTCACACACCGTACAGCGGTGTACGCTCCTCACACAGTACCGTGTACCGGCTGTTATCACGGCCACAGGGAAGCTAAGTGTGTGACTCTGTAAGGAAAAGCCGAGGAGTTTGTCCGTTCTTACAGACCTACACTCTAGGGAGATTCCAATTCTGCCCAATTCTATATACACCTTGTAGTTTGTCATACACTAGCCAATTTCTGCCTGTGACATAGCGGTGTAAAATACACTGGGCCTGAGAGAATCCTTCAGTGTCCTCAAGTCTGTACAGAGATTCCAATTCTCCCCAGTCCTCTATAGACATTTTTTACACCAGTAAAAAAATTCAGCCTGTGATATAGCGGTGTAATATACACTGGGCCTGAGACAATCCAACAGAGTCCAGAAGTATGTAAGGAGATTCAAATTCTCCACAGGCCTATATACACATTTTTACACCATCCAAAATCAGTCTGTTATATAGAGGGGTAATATACACTGGGCCTGAGACAATACAGCAGTGTCCAGAAGTGTGTAAGGAGATTCAAATTCTCCCCACTACTATATACACCTTGTACCTTGTTTTACAGTACCATATAGTTGGTCGAATTTCGGGTACATTTTCCAAAAAATGAGGAAGTGTGGTGGAAGAGGCCGTGGAAGTGGGCGGGGGTTGCCAGCTGGTAATGATGGTGTTGGTGGTGGATCTACTGGTAGTGGCAAAAGCACAATAGCACCTAATGCAGGAGGTGTTGAGCCTGCGTCATCGTCTAGCTCCACAAGGCCTCGAAGGCTCCCTTTCTGGGAGTAGGTAAACCGCTTCTAAAGCCGGAGCTTCAAGAACAAGTTTTGGCTTACATTGCTGACTCAGCCTCCAGCTCTATCGTCTCCTGTTCTGAAGTTTTAAAAAATAAAAGCACTGAGTCATCATTGGAGGCTCCTGGTCAGGAACAACACCTTTCCTTGTGTTCTTCACCCCTACCAAAAGTGAAGGATGCGGCAGGCCACACTACAGATTACTCTATGGAGCTGTTTTCACATACCATGCCTGGGTTATCATGTCAAATCGTGAATTACCCAGGCAAATCTGACATGGAGTGTACTGATGCACAGCCACTGCTAGATGATTCTGCTGGTACATTCACTCAGAGCACTACATTGTCCTCGCAGTGTACTGAGCCAGAATCTGACCTTGATGAAACTCAGGTGCCCCTTCCCGCATACTATACCACCATACACGGTGACACAGAGGAAGGTGCACATGACATTGAAGAGGAGGTGACGGGTGACCCAGTTGTTGACCCAGATTGGCATCCATTGGGGGAAGAGGATGCCGCTGGCAATAGCTCAGAAGAGGAGGAGGAGCATCCGCAGCGGGCATCGACATCACAACAGCTGTTATCTGGCAGGCCCGGAGCAGTCCAAAAACGTGTTACAAAAACCAAAAGAGTTGCAGGACAGCTTGGCCAGACGGTCAAAATAGCACAGCGTGCAAGGCCTCAAAATGTCTTCCATAGTAGGAAGAGTGCAGTGTGGCACTTTTTTGAACAAAATCCTAATGATCAGGCAAAGGTTATCTGTAAGAAGTGCGCAAAGACCTTTAGCCGAGGGAAAAATCTGAGAAATTTGAATACCAGTTGCATGCTTAGACTTTTAACCACCATGCACTTGCAAGCGTGGACGGACTACCAAACCTCACGTACCACATGTGCAGCTGCTCCAAAAGAAGGTAGTCAGCAACGCTACATTGTTTCCCCCACTGTAAGTCCACTGGTTAGCACACCACCAGCAACAAATGTGGAGGTGTAGTCGCAAGGCCAAAGCAGTCAGGGAATCAGAATGTTATATCAACGAAAGACTGAATCTAGGCCATCAGAAAGAACACCAACTCCATCACCATCATCAACCCTCTCTCAGTCCGCCCTGTCCACCGCTAGTTCCACCACATGCAGCTCTCAAGTCCAGCTCACCCTACCAGAGACTATGAGTAGGACAAGAAAGTACTCATCCTCTCATCCGCGTACACAGGGTTTGAACGCCCACATTGCCAAACTAATCTTGTTAGAGATGATGCCCTATCGGTTGGTTGAAAGCGCAGCTTTCCGCGAACTCATGGCCTACGCAGTACCACTTTATGACCTACCCAGTCGCCACTTCTTTTCTCACAAAGCCATCCCAGCCATCCACCTTCATGTGAAAGACCGCATTGTCCATGCACTGAATCAATCAGTGAGTGGAAAGGTGCACCTCACAACACATGCATGGTCCAGTAGGCATGGCCAGGGCCGTTACGTGTCCATCACTGCGCACTGGGTTAATGTGGTGGATGCAGGGTCCACAGGGGACAGCGGTGGTGGGACAGTGCTGCCTAGCCCACGGTATAGGAAACAGTTGGCTGTAGGCGTTCGACCCTCCTCCAGAAGCGAAAGCTTGTCCACAGAGCGCAGTCGTACGAGCACTCCATCCGCAGCTGCCAGTGTTGCACACGAGGTGCCCCCCTATCGATCAGCTAGGGGAAAGCGTCAGCAGGCTGTGTTGAACATGATGTGTTTTGGGCGACAGACACACCACGGAGGTACTGGCCGACTACTTTCAGCGACAAACTGAGTCATGGCTGGGCAGTCTACATCTTGAGGCAGGCAATGTAGTTAGTGATAACGGCCGGAATTTTGTGGCAGCCATAGACCTTTCAAAAGTCAGACACATACCTTGCTTGGCTCACACCTTGAACCTGGTGGTACAGTGCTTCCTCACTAATTATCTGGAGTTAACAGGCCTGCTCCTTAAGGTTCGAAGACTGTGCTCGCACATCCGCCGGTCGCCTGTACACTCCAGTCGTATGCAGAAGCTGCAGCGATTGCTCCACCTTCCCAAGCACCGCCTAATTATCGACGTTGCAACAAGGTGGAACTCCACCCTGCACATGGTTGAGCGGCTGTGTGAACAGAGGCAGGCCATAATGCATTTGTGGGAGGATACACGGCCAGGCACTTTGAGGGCAGACATGGAGTTGACAGGTGTGCAGTGGTCGAAGCTGAAAGACCTCTGTGACGTCCTTCAGTGTTTTGAGGAATGCACACGGCTGGTAAGCGCAGACGACGCCATCACAAGCATGAGCATCCCACTTATGCGTCTGCTCATGCAAACTTTGACGCACATTAAGGAGCAGGCGTCTGCAGCCGAGGATGATGAGGAAGAGGAGGAGGGAAGCCTTGATGACATTCAGCCATTGTCTGCTCCGGGACCTCTCATGGATGAGGTGGAGGAAGAAGAGGAAGAGGAGGAGGATGATGATGGGGATGATTATTTAGGGGAGGAGAATGCTTCTCGTGGGGCAAGAGAAAATGTTGGCTTTGCAAGGTCTGGTACAGGCTTTGAGGCGTGAATGGAGGGATGTGGATTTGCCAGAAAGTGCTCCTCCACCCAGCACTCGCAGTGCATCATTGACACCGGGAACATTGGCCCACATGTCAGATTATGCCTTGCAGATCCTAAAAAGGGACCCCCGCATTGCCAAAATGATGAACGATGACGACTACTGGTTGGACAGCATCCTGGATCCACGCTATAAAGGCAAATTCCAAAACATCATGCCACAGGAGAACCTTGACCTAATATTTGGTAACAAACAAGCAACTCTGGTAAACCGGTTGGTTGAGGCATTCCCAGCACACAGCAGCGGTGATGGTTCTCACACGAGCCATAGGGGCCGGGGCAACTTGGAAGCGGTGTTGGTGGTGCACACATCAGAAGTGGCGTTGGAGACAGGGGTTTCATGACAATGTTGTGGACTGATTTTTCAAGTCCCACTCACACGACTGGTAATACTGCATCGATGGAAAGTGACGGGTGACAGCACTTGTCAACTATGGTTACAAACTATTTCTCGTCCCATATCGATGTTCTCCCTCACAGGTCATTCCCCTTTGACTATTGGGCCGCTAAACTGGACACCTGGCCTGAATTGGCACAATATGCCTTACAGGAGCTCGCTTGCCCAGCTGCAAATGTGCTATCGGAAAGAGTCTTCAGTGCAGCTGGATCAATCCTGACAGAATAAAGGACCCGTCTGTCAACCCAAAATGTGGATGATCTAACCTTCATTAAAATGAACCATGCATGGATTTCCAAGGATTTTGTCCCACCTTACCCTGATGACACAAAGGTTGCCAGAAAAATGGCTTGCTTTGGACCTCCTCTTTCTCGGACTTGACCAATTTCGCCTTTAGCATCAGCTGAATGTCCCACATCAACATATGCCATTTTATAAACCTCCCTAACTGGGCTGCCTCCCACCCCCCCCGATGGCCGGGGTCACCACCTAGCGCACGCAACCGTGCGAGTGCCGTTGCCCTGGACAGGTGGGTAGGCCGACTCTTGGGTGCGGGCACTGGCACAGGATCCCTCATAGTGCAATCAAGTGTCTCTGACACACTGCCGTACTATGAGGGGCCCAGTGCCAATACCGACGCCCACGAGTGTGCCCCCCTTGCTTGGGCAGGGCACCAGCATTTGCAATGTTTACCTCTCCCTGCTCCTCCGCTGTGTAGTCTGGGCTGTCAAATCCTTCACTGGGACTGCCACTACAAATTGGTTGAACTGATAGATGATGGTTAAGACGTAGCTGTGACGTCTGCCTGCGGTCTGGACTGCAGCCAGACAGCACCCCGAGAAACACTGAGACCCTTTACCCCTATACAGGGATCTGGATTTATAGCAGAGCCCAGGAGGCGCTGTCTGAATAGGAGCAATGACCAGAGCAGGACGGTCGCCAGAAAGGTGTTCCAATACAGGACACAGAGGCAATGATATCCGAGACTAAACCAGTCAGGCAGAAATGGTATAAAAACAGTAGACAGTAGCAGAGTCAGATTCCAGGTCGAAGCCAGAGTCATAAACCGGGAGGGCAGCAGAGGTACAGAATCGTTAGGCAAAAGCAGAGTCAGAATCCAGGCCAAAGTAAGAGTCATAAACCAGGAGGGCAGCAGAGGTACAAAGTCGTTAGGCAGAAGCAAAGTCAGAAGTCCAGGCAAAAGTCAGAGTCAGTAAAACAGCAATTCACACAGTAACACGCAGGGGAACCAAGAATATATCCGGCGGCCTGCAAGAGCAGTCCCAAGGTATTTAAGGGATCAGGTCATCCCTTACAGGCCCGTGGCCTGATGATGTCATCCGGACCGCCCCCAGGAGCAGGCTGGATGGTAATGCACCAGCCCCTTCATGACTGACCGAGGAGCGAAGCCTGCGTCCAGCGGACGCCTGCGCAGGAGCCTCATGACTATCGCCGCCACCACTCGGGGTTGAAGCACAACGCCTCCCAGAGACCAAGGCCGAGACTGCAGGCCACGGGTCAGACGGTGATAGGACAGTCCGGCGCCTCCTAGTGGTCGAGGCCGGAACAGCAGGCCCTGAGTCTGACGGTGATGTGATAGTCCGGCGCCTCCTACTGGCCGAGGCCGGGACAGCAGGCCCTGAGTCTGGCGGTGATGTGATAGTCCGGCGCCTCCTACTGGCCGAGGCCGGGACAGCAGGCCCTGAGTCTGGCGGTGCCGTGACAGTAGCTATGCCCTGTCCCACTGGCCGGGCTCTAGCTTCAGATGATCAATGGCTTCCATTTCTTATGGACATCGACTCACAATGAGGTGCAGTGGAGGTTTATCATCAGCTTTCACAGCTTTCCTACTCACAGACGTGTGACATTCTGGCGCACATTTTTAAATGTGCCCTCTCATGCCAATCAAATAGAATCGCCTACGGCCTGTGGCTTGTGTCTTTTGCACTCCAAAGTTACGTGACAGATAATGATAGGCAGTGAACACCATGTTTACATCGCTCCCTGTGATAAAAATTTGATGGAGATGAGTAACGGCGATGGGATCAATGGGCGATACAGCAACACTTTCTTCACAAAGAAATGTTTTCGCTGTCTCAACATAAAAATAAATTGAGGGTCAGCATCGCCTCTGAGAATTGTGACGGAAGTTGTTCCCGTGATTAGTAATTCCTAGATTTCTGCAATCACTAGACTTTATGTCAGCATCTCATTTCCTATTGCGGAGAGGCTGGACTGTCTTACTGAGACAGAAATATATATGAAGATTTAAAAATACCACCAAAAGTGTATACTGTGTACGCTTCAAATACATTTCCTTTTTTCTACTTTTTAGATTGTAGTCTAATCCATACTGAGAACACGGTGATTTTAAATGTTTAAACTATTCTATACATACCTGTAATCCGGTGATAATGTACCCTTTCTCAACTTTGTACCATCTGGTCAAATCCATACTGGGCCTGAGAACGTCCGAGCCTGCCTCCTGATCTATAGACATATATTTTTAATGTGTAAACTATGCTACATATATACGTGTTATCCAGTGAAACTGTACCCTTTATCAACTTTCTACAATGTTGTCGAATCCATACTGGGCCTGAGAACAGCTGCCGAGCTGTTAAGCAAGCTACAGCACCTGTGGTTTGGACACGTAAGTTATTTATTTTTTCAGGAATGACGGTTAGGCCTAATTCCGGAATTGCGGTTGACCTGCACTTACTGGGAAATCATCGTTCGCGGGGAATAATTGGAATCCCAGATCCCCATCACTTACGGTGTTCAGCGGATTATCAGCAACTGTAAGCGACAAAAGCTGGTCCTTTCAGTGTAGTGCGCATGCAGCCCCGGACATGTAAGGGCATGATAGACCTGTTATTGCTCGATCTCGCGTGCCAGAGCCTCGCGTATCCCTCTAGTAAGCTTGACGCGTACCGCAGGGGCATGCCGGAGTCTCGTTCGTTAACGGAATAAAGCTGAGAAATCGCTAGCACAACTACAAATGGACCTACCACACCACACACAGAATCGACAAAGCTTTCAACGTGTGCATCTTTTTGTGAGGTGGCATGGTTGTGGTTTCCCGGGTGGAGTCCAATTAAGCCGCAGGCTCCACTCCTGGTGGTGCCCTTTTGGACATTCCTTTAACCCCTTTACCCCCAAGGGTGGTTTGCACGTTCATGACCGGGCCAATTTTTACAATTTTGACCACTGTACCTTTATGAGGTCATAACTCTGGAACGCTTCCATGGATCCCGGTGATTCTGACATTGTTTTCTCGTGACATATCGTACTTCATGTTAGTGGTAAAATTTCATTCAAATAACTTGTGTTTATTTGTGAGAAAAACAGAAATTTGGCAAAAATTTTGAAAATTTCGCAATTTTCCAACTTTGAATTTTTATGCCCTTAAATCACAGAGATACGGCACACAAAAAACTTGATAACTAACATTTCCCACATGTTTACTTTACATCAGCACAATTTTGGAACCAAAATTTTTTTTTGTTAGGAAGTTATAAGGGTTAAAAGTTGACCAGCGATTTCTCATTTTTACAACACCATTTTATTTTTAGGACCACATCACATTTGAAGCCACTTTGAGGGGTCTATATGATAGAAAATACCCAAAAGTGACACCATTCTAAAAACTGCACCCCTTAAGGTGCTCAAAACCACATTCAAGAAGTTTATTAACCCTTTAGGTGCGTCACAGGAATTTTTTTGAATATTTAAAAAAAAAATGAACATCTAACTTTTTTTCACAAAAAAAATATTTCAGGTTCAATTTTTTTTATTTTACCAAGGGTAACGGGAGAAATTGGACTGCAAAAGTTATTGTGCAATTTGTCCTGAGTACGCTGATACCTGATTTGTGGGGGGGAACGACTGTTTCGGCGCATGGCAGAACTCAGAATGGAAGGAGCGCCGTTTGACTTTTTCAATGCAAAATTGGCTGGAATTCAGATCGGACGCCATGTCACGTTTGGAGAGTCCCTGATGTACCTAAACAGTGGAAACCCCCTACAAGTGACCCCATTTTGGAAACTAGACCCCCCAAGGAACTTATCTAGATATGTGGTGAGAACTTTGAACCCCCAAGGGCTTTACAGAAGTTTATAACATAAAGCCGTACAATTAAAAAAATCATATTTTTTCCACAAAAATGATCTTTTCACCCTCAATTCTTATTTTTCCAAGGGTACCAGCACCCTAAAAGTTATTGTGCAATTTGTCCTGAGTACGCTGATATGCCACATGTGGGGGTAAACCACTATTTGGGCGCATGGCAGAGCTCGAAAGGGAAGCAGCGCCATTTAACGTTTTTGGCTGGAATTGAGATCGGACACCATGTCGCGATTGGAAAACCCCTGAGGTACCTAAACAGTGGAAACCCCCCACAAATGACACCATTTTGTAAACTAGACCCCCTAAGGAACTTATCTAGATGTGTGGTGAGCACTTTGAACCCCCAAGGGCTTCACAGAAGTTTATAATGCCAGGGCATGAAAATAAAAAAATCGTATTTTTTCCACAAACATGATCAATTAGTCCCCAATTTTTTTATTTTCCCAAGGGTAACAGGATAAATTGAACCCCAAAAGTTGTTGTCCAATTTGTCCTGAGTACGCTGACACCCCATATGTGGGAGAAAACTACTGTATGGACACACGTCGGGGCTCGGAAGGGAAGTAGTGACGTTTTGGAATGCAGACTTTGATGGAATGGTCTGCGGGTGTCATGTTGCCTTTGGAGAGCCCCTAATGTACCTAAACATTGGAAACCCCCCACAAATGACCCCATTTTGGAAACGAGACCCCCTAAGGAACTTATCTAGATGTGTGGTGAGCACTTTGAACCCCCAAGGGCTTCACAGAAGTTTATAATGCCCGGGCATGAAAATAAAAAAATCGTATTTTTTCCACAAACATGATCAATTAGTCCCCAATTTTTTTATTTTCCCAAGGGTAACAGGAGAAATTGAACCCCAAAAGTTGTTGTCCAATTTGTCCTGAGTACGCTGACACCCCATATGTGGGAGAAAACTACAGTATGGACACACGTCGGGGCTCGGAAGGGAAGCAGTGACGTTTTGGAATGCAGACTTTGATGGAATGGTCTGCGGGTGTCATGTGCGTTTGGAGAGCCCCTGATGTACCTAAACTATTGAAACTTCCCACAAGTGACCCCATTTTGGACACTAGACCCCCCCACGGAACTTATCTAGATGTGTGGTGAGCACTTTGAACCCCCAAGTGCTTCACAGAAGTTTATAACGCTCGGACGTGAAAATAAAAAAATCATTTTTTTCCACAAAAATGATATTTTTGCCCCCATTTTTTTATTTTCCTAAGGGTAACAGGAGAAATTGGACCCCAAAAATTGTTTTGCAATTTGTCCTGAGTAAGCTGATACCCTACATGTGGGGGTAAAACACTGTTTGGGCGCATGGCAGAGCTTGGAAGGGAAGGAGCACCATTTGACTTTTTCAACGCAGAATTGGCTGGAATTGAGATCAGACGCAATGTTGCATTTGGAGAGCCCCTGATGTGCCCAAACAGTGGAAACCCCCAATTCTAACTCCAACCCGAACCCCAACACACCCCTAACTCTAATCTCAGCCCTAACCCTAGCCCTAACCCTAATGGAAATGAATACTTTTTTTTTATTTTATTATTTTTCCCTAACTAAGGGGGTGATAACGGGGGGGTTTGATTTACTATTTATGGCGGTTTTTATGTTTGGCAGCTGTCGCATGCTAAAAGACGCTTTTTATTGCAAAAATAGTTTTTGCATCACCACATGTTGCTATAATTTTTCCGTATTTTGACCCACCGAGTCATGTGACGTCTTATTTTTTGCGGGACGAGTTGACGTTTTTATTGGTACCATTTTCGGGCACGTGACATTTTTTGATCGCTTTTTATTCCGATTTTTGGGACGCAGAATGAACAAAAACCAGCGTTTCATGAATTTCTTTTGGGGGAGTGCGTTTACACCGTTCCGCGTGCGGTAAAATTGATAAAGCGGTTTTATTCTTCGGGTCAGTATGATTACAGCGATTCCTCATTTAGGTCTTTTTTTATGTTTTGTCGGTTTTATGCAATGAAAACTATTTTATATAAAAAATAATTATTTTTGCATCGCTTTATTCTGCGAGCTATAACTTTTTTATTTTTTCGCTGATGATGCTGTGTGGCGGCTCGTTTTTTGCGGGACAAGATGACGTTTTCAGCGGTACCATGGATATTTATATGCGTCTTTTTGATCGCGCGTTATTACACTTTTTGTTTGGTGGTATGATAATTATTTTTTGCTTTGTTTTTTATTTTTTAAGGGGTTCGCTAAAGGGGTTAACTAATGGGACAGTTTTATAGGGCGGGTCGTTATGGACTCGGCGATACCTAATATGTGTAATTTTACTGTTTTTTTTTTTTATTTCCAAAAAATGGATTTATTTGGGGGAATATTTTTTTTTTTCTAATTTATTTGGCGATTTTTTTTTTAATTATTTTAACACTTTTTTTTTTTTTTTTTTAACTTTATTAAATAGTCCCAGGTGGGACATCACTGTCCTGTGAAAGATCGCTGATCTGTCACATCACAGATCACTGTGACAGATCAGCAATCTGTCACAGGCAGTGCCGAAGGCTTCCTCATGTCTGCGCTTTGCAGGCAGTGAGGAAGCCAGCTTCCTGCAGGCCCCCGAAGGCCCCCGTCGCCATCTTGGATTCGGGGGCCTGCCGGAAAGGAGTCCCCCGCAGCAGCGCTGCACATTGCGCTGCCGTGGGGGGCTCAGGGAAGCACGGAGGGAGCCCCCTCCCTGCCGATGCTTCCCTTTAACCCCCGGTACACCGCGATCATGTTTGATCGCGGTGTGCAAGGGGTTAACGTGTCGGGGGCGGTCCGTGACCGCCCCTGACACATTGTGCCGGGTGTCAGCTGTGATAATCAGCTGACACCCGGCCGCGATCAGCGCGCTCACCACGTGGGCGCCGCTGATCGCGGTAGACGTACTATCCCGTCCATGGGCATAGGGGCCCGGGTCCCATGGACGGGATAGTACGTCTGATGTCAGGAAGGGGTTTAGGTTCAGCTTTGCAATCATACTGCCCCCGGAAACCAAACACTTTGCCTTCATGGCCGCTGTTTGGAGGTTCGTGGGAATAACGCCGCCCGATCAGCAGTTGGCATAATTTATTGGTGGGAAGTACGACTGTATATGATCGTGTTCGATTTCAGAATTTTTTTTTTGTGTGTGTTTGTATTTTACATTTTTATTCCAGCCAATCTTGACTTCATAAGGGCATGACAAGCCTATATCTGTGTCTCCTCCACCTCTTTTCAAAATGTAGTTGCCCTTTTCCATATGTTATTTTTGTCTTCTGAGCATTTTGTGCTTTGGGACACCTTTTAGGCTATGTGCCCACGTAGCGTTTTATTCCAGACACTAAAAACCGGACTCCTTCCCAGAAATCGCGCAATTTTTTCCGCGCGATTTCACCGCGATTATGTTCGCGATTTTCGCGTGCGATATTCAAGCACTTTCCAAGCGATTTGAAGCATCGCTTGGAAAGTGATTGACAGGTTGGTCACACTGGTCAAACATAGTGTTTGACAAGTGTGACCAGGTTTTTACTATTGAGGCGGCCTATGTGGCATCAATAGTAAAAGATAGAATGTTAAAATGCTAAAAAAAAAAATAAAAAAAAAAAATCGGGGTATATTTACCTTCCAGCGCTGCCATCCCGGGCCTCAGCGTTCCCAGTAATGCCTTGCGAGACCTGTGATGACGTAGTCTCGCGTTGCTATAGCGATCTCGCGAGACCGCTAGAGTCACGCGAGACTATGTCATCACAGGGCCTTGCCGCAAGGCATTACTGGGAACGCTGAGGCCGGGAATGCAGCGCGGGACGCCGGAAGGTAAATATACCCCGATTTTTTATTTTTTATTCTTTTTTTTACAGGGGTATGGTACCCAGGGCCTGGAGGACAGTCTCCTCTCCTCCACACCGTGGGTACCAACCGCACATGAGACGCTTAACTTCCCGCATGGTGGGCATAGCCACATGCGGGAAGTCAGCGATTCTCATGCATTCCTATGGGTGCGGAATCGCGGCAATTCTTTGCGATTCCGCACAAAAGAATGATCATGCTGCGATTTTTTTCAGCGATGCGATTCTGCCGTGGAAAAAAGCGCAGCATTAGCACAGCATGTGCGGAACGCCATAGGAATGCATGGGGGGCGTTCTGTACACGATTTTTAAACGTTTTCGCGCCGAAAATCGCGGCAAAAACGCTTAAAAATCGCTACGTGGGCACACAGCCTTAAGGTGTTTTGTTATTGTTTTCTATGTGTTTGTCTGCCATTGTTTTCTTTTTTTTTTTTTTAACCCCTTAGCGACAGAGCCAGTTTGCAGCTTAATGACCAGGCCAATTTTTACAATTCTGACCACTGTCCCTTTATGAGGTTATAACTCTGGAACGCTTTAATGGATCCTGCTGATTCTGAGATTGTTTTTTCGTGACATATTGTACTTCATGTTAGTGGTAAAATTTCTTCGATAAGTCTTGTGTTTATTTATGAAAAAAACAGAAATATGGCAAAAAATTTTAAAATTTTGCAATTTTAAAACTTTAAATTTTTATGCCCTTAAATCAGAGAGATGTGTCACATAAATTTCTTAATAAATAACATTTCCCACATGTCTACTTTACATCAGCACAATTTTGGATGCAAAAATTTTTTTTGTTAGGAAGTTATAAGGGTTAAAAGTTGACCAGCGATTTCTCATTTTTACAACAAAATTTACAAAGCCATTTTTTTTCGGGACCACATCATATTTAAAGTCATTTTGAGGGGTGTACATGACAGAAAATACCCAAAAGTGGCACCATTCTAAAAACTAGACCCCTCAAGATGCTCAAAACCACATTCAAGAAGTTTATTAACCCTTTAAGTGCTTCACAGGAACGAAAGCAATGTGGATGGAAAAAATTAACATTTAACTTTTTTTTGGTAAAAAATTACTTCAGAACCAATTTTTTTTATTTTCACAAGTGTTAAAAGAGAAAATCAACCACAAAATTTGTTGTACAATTTCTCCTGAATACGCCGATACCCCATATGTGGGGGTAAACCCCTTTTTCAGCACACGGCAGAGCTCGCAAGGGATGGAGCACCGTTTGACTTTTTCAACGCAGAATTGGCTGGAATTAAGATCGGATGCCATGTTGCGTTCGGAGAGCCCTTAATGGGCCTAAACAGTGGAAAACTCCAACAAGTGACCCCATTTTGGAAACTAGACCCATTAAGGAACTTATCTAGATGTGTGGTGAGCACTTTGAACCTTCAAGTGCTTCACAGAAGTTTATAACGTAGAGCCGTGAAAATAAGAAATCCATTTTTTTTCCACAAAAATGATCTTTTCGCGCCCAAATTTTTATTTATACAAGGGTAACAGGAGAAATCATACCCCCAGAGTTATTATGCGATTTGTCCTGAGTACACTGATACCCCATATGTGGGGGGGAACCACTGTTTGGGTGCATGGGAGAGCTCGGAAGGGAAGGAGTGCCATTTTGGAATGCAGACTTTGATGGAATGGTCTGCGGGCATCATGTTGCGTTTGCAGAGCCCCTGATGGGCCTAAACAGTGGAAACCCCCCACAAATGACCCCATTTTGGAAATTAGACCCCCTAAGGAACTTATCTAGATGTGTGGTGAGCACTTTGAACCCCCAAGCGCGTCACAGAAGTTTATAAACGCAGAGCCGTGAAAATAAAAAGTCTTTTTTATTTCCACAAAAGTGATTTTTTAGACCCCCAAAGTTGGTAAATAGTGGAAACCCCTCAATTCTTGCTCCAACCCTAACCCCAACACACCCCTAACCCTAATCCCAACCCTAATCCCAACCCTAATCCTAGTTCGCCCTAACCCTAGCCCGACCCTAACCCTTAACCCTAGCCCAACCCTAACCCTTACCCAACCCTAACCCTAGCCCAACCCTAACCCTTAACCCTAGCCCAACCCTAACCCTAGCCCTAACCCTAGCCCTAACCCTAGCCCTAACCCTAGCCTAACCCTAGCCTAACCCTAGCCTAACCCTAGCCTAACCCTAACCCTAGCCTAACCCTAGCCTAACCCTAACCCTAGCCTAACCCTAACCCTAGCCTAACCCTAACCCTAGCCTAACCCTAACCCTAATGGAAAACTGAAAAAAAAAATATTTTTTTTATTTCATTATGTGTGCCTATATAAGGGGGTGATAAACGGGGGGTTATGTACTATTTTTATTATTTTGATCACTATGATCGTTTATCATAGTGATCAAAATAATGAATGGAATCTGCCAGCCGGAGCCAGCAGATTCCCGGCGGGCGCACTGCGCATGCGCCCGCCATTTTCAAGATGGCGGCGCCCATCGGATGACGCCGGTGGGCACGGGACCACCGGGAGGGGGACGGAGGACAAGGGAGAGGTACCGGGAGGGGACCGGGGACCCTATTTCTCTATCCTCTGATGTGCAATCACATCAGAGGAAAGAGAAATTAAATGTAAAATCGCGGCTTTTTTATTTTTTGCGGTCGCTGTTATAGGGTTAATAACGGCGATCGCAAAAGCGGGGGTCGGTAAAAACCGACCAATTCATGTTCTCTGGGGTCTCGGCTACCCCTGGCAGCCGAGACCCCGGAGAAAATCCAACACTGGGGGGCGCTATTCACTTAAATCACAGCGCCGTGAATTAAGTACCCTTAATTACCGCCGTTAAAAGGCGTATCGGCGGTCGTTAAGGGGTTAAACCAGTTATTTTTATTTAGGTTTCAAAAGATTTTAAACAATAAACAGTGGATATCAATATACATGTAACAATTCACATATCTTGTAATAATACAATCAAAGCCATCCCCCCCTCCCCCAATACTCCTTATGCCGGGTATATTTGAGTGTCTTAGCAATCATATCACCGCCATCCAGGCGTACCATATTTTTTTGAAAGTGCTTTCACCATGCCTTCGCCTGTAAATGCTTTCCTCTAAATGCATTACCGTACGTGTCTGAGCAATAAATTCCCTCCTAGTGGGGGGTTCCGAATCCTTCCATTTTCGTGCTATTAGTTTGTGTGCCACATACAGCAACCTCGCTATTGCCACCTTGTAATGTTCTGAGACAGGTATCCCATCCACCTCCCCCAAAACACACAGCACTGGATTCCTGTCGAGCGTACATGCATAAGCTCTCTCAATTTTGTTGATAACGACCAGCCAGTATGCCACCAGCCGCGGACACGACCATAACATATGTAACAGTCCGGCCTGGTCTGTGCCACATCTAGGGCAGCTAGAGTCTCCCCTCAAGCCCGCCTTGAATAGGACCAGCGGTGTTTTGTATGTTCTATGTATTACATATAATTGGGAGAGCCGTGCCTGCTCGCTTAGAGAGATCTTCGGGACATATTCAAGAATAGCCTCCCATTGTTCTGTTGTGAGGGTACCCACCTCCCTTTCCCATTTACTCTTTGCAGTGAGGTGACTGTCCCCCAGATAAGAGTGTAGTAGATCATGATATATGCTCGATATAACTCCCCTCGTCCCTCCCTTCATACACACAGTCTGCCATTGTTTTCAATGGGGTTCGACGAACATTCTACGAACTTGCCTCCTGTGCGACGAACCAAAACACTAGCGGGGGTGGCTCAACACTACTCCTGATATATAGACGTACATTGTTAATGTTTAAACTATGCTATATATACCTGATATCTGGTGATACTGTACCCTTTCTGCCAGGAAGTCCTCCTCCAACCAACACTCTAAGTGTATCATTGACACCTGGGAGGGCCCACCCTGGGAGGGCCCACCCGCCGTCAGACACACCGCCACACACCGCCGTACTATGAGGGGCCCTGTGTCAGTGCCGTTGCCAACGAGTGGGCCCCCCCTGATTGCTCAGGATCACAGCACTTGCAAAGTTGAAATACTTACCTCTCCCTGCTCCACCGCCACGACGTCTTCCGCGTGTCCTGACAGTGATATTCTGATCAGAGAGCGCAATGACATCACGTCTGTACGCCCTCTGCCTAAACAGCCAAGTGCAGTGATATGGAAGATGGGGACGACGAGGAGTCCAGACTAGTACAGGGATTCCCTAGCAAGGAGACTTATGTAATTGTTTTCAATGTTGGGACAGCAATTTTTGGGGAGCACTATACTCTGGAGAATGATATATGGGGCCCATCATACAATGGAACATTCCAAAGGTGGACATCAGACACTGGAGCAGCATTTACAGGGCCCATTATACACTAGAGCATTAGAAATGGGGCCCATTATATATGGAGCATTATTTGGGCCCATAAGACAGTGGAGCTTCATCCATGGGGACCAACATATACTGTAGCATTATGTGGAGCTCATCATATACTGTTTCAAACATTATATGGGACCAATGATTCTGTATGGAGAAATAGATGGGCCTCATTACTCTGTATAGCGCACTATGCGCTGGCCATAATACTGTATGGAGTAATATACTGTCCGTTTTTGTAGCTATTGGAGAATTTAAAATGGATATCAGTCATGAGATATAAGAAGTGAAGTATTTTTTATTGTACTATACCGCTATTTCTCTCCCGTTTCGGGGCATCATGAGTTGTCGTATGTGTTAAAGGGGCGCTCTTTGGCCCAGGGCCCACGAAAACCTGGAGCCAGCCCTACCCCCCCCCACAAATTTAGCCAAATAACCCCCATTTTTCAGTGCGTAACTAGTATTATAAAGTAAATTAAGATTGAAATGCTTCAGTAATAAGAATTGATGTTTTTGGCATTCAAAAGGGCACTGTAAGTGTGTTTCCAGTCCTCCACTCACTGCCGACTTTGCTTCCACATTGACTTGCATTGGGTTTCGTGTTTCAGTTGGCCTTCGACTTTTCACAAAAATCGGCCGATTTCGTTCGACCCGCTTTTGCGAAAGTTGAGGTTTCGCGAAACCCGACTCGACCCGAAAAAAGGCAATGTCGCTCATCTCTAGTTAGCACTGTTGGTTTGCAGCGCTGGAATCCTGGGTTCAAATCCCACCAAAGACGACATCTGCAAGGAATTTGTGTGCTTCCATTTTTCCCCGTGTTTTTGTAGTCTCCTTCCTAGGTATCTCTGATATGGAAAAGCAATACTGACAGGTATTCAGATTGTGATGCTGTCTGTAAAGTAGAATACGATGGTGCTACAAAAGCAAACATGATACAGTAAAACATGAGGGAATCAGAATGGTCAGTGTGTTTGTATTGTAAACGTGAGGCTAAATCGCTGCACATTCCAGTTCTGAGAGAGGTTCTGGAAGTGCAGCGTGCCTCATATCAGCTATCAGGACGCATCCCCTGAGAACATACATAACTACTTGTGTGTAACACACACACAGTGTAGAAACACACATATACTGTAAGAGGAGAATACTCCTACAACAGGGTCGGTGGCAGGACACGATGGCTGCCGGCAGAGGCTCTAATGAAATCACAGCGTTTCGTTACGGACGCACAAACACATTTGAGCTCCCGGAGCATAAAATGATTCTTATCTCATGGAATTAGCTGCTGCTTTAAGATCTACATCAAGATGACAACTTAGAGCCCAGATTGAAAACAGTTTATTTAACGGCACGTGCTCGGACGGCGGCGTCTTATGCAGACGGAGAACGTGATAAACTCTGCACTTTGCCTAATACAAGTGAAATGAGAAACTGTAGAGAGGGAGAGAAATCTAATTATTTACTCCCTTTTGATAAACTAATGCACATTGTATCACTGCCATCGCTTCACCCTTTCCTTTGTGGTCCATAAAGCGGATTTGTCACAAAAAAGAATCTCAATTCCATAAACTATCAGATTACAGAAGGGAAAATCTCATATTTCACCGTGAAGCTACAGGGAGAATACTGCAACCTGATCTTAAGATTAAAGAGCACGGCAACATTGTATCACCGAATACTGGGGGCAGGCACGAAAACATTGTATCACCGAGTACGGCAACATTGTATCACCGAGTACGGCAACACTATCACCGAGTACTGGGAGGAGCACAGCAACATTGTATCACCGAATACTGGGGGCAGGCACGAAAACATTGTATCACCGAGTACGGCAACATTGTATCACCGAGTACTGGGAGGAGCACAGCAACATTGTATCACCGAATTTCTGGGGGCGAGCACAGCAACATTGTATCACCGAGTACTGAGGGCGAGCACAGCAACATTGTATCACCGAGTACTGGGGGCGAGCACAGCAACAATGTATCACCGAGTACTGGGGGCGAGCACAGCAACATTGTATCACCGAGTACTGGGGGCGAGCACAGCAACAATGTATCACCGAGTACTGGGGGCGAGCACAGCAACAATGTATCACCGAGTACTGGGGGCGAGCACAGCAACAATGTATCACCGAGTACTGGGGGCGAGCACAGCAACAATGTATCACCGAGTACTGGGGGCGAGCACAGCAACAATGTATCACCGAGTACTGGGGGCGAGCACAGCAACAATGTATCACCGAGTACTGGGGGCGAGCACAGCAACATTGTATCACCGAATACTGGGGGCGAGCACAGCAACATTGTATCACCGAGTACTGAGGGCGAGCACAGCAACATTGTATCACCGAGTACTGGGGGCGAGCACAGCAACAATGTATCACCGAGTACTGGGGGCGAGCACAGCAACATTGCATCACCGAGTACGGCAACATTGTATCACCGAATACTGGGGGGCGAGCACAGCAACATTGTATCACCGAGTACTGGGGGCGAGCACAGCAACATTGTATCACCGAGTACTGGGGGCGAGCACAGCAACATTGTATCACCGAGTACTGGGGGCGAGCACAGCAACATTGCATCACCGAGTACTGGGGGCGAGCACAGCAACATTGCATCACCGAGTACGGCAACATTGTATCACCGAATACTGGGGGCAGGCACGGCAACATTGTATCACCAAGAACGGCAACACTATCACCGAGTACTGGGAGGAGCACAGCAACATTGTATCACCGAGTACTGGGGGCGAGCACAGCAACATTATATCACCGAGTACTGGGGGCGAGCACAGCAACATTGCATCACCGAGTACGGCAACATTGTATCACCGAATATTGGGGGAGAGCACGGCAACACTGTATCACTGAGTACGGCAACACTGAATCACCGAATACTGGGGGCGAGCACGGCAACATTGTATCACCGCGTACGGCAACACTGAATCACCGAATATTGGGGGAGAGCACGGCAACATTGTATCACTGAGTACGGCAACATTGTATCACCGAATATTGGGGGAGAGCACGGCAACATTGTATCACTGAGTACGACAACACTGAATCACCGAATATTGGGGGAGAGCACGGCAACATTGCATCACCGAGTACGGCAACATTGTATCACCGAATATTGGGGGAGAGCACGGCAACATTGTATCACCGCGTACGGCAACACTGAATCACCGAATATTGGGGGAGAGCACGGCAACATTGCATCACCGAGTACGGCAACATTGTATCACCGAATATTGGGGGAGAGCACGGCAACATTGTATCACCGCGTACGGCAACACTGAATCACCGAATATTGGGGGAGAGCACGGCAACATTGTATCACTGAGTATGGCAACATTGTATCACCGAATACTGGGGGCGAGCACGGCAACATTGTATCACCGCGTACGGCAACACTGAATCACCGAATATTGGGGGAGAGCACGGCAACATTGCATCACCGAGTACGGCAACATTGTATCACCGAATATTGGGGGAGAGCACGGCAACATTGTATCACTGAGTACGGCAACACTGAATCACCGAATACTGGGGGCGAGCACGGCAACATTGTATCACCGCGTACGGCAACACTGAATCACCGAATATTGGGGGAGAGCACGGCAACATTGTATCACTGAGTACGGCAACACTGTATCCCCGAGTACTGGGAGGAGCACGGCAACATTGTATCACCGAATACTGGGGGCGAGCACGGCAACATTGTATCACCGAGTATGGCAACATTGTATCACCGAATATTGGGGGAGAGCACGGCAACATTGTATCACCGAGTACGGCAACATTGTATCACCGAATATTGGGGGAGAGCACGGCAACATTGTATCACTGAGTACTGGGAGGAGCACGGCAACATTATATCACCGAGTACGGCAACATTGTATCACCGAATATTGGGGGAGAGCACGGCAACATTGTATCACCGAGTACGGCAACATTGTATCACCGAATATTGGGGGAGAGCACGGCAACACTGTATCCCCGAGTACTGGGAGGAGCACGGCAACATTATATCACCGAGTACGGCAACATTGTATCACCGAATAATGGGGGCGAGCACGGCAACATTGTATCACCGAGTACGGCAACATTGTATCACCGAATATTGGGGGAGAGCACGGCAACACTGTATCCCCGAGTACTGGGAGGAGCACGGCAACATTATATCACCGAGTACGGCAACATTGTATCACCGAATATTGGGGGAGAGCACGGCAACATTGTATCACCGAGTACGGCAACATTGTATCACCGAATATTGGGGGAGAGCACGGCAACACTGTATCCCCGAGTACTGGGAGGAGCACGGCAACATTATATCACCGAGTACGGCAACATTGTATCACCGAATAATGGGGGCGAGCACGGCAACATTGTATCACCGAGTATGGCAACAATGTATCACCGAATATTGGGGGAGAGCACGGCAACATTGTATCACCGAGTACGGCAACATTGTATCACCAAATACTGGGGGTGAGCACAGACAACATTGTATCACAGACTATGGCAAAATTGTATCACCGAATAGTGGGGAGGAGCATGGCAACATTGTACTGTTTACATAGATTACTGATCCTGAGTTACATCCTGCATTATACTCCAGAGCTGCACTCACTATTCTGCTGGTACAGTCACTGTGTACATACATTACATTACTGATCCTGAGTTACATCCTGTATTATACTCCAAAGCTGCACTCACTATTCTGCTGGTGCAGTCACTGTGTACATACATTACATTACTGATCCTGAGTTACCTCTTGTATTATACTCCAGAGCTACACTCACTATTCTGCTGGTGCAGTCACTGTGTACATACATTACATTACTGATCCTGAGTTACCTCCTGTATTATACTCCAGAGCTGCACTCACTATTCTGCTGGTGCAGTCACTGTGTACATACATTACATTACTGATCCGGAGTTACATCCTGTATTATACTCCAGAGCTGCACTCACTATTCTGCTGGTGCAGTCACTGTGTACATACATTACATTACTGATCCTGAGTTACATCCTGTATTATACTCCAGAGCTGCACTCACTATTCTGCTGGTGCAGTCACTGTGTACATACATTACATTACTGATCCTGAGTTACCTCCTGTATTATACTCCAGAGCTGCACTCACTATTCTGCTGGAGCAGTCACTGAGTACATTCATTACATTACTGATCCTGAGTTACATCCTGTATTATACCCCAGAGCTGCACTCACTATTCTGCTGGAGCAGTCACTGAGTACATTCATTACATTACTGATCCTGAGTTACATCCTGTATTATACTCCAGAGCTGCACTCACTATTCTGCTGGTACAGTCACTGTGTACATACATTACATTACTGATCCTGAGATACATCCTGTATTATACTCCAGAGCTGCACTCACTATTCTGATGATGCAGTCACTGTGTACATACATTACATTACTGATCCTGAATTACATCCTGTATTATACCCCAGAGCTGCACTCACTATTCTGCTGGTGCAGTCACTGGGTACATACATTACTGATCCTGAGTTACCTCCTGTATTATACTCCAGAGCTGCACTCACTATTCTGCTGGTACAGTCACTGTGTACATACATTACATTACTGATCCTGAGATACATCCTGTATTATACCCCAGAGCTGCACTCACTATCCTGCTGGTGCTGTCACAGTGTACATACATTACATTACTAATCCTGAGTTACATGCTGTATTATACTCCAGAGCTGCACTCACTATTCTGCTGATGCAGTCACTGTGTACATACATTACATTACTAATCCTGAGTTACATGCTGTATTATACTCCAGAGCTGCACTCACTATTCTGCTGGTGCAGTCACTGTGTACATACATTACATTACTAATCCTGAGTTACATCCTGTATTATACTCCAGAGCTGCACTCACTATTCTGCTGGTACAGTCACTGTGTACATACATTACATTACTGATCCTGAGATACATCCTGTATTATACCCCAGAGCTGCACTCACTATCCTGCTGGTGCTGTCACAGTGTACATACATTACATTACTAATCCTGAGTTACATGCTGTATTATACTCCAGAGCTGCACTCACTATTCTGCTGATGCAGTCACTGTGTACATACATTACATTACTAATCCTGAGTTACATGCTGTATTATACTCCAGAGCTGCACTCACTATTCTGCTGGTGCAGTCACTGTGTACATACATTACTGATCCTGAGTTACATCCTGTATTATACTCCAGAGCTGCACTCACTATTCTGCTGGTGCAGTCACTGTGTACATACATTACTGATCCTGAGTTACATCCTGTATTATACCCCAGAGCTGCACTCACTATTCTGCTGGTGCAGTCACTGTGTACATACATTACCGATCCTGAGTTACCTCCTGTATTATACTCCAGAGCTGCACTCACTATTCTGCTGGTGCAGTCACTGTGTACATACATTACGACACTGATCCTGAGTTACATCCTGTATTATACCCCAGAGCTGCACTCACTATTCTGCTGGTGCAGTCACTGTGTACATACATTACTAATCCTGAGTTACATGCTGTATTATACTCCAGAGCTGCACTCACTATTCTGCTGGTGCAGTCACTGTGTACATACATTACATTACTAATCCTGAGTTACATGCTGTATTATACTCCAGAGCTGCACTCACTATTCTGCTGGTGCAGTCACTGTGTACATACATTACATTACTAATCCTGAGTTACATGCTGTATTATAGTCCAGAGCTGCACTCACTATTCTGCTGGTGCAGTCACTGTGTACATACATTACATTACTGATCCTGAGTTACATCCTGTATTATACCCCAGAGCTGCACTCACTATTCTGCTGGTGCAGTCACTGTGTACATACATTACATTACTAATCCTGAGTTACATGCTGTATTATACTCCAGAGCTGCACTCACTATTCTGCTGATGCAGTCACTGTGTACATACATTACATTACTAATCCTGAGTTACATCCTGTATTATACCCCAGAGCTGCACTCACTATTCTGCTGGTGCAGTCACTGTGTACATACATTACATTACTAATCCTGAGTTACATCCTGTATTATACTCCAGAGCTGCACTCACTATTCTGCTGGTGCAGTCACTGTGTACATACATTACTGATCCTGAGTTACCTCCTGTATTATACCCCAGAGCTGCACTCACTATTCTGCTGGTGCAGTCACTGTGTACATACATTACCGATCCTGAGTTACCTCCTGTATTATACTCCAGAGCTGCACTCAATATTCTGCTGGTGCAGTCACTGTGTACATACATTACTGATCCTGAGTTACCTCCTGTATTATACCCCAGAGCTGCACTCACTATTCTGCTGGTGCAGTCACTGTGTACATACATTACATTACTGATCCTGAGTTACATCCTGTATTATACTCCAGAGCTGCACTCACTATTCTGCTGGTGCAGTCACTGTGTACATACATTACGACACTGATCCTGAGTTACATCCTGTATTATACCCCAGAGCTGCACTCACTATTCTGCTGGTGCAGTCACTGTGTACATACATTACTAATCCTGAGTTACATGCTGTATTATACTCCAGAGCTGCACTCACTATTCTGCTGGTGCAGTCACTGTGTACATACATTACATTACTAATCCTGAGTTACATGCTGTATTATACTCCAGAGCTGCACTCACTATTCTGCTGGTGCAGTCACTGCGTACATACATTACATTACTAATCCTGAGTTACATGCTGTATTATACTCCAGAGCTGCACTCACTATTCTGCTGGTGCAGTCACTGCGTACATACATTACATTACTAATCCTGAGTTACATGATGTATTATACTCCAGAGTTGCACTCACTATTCTGCTGATGCAGTCACTGTGTACATACATTACATTACTAATCCTGAGTTACATGCTGTATTATACTCCAGAGCTGCACTCACTATTCTGCTGGTGCAGTCACTGTGTACATACATTACTAATCCTGAGTTACATGCTGTATTATACTCCAGAGCTGCACTCACTATTCTGCTGGTGCAGTCACTGTGTACACACATTACATTACTGATCCTGAGTTACATCCTGTATTATACCCCAGAGCTGCACTCACTATTCTGCTGGTGCAGTCACTGTGTACATACATTACATTACTAATCCTGAGTTACATGCTGTATTATACTCCAGAGCTGCACTCATTATCATGTCATGTGTCAGCATTTGTTTCAGATCTTACACAGAAGTCTATGGAAACACTGTTCCCAGATGAGGCAGCCACTTGGAGAGGAGTGCTCCACTCACACTGGAACCCACCAGATGAGTTTTGGGATGAGCATTTCTTATTTTGCTGCATTTTTCGGCTTTTCAGACTCCTGCCACGTGTGTAAATCAGTGTGAGTGTAGGTGAACAAGATGTCCTTTACAATGCTATCACAGCCGGTGAGTTTTCTAATGTCTGACACACCTGCGCTCTTTTCCTGAAGTATCTTCACCGTCGTCTTATCGTTGGTTTTTGTGGCCATTCCTCCATATTTTCAGGATTGTGGACTGGGCAGCCGCCAAACAACCCTGTCGGGAGACTGAACAGGTTACATCTTTTAACCTCTCCAAAACCCCAGGGAAGACTGAACTTGTGCACAGCAAGATTGTTTTGCCATTGACGTGCATTAAGTTTATTTTTTGCTACATATTTTTCAGGCAAATTCTGCTTGATAAAGGCGTCATGTGCACATACCCTAAATCTCCTGCCTCCGTATAAGCGTAACGCCTGCAGATAAAGTGTTATAGGGCACTGGTGTTCCAAATTGTAATATCGTGTAGCTCCACCATATCGCTATAAAGCGCTTCGCCTGTGCGGGGAGCAACACTTTCCTGGTCCTAAGAAGACGAAGCGTAGCGCGTTGTCACGCGAGTTGGACGTCAGCCAAGGACAGCGCAGAGGGTAACAGCGAGCGGTATGAGACAGACATGTCTAATCACCCTCTTTACTACACCCATCTGTTCTCCTTCCACCTCCATCTCCCGTTTCCATCTCCGCTCGCTGATTTCATAGACAAAATCAGGAAAAATTCCATGAAGCACGTACAACAATGCTGGCAGCCGACTCCGGTGGAGACCGCCAGCGCCGAGCGTCCGGAGTCCACTCCAACATCTGTGCGAGTCCTGTGTTTACATCCACAGCAAAACACAAAAGACAAAAAAATGTGGTGTTAAATACATCAGGACAACACACCAGGGAGGGGGGCAGACAAATCCGATCTCTTCCATCTGTTCTGGGGGTTACGACAACAATGTCACCGCATACATCTAAGTCTAAGTACAACTGGCGCTGCAATCAGACACGGAGGCTCGCCATCATTACAGATCGCTTCCCTCTAAAACAAGGAACCGGTCCTCCTCCGTCACACCAATAACCACCAACATGGAGGACAATAAGCCATGCTCTCCTGGAGTCAAGATTGGCCATTCAGTCCAGGGGTCAGTAGCTGCACATCCACCATTCCCAAAATATCAGCATTGTCTGTGGCATATCAATTACATCAATGTTTGAGGAGTGAGGCCCGTCCTCCAGGAGCCCCATCACGACAAGCAGACTGTGATATCTTCTGTACAGAGCCTCGTGTCTCTTCCGAAGCCTGGAAAAATTGCTGGAGCCACGAATATCATGGCAAGTTCCATAGACCCGGAACAGTCAATACGCAGGTCCATCAGAGGCCATGGCACTTCGTTTTGAGGTATCCCCTATCCCATGGATAATGGCTGTAAAGCGATGTGGAACTAATGGCGCTATATAAATGAGTAAAATATATAAACTTTCTGTTGGCGGGGATCTGATAGCAGAGACCCCCCATCGATCCTGAAGACCGGGCCTCATTCTCTACAGGACTGCCGGAGGTAACCAAGTACAGAACTAACCTGTCCACGACACCGCCACATGATGGAGTGGAGCCACGGCGTGCTCGACCATCCTCCATTCTCACAGGGTTCTTCAGAGCCTTGTTTTCTCGATTGGCATCAGTGGTATTCATTCAGTTTTTTTATATACAAAACTGGACACAGTCAGGTGAATGTCGCCGTAACCAGGTCTTGTAGGAGTAATACCACCATATTATGGCGATTTCTGCAGCGCACGTTACACCCCAAACCATCTAACACAAGTAATCACACCAAACAATATTGTGGCAAACCATCTGTGGCACCAGCCGCTGTTTAATGACACTATCTGGCACAGTAGGGCGAAGACAACCAATTGGGGCACCCCATCTCTGGTGATATCGCTGCACCCCATAACAGCGGGGTGATGGGAATAGAGGCCGTTGTGGAGGTTCTGCATCCAGCTCCCCACACATAACATTTACAGCACATCAACTAGGAAGCAGAACATAGAAGGAAATTCCTGCGATGCAATGAACGTCTAATGACCGAGTGTCATTTTCACCATCTTCTATGGGGCAAGGGGTCTTAGAAACAATGCTCTTCCCTACATTTGGCCCTCTGGAGCCTAGCCTGCAGTCAGGGTACCGCAGCGTCAGGAGTCCTTGTCGTCCAGGGCCCCCTTTGCAGCCATGATCTCCCCATACGGCGAGGACTGCAGAACGCTGATTACACTTCCACCCTCGCAATAAAGCGCCGGCCCCGGGAGTGGAGTTTATAAATATGAGGCGATTTCATGGGCAGTTACAGCCCACAAATCCCATCTTAGCCTTCACTCCGAGAGGCAGTGAATCTAAAATAAATAGGTCTGCGCTTAATGTAGAAGTCAATAGTATATCTCAAAGCCATAAATCACCGGCAAAATGAATGAGCGCTTAAATCACATTCTGTCAAATATGTCAATACAGACAATTAGGAATTCTGTATGGAAGATGTGGAGCGATGATTTACTGCGCGGCGCGGCCCCGTCTAGGACACAGAACGCCATTTATAGAAGCAGGACACGGAGAAAGGATCGCCGCTCGCTCCACTAATCACATGATGGGGTCAGCGGCAGCTTCCACTATGGCGAGTGAACATCGCGAGCTCCTCTACTGCTTCCCGAAAGATCTGCCGTATCCACAGCACATTACAGAGTGAGGACGCCGGTGTCAGCGACGGGAAACATTCATTACCTACAGCCAGGGACGACGACGACGTCCTGATCTGGTGCTGTGTGTTACTGTTATGGGGGATCTGTTGTTGACGCACTGTCGTGGGGAGGGTATCCGTAGAGGACGCACCGTCGTGGGGAGGGTATCCGTAGAGGACGCACCGTCGTGGGGAGGGTATCCCTAGAGGACGCACCGTCGTGGGGAGGGTATCCCTAGAGGACGCACCGTCGTGGGGAGGGTATCCCTAGAGGACGCACCGTCGTGGGGAGGGTATCCCTAGAGGACGCACCGTCGTGGGGAGGGTATCCCTAGAGGACGCACCGTCGTGGGGAGGGTATCCCTAGAGGACGCACCGTCGTGGGGAGGGTATCCCTAGAGGACGCACCGTCGTGGGGAGGGTATCCCTAGAGGACGCACCGTCGTGGGGAGGGTATCCCTAGAGGACGCACCGTCGTGGGGAGGGTATCCCTAGAGGACGCACCGTCGTGGGGAGGGTATCCCTAGAGGACGCACCGTCGTGGGGAGGGTATCCCTAGAGGACGCACCGTCGTGGGGAGGGTATCCCTAGAGGACGCACCGTCGTGGGGAGGGTATCCCTAGAGGACGCACCGTCGTGGGGAGGGTATCCCTAGAGGACGCACCGTCGTGGGGAGGGTATCCCTAGAGGACGCACCGTCGTGGGGAGGGTATCCCTAGAGGACGCACCGTCGTGGGGAGGGTATCCCTAGAGGACGCACCGTCGTGGGGAGGGTATCCCTAGAGGACGCACCGTCGTGGGGAGGGTATCCCTAGAGGACGCACCGTCGTGGGGAGGGTATCCCTAGAGGACGCACCGTCGTGGGGAGGGTATCCCTAGAGGACGCACCGTCGTGGGGAGGGTATCCGTAGAGGACGCACCGTCGTGGGGAGGGTATCCGTAGAGGACGCACCGTCATGGGGAGGGTATCCGTAGAGGACGCACCGTCGTGGGGAGGGTATCCGTAGAGGACGCACCGTCGTGGGGAGGGTATCCGTAGAGGACGCACCGTCATGGGGAGGGTATCCGTAGAGGACGCACCGTCATGGGGAGGGTATCCGTAGAGGACGCACCGTCGTGGGGAGGGTATCCGTAGAGGACGCACCGTCGTGGGGAGGGTATCCGTAGAGGACGCACCGTCGTGGGGAGGGTATCCGTAGAGGACGCACCGTCGTGGGGAAGGTATCCATAGAGGACGCACCGTCGTGAGGGGGTATCCGTAGAGGACGCACTGTCGTGGGGAGGGTATCTGTACAGGATACATTGTCGTGGAGGATCTGTACAGGACGCACTATCGTGGGGGGGTATCCGTAGAGGATGCACTGTCGAGGGGGGGTATCTGTAGAGGATCACTGTTGTGGGGCGGTATCTGTATAGGATACATTGTCGTGGAGGATCTGTAGAGGACGCACTATCGTGGTGGGGTATCCGTAGAGGACGCACTGTCGTGGGGAGGGAATCTGTAGAGGGCGCACTGTCGTGGGGAGGGTATCTGTAGAGGGCGCACTGTCGTGGGGAGGGTATCTGTAGAGGGCGCACTGTCGTGGGGAGGGTATCTGTAGAGGACGCACTGTCGTGGGGAGGGTATCTGTAGAGGACGCACTGTCGTGGGGAGGGTATCTGTAGAGGGCGCACTGTCGTGGGGAGGGTATCTGTAGAGGGCGCACTGTCGTGGGGAGGGTATCTGTAGAGGACGCACTGTCGTGGGGAGGGAATCTGTAGAGGACGCACTGTCGTGGGGAGGGAATCTGTAGAGGATCACTGTTGTGGGGAGGGTATCTGTAGAGGATCACTGTTTTGGGGGGGTATCTGTACAGGATACATTGTCGTGGAGGATCTGTAGAGGACGCACTATCGTGGGGGGGTATCTGTAGAGGACGCACTGTCATGAGGAGGGTATCTGTAGAGGACGCACTGTCGTGGGGAGGGTATCTGTACAGGATACATTGTCGTGGAGAATCTGTAGAGGACGCACTATCGTGGGGGGGTATCCGTAGAGGACGCACTGTCGAGGGGGGGGGTAAATGTAGAGGACGCACTGTTCTGCAGATGTCACAATGTCTCTATTATGGGGTTGCGGTATATGTCACCGTTACGGGGGCACTGGTGAATGGGTGATAATTTGCTCCGTCCACAGCACACACCACATCTACAGCCCCGTGCGACAGATGAGGGGTGTATGTGATGGACAGCATGAATGACAGCTCCATCAGTCTGCATCCATGTCCAGTAACACTTAGGCTATGTGCACACGCTGCGGATTGATCTGTGGATTTTTCCGTGCGGTTTATCAGCAGATTAGCCTGCGGTTTTGCCCTGCGGCTTCACACCTCATAAGGATAAGGTGTGAAACCGCTGCGGATTCCGCACAAACAATTCACATGCTGCGGATTGTAATCCGCTCCAAAACCGCGCGGAAAAATCCGCAGCATCTGCACAGTGGTTTTTGTTTTTCATAGGCTAACATGGTACTGTACACCGCTGCGGGTCCGCAGGGCCAAATCCGCTGCGGATCCGCAGCAGAATCCGCAACGTGTGCACATAGCCTTATATGTTTTGCCTCTATGCTCAGCCAATGTAGCAGTTCCACGTAAAGTAGCAGTCCCATGTGAAGCAGAAGATCGCTGTTCTTTCAGATAGTTCTGATAAGCAGTGTGCCAGCTTAGAATTATTATCCATAATGCCGGATATAATGACAGGTATGGAGCTAGCGCCAGGTAATCACACGTATAAATATTACATCCGCTGCTGATAACGTTACACAATAAAGTAATAAACACTTATGGTGCTGGAGCGACACGCGGCTGTCACCATATTATCTATGTGACGGCTCCTGACAGACGTCTGCTCCGCTCTCCTCCCTTCCCTCAAGCGGAAGATTGATGGCTCCAGCGCTCCACGGTCGCCCATCAGTCAATATACAATGAATATGTATGAGGCGACACAAGCTGCCGCACACGTACTGTATGTGTGTGTGTGTGTGTGTGTGTGTACAGGTGCTACACCTGGACAATCATGTGCAGGATGAAATCCTGTCCAGACTCAATTCTCCACACAACTGAGGGCACAACTAGCGTCGACCCTGGACTCCAGAACAGCACGCAGATCTACACTCCGGAGATCGTGTTCAGGGTCATTCTACCTCTCGCTGGTAAAGCTTTCAGCACAAACAGCAGACACCCACAACCCAATTCACCTGTCAATCAGTGAGAAAGCCTCGTCTCCACTGACACACTGAAGCAAAACCATGACCTGAAGAAAGAGGACGGGCTGCCCTAAAGGAATCTGATCATAAAGGGAAGCGTGGAGCAGATGGAGGTGGTGCGGTAAGGACGGCCCTGAATCACACACGTATTACACACACGAGGCGCTGACACTGTGCGACAAGCTGATGTTATAAACAGGGGGTACGAGGCTGACGACTGGTGTAAGACGGCGACAATCATTTACACCCCCTTCACACATCCGTATAAAACTGGTACCGGAAAAACCAATGTCTGTGTCATCAGTGGATTGGATCGGTGACTGACACCCGCACACCGGTCTGACACCTCACAGTCAGTGACTGACACCCACACACCAGTCTCACACCCCACAGTCAGTGACTGACACCCACACACCAGTCTGACACCTACACACCGGTCTGACACCTCACAGTCAGTGACTGACACCCGCACACCAGTCTCACACCCCACAGTCAGTGACTGACACCCACACACCGGTCTGACACCTCACAGTCAGTGACTGACACCCACACACCGGTCTGACACCCCACAGTCAGTGACTGACACCCGCACACCAGTCTGACACCTCAGTCAGTGACTGACACCCACACACCAGTCTGACACCTCACAGTCAGTGACTGACACCCGCACACCAGTCTGACACCCCACAGTCAGTGACTGACACCCGCACACCAGTCTGACACCTCACAGTCAGTGACTGACACCCGCACACCAGTCTGACACCTCAGTCAGTGACTGACACCCACACACCGGTCTGACACCTCACAATCAGTGACTGACACCCACACACCAGTCTGACACCTCAGTCAGTGACTGACACCCACACACCAGTCTGACACCTCACAGTCAGTGACTGACACCCACACACCGGTCTGACACCTCACAGTCAGTGACTGACACCCACACACCGGTCTGACACCCCACAGTCAGTGACTGACACCCGCACACCGGTCTGACACCTCAGTCAGTGACTGACACCCACACACCAGTCTGACACCTCACAGTCAGTGACTGACACCCGCACACCAGTCTGACACCTCAGTCAGTGACTGACACCCACACACCAGTCTGACACCTCACAGTCAGTGACTGACACCCACACACCAGTCTGACACCTCAGTCAGTGACTGACACCCACACACCGGTCTGACACCTCAGTCAGTGACTGACACCCACACACCAGTCTGACACCTCACAGTCAGTGACTGACACCCACACACCAGTCTGACATCTCACAGTTAGTGACTGACACCCACACACCGGTCTGACACCTCACAATCAGTGACTGACACCCACACACCGGTCTGACACCTCACAATCAGTGTCTGACACCCACACACCGGTCTGACACCTCACAATCAGTGTCTGACACCCACACACCAGTCTGACACCTCAGTCAGTGACTGACACCCACACACCAGTCTGACACCTCACAGTCAGTGACTGACACCCACACACCAGTCTGACACCTCAGTCAGTGACTGACACCCACACACCAGTCTGACACCTCAGTCAGTGACTGACACCCACACACCAGTCTGACACCTCAGTCAGTGACTGACACCCACACACCAGTCTGACACCTCAGTCAGTGACAGACACCCACACACCAGTCTGACACCCCACAGTCAGTGACTGACACCCGCACACCAGTCTCACACCCCACAGTCAGTGACTGACACCCACACACCGGTCTGACACCTCACAGTCAGTGACTGACACCCACACACCGGTCTGACACCCCACAGTCAGTGACTGACACCCGCACACCAGTCTGACACCTCAGTCAGTGACTGACACCCACACACCAGTCTGACACCTCACAGTCAGTGACTGACACCCGCACACCAGTCTGACACCCCACAGTCAGTGACTGACACCCGCACACCAGTCTGACACCTCACAGTCAGTGACTGACACCCGCACACCAGTCTGACACCTCAGTCAGTGACTGACACCCACACACCGGTCTGACACCTCACAATCAGTGACTGACACCCACACACCAGTCTGACACCTCAGTCAGTGACTGACACCCACACACCAGTCTGACACCTCACAGTCAGTGACTGACACCCACACACCGGTCTGACACCTCACAGTCAGTGACTGACACCCACACACCGGTCTGACACCCCACAGTCAGTGACTGACACCCGCACACCGGTCTGACACCTCAGTCAGTGACTGACACCCACACACCAGTCTGACACCTCACAGTCAGTGACTGACACCCGCACACCAGTCTGACACCTCAGTCAGTGACTGACACCCACACACCAGTCTGACACCTCACAGTCAGTGACTGACACCCACACACCAGTCTGACACCTCAGTCAGTGACTGACACCCACACACCGGTCTGACACCTCAGTCAGTGACTGACACCCACACACCAGTCTGACACCTCACAGTCAGTGACTGACACCCACACACCAGTCTGACATCTCACAGTTAGTGACTGACACCCACACACCGGTCTGACACCTCACAATCAGTGTCTGACACCCACACACCGGTCTGACACCTCACAATCAGTGTCTGACACCCACACACCGGTCTGACACCTCACAATCAGTGTCTGACACCCACACACCAGTCTGACACCTCAGTCAGTGACTGACACCCACACACCAGTCTGACACCTCACAGTCAGTGACTGACACCCACACACCAGTCTGACACCTCAGTCAGTGACTGACACCCACACACCAGTCTGACACCTCCGTCAGTGACTGACACCCACACACCAGTCTGACACCTCAGTCAGTGACTGACACCCACACACCAGTCTGACACCTCAGTCAGTGACTGACACCCACACACCAGTCTGACACCTCACAGTCAGTGACTGACACCCACACACCGGTCTGACACCTCAGTCAGTGACTGACACCCACACACCGGTCTGACACCCCACAATCAGTGACTGACACCCACACACCAGTCTGACACCCCACAGTCAGTGACTGACACCCGCACACCAGTCTGACACCTCACAGTCAGTGACTGACACCCGCACACCGGTCTGACACCTCACAATCAGTGTCTGACACCCACACACCGGTCTGACACCTCACAATCAGTGTCTGACACCCACACACCAGTCAGACACCTCAGTCAGTGACTGACACCCACACACCGGTCTGACACCTCAGTCAGTGACTGACACCCACACACCAGTCTGACACCCCACAGTCAGTGACTGACACCCGCACAGCAGTCTGACACCCCACAGTCAGTGACTGACACCCGCACACCAGTCTGACACCTCACAATCAGTGTCTGACACCCACACACCAGTCTGACACCTCACAATCAGTGTCTGACACCCACACACCAGTCTGACACCTCAGTCAGTGACTGACACCCACACACCAGTCTGACACCTCACAGTCAGTGACAGACACCCACACACCAGTCTGACACCCCACAGTCAGTGACTGACACCCGCACACCAGTCTGACACCTCACAGTCAGTGACTGACACCCACACACCGGTCTGACACCCCACAATCAGTGTCTGACACACACACACCAGTCTGACACCTCAGTCAGTGACTGACACCCACACACCGGTCTGAAACCCCAGTCAGTGACTGACACCCACACACCGGTCTGACACCTCAGTCAGTGACTGACACCCACACACCGGTCTGACACCTCACAGTCAGTGACTGACACCCACACACCAGTCTGACACCCACACACCAGTCAGACACCTCACAGTCAGTGACTGACATCCACACACCAGTCTGACACCTCACAGTCAGTGACTGACATCCACACACCAGTCTGACACCTCACAGTCAGTGACTGACATCCACACACCAGTCTGACACCTCACAGTCAGTGACTGACACCCACACACCAGTCTGACACCTCACAGTCAGTGACTGACACCCACACACCAGTCTGACACCTCACAGTGACTAACACCCGCACACCAGTCTGACGCCTCACAGTCAGTGACTGACATCCACACACCAGTCTGACACCTCACAGTCAGTGACTGACACCCACACACCGGTCTGACACCTCACAGTCAGTGACTGACACCCACACACCAGTCTGACGCCTCACAGTCAGTGACTGACATCCACACACCAGTCTGACGCCTCACAGTCAGTGACTGACACCCACACACCAGTCTGACGCCTCACAGTCAGTGACTGACACCCACACACCAGTCTGACGCCTCACAGTCAGTGACTGACATCCACACACCAGTCTGACGCCTCACAGTCAGTGACTGACACCCACACACCAGTCTGACGCCTCAGTCAGTGACTGACACCCACACACCAGTCTGACGCCTCACAGTCAGTGACTGACATCCACACACCAGTCTGACACCTCACAGTCAGTGACTGACACCCACACACCAGTCTGACACCCCACAATCAGTGACTGACACCCACACACCAGTCTGACACCCCACAATCAGTGACTGACATCCACACACCGGTCTGACACCTCACAGTCAGTGACTGACACCCACACACCGGTCTGACACCTCACAGTCAGTGACTGACACCCACACACCGGTCTGACACCTCACAGTCAGTGACTGACACCCACACACCAGTCTGACACCTCACAGTCAGTGACTGACACCCACACACCAGTCTGACACCTCACAGTCAGTGACTGACACCCACACACCGGTCTGACACCTCACAGTCAGTGACTGACACCCACACACCGGTCTGACACCCCACAGTCAGTGACTGACACCCGCACACCGGTCTGACACCTCAGTCAGTGACTGACACCCACACACCAGTCTGACACCTCACAGTCAGTGACTGACACCCGCACACCAGTCTGACACCTCAGTCAGTGACTGACACCCACACACCAGTCTGACACCTCACAGTCAGTGACTGACACCCACACACCAGTCTGACACCTCAGTCAGTGACTGACACCCACACACCGGTCTGACACCTCAGTCAGTGACTGACACCCACACACCAGTCTGACACCTCACAGTCAGTGACTGACACCCACACACCAGTCTGACATCTCACAGTTAGTGACTGACACCCACACACCGGTCTGACACCTCACAATCAGTGACTGACACCCACACACCGGTCTGACACCTCACAATCAGTGTCTGACACCCACACACCGGTCTGACACCTCACAATCAGTGTCTGACACCCACACACCAGTCTGACACCTCAGTCAGTGACTGACACCCACACACCAGTCTGACACCTCACAGTCAGTGACTGACACCCACACACCAGTCTGACACCTCAGTCAGTGACTGACACCCACACACCAGTCTGACACCTCAGTCAGTGACTGACACCCACACACCAGTCTGACACCTCAGTCAGTGACTGACACCCACACACCAGTCTGACACCTCAGTCAGTGACTGACACCCACACACCAGTCTGACACCTCACAGTCAGTGACTGACACCCACACACCGGTCTGACACCTCAGTCAGTGACTGACACCCACACACCGGTCTGACACCCCACAATCAGTGACTGACACCCACACACCAGTCTGACACCCCACAGTCAGTGACTGACACCCGCACACCAGTCTGACACCTCACAGTCAGTGACTGACACCCGCACACCGGTCTGACACCTCACAATCAGTGTCTGACACCCACACACCGGTCTGACACCTCACAATCAGTGTCTGACACCCACACACCAGTCAGACACCTCAGTCAGTGACTGACACCCACACACCAGTCTGACACCCCACAGTCAGTGACTGACACCCACACACCGGTCTGACACCTCACAATCAGTGTCTGACACCCACACACCAGTCTGACACCTCAGTCAGTGACTGACACCCACACACCGGTCTGACACCTCAGTCAGTGACTGACACCCACACACCAGTCTGACACCCCACAGTCAGTGACTGACACCCGCACAGCAGTCTGACACCCCACAGTCAGTGACTGACACCCGCACACCAGTCTGACACCTCACAATCAGTGTCTGACACCCACACACCAGTCTGACACCTCACAATCAGTGTCTGACACCCACACACCAGTCTGACACCTCAGTCAGTGACTGACACCCACACACCAGTCTGACACCTCACAGTCAGTGACAGACACCCACACACCAGTCTGACACCCCACAGTCAGTGACTGACACCCGCACACCAGTCTGACACCTCACAGTCAGTGACTGACACCCACACACCGGTCTGACACCCCACAATCAGTGTCTGACACACACACACCAGTCTGACACCTCAGTCAGTGACTGACACCCACACACCCGTCTGAAACCCCAGTCAGTGACTGACACCCACACACCGGTCTGACACCTCAGTCAGTGACTGACACCCACACACCGGTCTGACACCTCACAGTCAGTGACTGACACCCACACACCAGTCTGACACCTCACAGTCAGTGACTGACACCCACACACCAGTCTGACACCTCACAGTCAGTGACTGACACCCACACACCAGTCTGACACCTCACAGTCAGTGACTGACACCCACACACCAGTCTGACACCTCACAGTCAGTGACTGACATCCACACACCAGTCTGACACCTCACAGTCAGTGACTGACACCCACACACCAGTCTGACACCTCACAGTCAGTGACTGACACCCACACACCAGTCTGACACCTCACAGTCAGTGACTGACACCCACACACCAGTCTGACACCTCACAGTGACTAACACCCGCACACCAGTCTGACGCCTCACAGTCAGTGACTGACATCCACACACCAGTCTGACACCTCACAGTCAGTGACTGACACCCACACACCGGTCTGACACCTCACAGTCAGTGACTGACACCCACACACCAGTCTGACGCCTCACAGTCAGTGACTGACATCCACACACCAGTCTGACGCCTCACAGTCAGTGACTGACACCCACACACCAGTCTGACGCCTCACAGTCAGTGACTGACACCCACACACCAGTCTGACGCCTCACAGTCAGTGACTGACACCCGCACACCAGTCTGACACCTCAAAGTCAGTGACTGACACCCACACACCAGTCTGACACCTCACAGTCAGTGACTGACACCCACACACCAGTCTGACGCCTCACAGTCAGTGACTGACATCCACACACCAGTCTGACACCTCACAGTCAGTGACTGACACCCACACACCAGTCTGACACCCCACAATCAGTGACTGACACCCACACACCAGTCTGACGCCTCACAGTCAGTGACTGACACCCACACACCAGTCTGACGCCTCACAGTCAGTGACTGACACCCGCACACCGGTCTGACACCTCACAGTCAGTCACCTCACAGTCAGTGACTGACACCCACACACCAGTCTGACGCCTCAGTCAGTGACTGACACCCACACACCAGTCTGACGCCTCACAGTCAGTGACTGACATCCACACACCAGTCTGACACCTCACAGTCAGTGACTGACACCCACACACCAGTCTGACACCCCACAATCAGTGACTGACACCCACACACCAGTCTGACACCCCACAATCAGTGACTGACATCCACACACCGGTCTGACACCTCACAATCAGTGACTGACACCCACACACCGGTCTGACACCTCACAGTCAGTGACTGACACCCACACACCGGTCTGACACCTCACCGTCAGTGACTGACACCCACACACCAGTCTGACACCTCACAGTCAGTGACTGACACCCACACACCAGTCTGACACCTCACAGTCAGTGACTGACACCCACACACCAGTCTGACACCCCACAATCAGTGACTGACACCCACACACCAGTCTGACACCTCACAGTCAGTGACTGACACCCACACACCGGTCTGACACCTCACAGTCAGTGACTGACACCCACACACCGGTCTGACACCTCACAGTCAGTGACTGACACCCACACACCGGTCTGACGCCTCACAGTCAGTGACTGACACCCACACACCAGTCTGACACCTCACAGTCAGTGACTGACACCCACACACCAGTCTGACACCTCACAGTCAGTGACTGACACCCACACACCAGTCTGACGCCTCACAGTCAGTGACTGACACCCACACACCGGTCTGACACCTCACAGTCAGTGACTGACACCCACACACCGGTCTGACACCTCACAGTCAGTGACTGACACCCACACACCGGTCTGACACCTCACAGTCAGTGACTGACACCCACACACCAGTCTGACACCTCACAGTCAGTGACTGACATCCACACACCAGTCTGACACCTCACAGTCAGTGACTGACACCCACACACCAGTCTGACGCCTCACAGTCAGTGACTGACACCCGCACACCAGTCTGACACCTCAAAGTCAGTGACTGACACCCACACACCAGTCTGACACCTCACAGTCAGTGACTGACACCCACACACCAGTCTGACGCCTCACAGTCAGTGACTGACATCCACACACCAGTCTGACACCTCACAGTCAGTGACTGACATCCACACACCAGTCTGACACCTCACAGTCAGTGACTGACACCCACACACCAGTCTGACACCTCACAGTCAGTGACTGACACCCACACACCAGTCTGACACCTCACAGTGACTAACACCCGCACACCAGTCTGACGCCTCACAGTCAGTGACTGACATCCACACACCAGTCTGACACCTCACAGTCAGTGACTGACACCCACACACCGGTCTGACACCTCACAGTCAGTGACTGACACCCACACACCAGTCTGACACCCCACAATCAGTGACTGACACCCACACACCAGTCTGACGCCTCACAGTCAGTGACTGACACCCACACACCAGTCTGACGCCTCACAGTCAGTGACTGACACCCGCACACCGGTCTGACACCTCACAGTCAGTCACCTCACAGTCAGTGACTGACACCCACACACCAGTCTGACGCCTCAGTCAGTGACTGACACCCACACACCAGTCTGACGCCTCACAGTCAGTGACTGACATCCACACACCAGTCTGACACCTCACAGTCAGTGACTGACACCCACACACCAGTCTGACACCCCACAATCAGTGACTGACACCCACACACCAGTCTGACACCCCACAATCAGTGACTGACATCCACACACCGGTCTGACACCTCACAATCAGTGACTGACACCCACACACCGGTCTGACACCTCACAGTCAGTGACTGACACCCACACACTGGTCTGACACCTCACAGTCAGTGACTGACACCCACACACCAGTCTGACACCTCACAGTCAGTGACTGACACCCACACACCAGTCTGACACCTCACAGTCAGTGACTGACACCCACACACCAGTCTGACACCCCACAATCAGTGACTGACACCCACACACCAGTCTGACACCTCACAGTCAGTGACTGACACCCACACACCGGTCTGACACCTCACAGTCAGTGACTGACACCCACACACCGGTCTGACACCTCACAGTCAGTGACTGACACCCACACACCGGTCTGACGCCTCACAGTCAGTGACTGACACCCACACACCAGTCTGACACCTCACAGTCAGTGACTGACACCCACACACCAGTCTGACACCTCACAGTCAGTGACTGACACCCACACACCAGTCTGACGCCTCACAGTCAGTGACTGACACCCACACACCGGTCTGACACCTCACAGTCAGTGACTGACACCCACACACCGGTCTGACACCTCACAGTCAGTGACTGACACCCACACACCGGTCTGACACCTCACAGTCAGTGACTGACACCCACACACCAGTCTGACACCTCACAGTCAGTGACTGACACCCACACACCAGTCTGACACCTCACAGTCAGTGACTGACACCCACACACCGGTCTGACACCCCACAATCAGTGACTGACACCCACACACCAGTCTGACACCTCACAGTCAGTGACTGACACCCACACACCAGTCTGACACCTCACAGTCAGTGACTGACACCCACACACCGGTCTGACGCCTCACAGTCAGTGACTGACACCCACACACCAGTCTGACGCCTCACAGTCAGTGACTGACACCCACACACCAGTCTGACACCTCACAGTCAGTGACTGACACCCACACACCGGTCTGACGCCTCACAGTCAGTGACTGACACCCACACACCAGTCTGACGCCTCACAGTCAGTGACTGACACCCACACACCAGTCTGACACCTCACAGTCAGTGACTGACACCCACACAGCAGTCTGACACCTCACAGTCAGTGACTGACACCTCACAGTCAGTGACTGACACCCACACACCAGTCTGACGCCTCACAGTCAGTGACTGACATCCACACACCAGTCTGACACCTCACAGTCAGTGACTGACACCCACACACCGGTCTGACGCCTCACAGTCAGTGACTGACACCCACACACCAGTCTGACGCCTCACAGTCAGTGACTGACACCCACACACCAGTCTGACGCCTCACAGTCAGTGACTGACACCCACACACCAGTCTGACGCCTCACAGTCAGTGACTGACACCCACACACCGGTCTGACGCCTCACAGTCAGTGACTGACACCCACACACCAGTCTGACGCCTCACAGTCAGTGACTGACACCCACATACCAGTCTGACGCCTCACAGTCAGTGACTGACACCCACACACCAGTCTGACACCTCACAGTCAGTGACTGACACCCACACACCGGTCTGACGCCTCACAGTCAGTGACTGACACCCACACACCGGTCTGACACCTCACAGTCAGTGACTGACACCCACACACCGGTCTGACGCCTCACAGTCAGTGACTGACACCCACACACCGGTCTGACACCTCACAGTCAGTGACTGACACCCACACACCAGTCTGACGCCTCACAGTCAGTGACTGACACCCGTCTGAGGCTCCGCACGGGTCGGGCACTCACCTCCGGCCTGAGGCCTCCTCTGCATAGACAGAGCAGGGAATTCTGGGACATGGTAACCAAGGAACAGCGGAGATAAGCGCGGGAAAATCTGCTGCCACAGAACAGAGAATCTGAGGGGAAACGGCGGGAACTCGGCGTCACCATAAAGATAGAGCCCCGCGTCCTCGGCCGCTGCCGGCCATGAGTGTGGAGGCGCTGTACCAGCACATCGTGCTCAGCGAGAAGCGGGCGCAGGAGCGGCGGAGAGAACTGCAGGAGGGTGAGTGTGACGTCATCTCCTCATAGTGACCGGTGACGTCAGCCCCTGATGGTGACGGGTGACGTCAGCCCCTGATGGTGACGGGTGACGTCAGCCCCTGATGGTGACGGGTGACGTCAGCCCCTGGTGGTGACGGGTGACGTCAGGCCCTGGTGGTGACGGGTGACGTCAGGCCCTGGTGGTGACGGGTGACGTCAGGCCCTGATGGTGACGGGTGACGTCAGCCCCTGGTGGTGACGGGTGACGTCAGGCCCTGATGGTGACGGGTGACGTCAGGCCCTGATGGTGACGGGTGACGTCAGGCCCTGATGGTGACGGGTGACGTCAGGCCCTGGTGGTGACGGGTGACGTCAGCCCCTGGTGGTGACGGGTGACGTCAGGCCCTGATGGTGACGGGTGACGTCAGGCCCTGATGGTGACGGGTGACGTCAGGCCCTGATGGTGACGGGTGACGTCAGGCCCTGATGGTGACGGGTGACGTCAGGCCCTGATGGTGACGGGTGACGTCAGGCCCTGATGGTGACGGGTGACGTCAGGCCCTGATGGTGACGGGTGACGTCAGGCCCTGATGGTGACGGGTGACGTCAGGCCCTGATGGTGACGGGTGACGTCAGGCCCTGATGGTGACGGGTGACGTCAGGCCCTGATGGTGACGGGTGACGTCAGGCCCTGATGGTGACGGGTGACGTCAGGCCCTGATGGTGACGGGTGACGTCAGGCCCTGATGGTGACGGGTGACGTCAGGCCCTGATGGTGACGTCAGGCCCTGATGGTGACGGGTGACGTCAGGCCCTGGTGGTGACGGGTGACGTCAGGCCCTGGTGGTGACGGGTGACGTCAGGCCCTGGTGGTGACGGGTGACGTCAGGCCCTGGTGGTGACGGGTGACGTCAGGCCCTGGTGGTGACGGGTGACGTCAGGCCCTGGTGGTGACGGGTGACGTCAGGCCCTGGTGGTGACGGGTGACGTCAGCCCCTGGTGGTGACGGGTGACGTCAGGCCCTGGTGGTGACGGGTGACGTCAGGCCCTGGTGGTGACCATTGTGTGGTTTCATGTATCAGACGGGCGCCGTGTATATCAGTCGATGGTCTCGTATATCAGTAAGGGGCTCCTTGTATCAGTCGGGGGTCATGTTAATCGGTGAGGGGTCACGTGTGTCAGTCGGGGGTCTTGTTTATCAGTGAAGGGTCACTTAATACCAGTGAGGTGTCGCGTGTATCATTCTTGGGTCATGTATATCGGTGAGGGGCCTGTGTCATAGTTACGTATGTCGGCCGTGGCTGATTTTTCCGCCCCTGGATCCGCGCCTGCAGTCATCGTACACATAGGGCTGTCTTTACACCGAGGACTCATTTCTAGGTTGGACGCACGTTCCCCCGAATACAGAAGCTGAGAACATGATTTCTCCTTCCTCATAGTGAAATCTGAAGTCATCAAATGCCATGAAAAAATCTTCCAGGTCAGAGAGAATCTCCGAACGGCGAAAGAAGCGCAAGAAATACAGGTGAGAAGACGTCCGCTGCATAGAACAATCATCGTACAGCTCAGGATCTTCCAGGAGCTTCTCACTGTCTTATCAGATCTTCAATACAGACAGTGACTCTCCTCTATAGAGTCATTACACACAGAGGGATCTATCTCACGGGTTTATTTCTGGTAATGTTGATGATTATGGCTTACAGCCAATGAGAACCCAAAAGTCATTATCTCAGTACATTAGAATACTTTATAACACCAGCTTGAAAAATGATTGTAAAACCCGAAATGTTGTCCTCCTGAAATGTATGTTCAGTAAATGCACCCAATACTTGGTCGGGCTCCTTCTGCATCAATTACTGCATCAATGCGGCGTGGCATGGAGGCGATCAGCCTGTGGCACTGCTGAGGGGTTATGGAAGCCCAGGTTGCTTTGATAGCAGCCTTCAGCTCGTCTGCATTGTTGGGTCTGGTGTCTCATCTTCCTCTTGACAATACTCCATAGCTTCTCTATGGGGTTAAGGTCAGGCGAGTTTGCTGCCAGTCAAGCCCAGTGATACTGTTGTGTGTACACCAGGTATTGGTACTTTTGGCCGTGTGGACAGGGGCCAAGTCCTGCTGGAGAATGACAGTTCCATCTCCACAAAGCTTGTCGACAGAGGGAAGCATGAAGAGCTCTAACATGTCCTGGTAGACGGCTCTGCTGACTTTGGTCTTGATAAAACACAGTGGACCTACACCAGCAGATGACATGGCTCCCCAAACCATCACTGATGGTGGAGACTTCACACTAGACCTCCAGCAGCTTGGATTGTGGCCTCTCCACTCTTCCTCCAGACTCTGGGACCACTGACAACAGTCCGGTTCTTCTTCTTCTGCTTGGCCCAGGTAAGACACTTCTGGCGTTGTCTATTGGTCATGTGTGGCTGACACAAGGAATGTAACACTTGTGGCCCATGTCCTGGATACGTCTGTGTGTGGTGTGAAGCAATGACTCCAGCAGCAATCCGCTCCTTGTGAATCTCCCCCACATTACTGAATGGCCTTTTCGTAACGATCCTTTCCAGGCTGCGGTTATCCCGGTAGCTTGTGCACCTTTTTCTACCACACTTATCTGTCACCACTTGTGCAGGGCCCAACTAGAGGGACAGCCCTTCTGGACTTAATGTTAAGCAACAGGCCAGATAGAATAACAGAAGTCCGAGTCGATGGCACCGAGGGAACAGTGACCACAATATAACACAATTCCACTTGTCCTTCAGTAAGGTGCCCTGGAAGGGGGTTACAAAAACGCTGAATTTCAGAAAAGCAAAGTTTGATCAGCTTAGAAAGGACCTTCGCCGACTTGATTGGGACAATGTCCTCAAAAATAGGAGCACAGAAAATAAATGGGAAATATATAAATCAGTTTTACACACCCACTGCGAGCTAGCCATACCGTACAGAAATAAAAGGGCTAGGAACAGGAGAACACCAATGTGGCTAAATAAGGATGTAAAAAGGGCAATAAATAACAAGAACAAGACATTTAGGAAGCTAAAACAAGAAGGCAATGAAGAAGCATTAAAAAGTTATAAAGAAAAAAATAAAATGTATAAAAAAAAAACAAATACTGTGGGGCAAAAAAGTATTTAGTCAGTCAGCAATAGTGCAAGTTCCACCACTTAAAAAGATGAGAGGCGTCTGTAATTTACATCATAGGTAGACCTCAACTATGGGAGACAAACTGAGAAAAAAAAAATCCAGAAAATCACATTGTCTGTTTTTTTTTCATTTTATTTGCATATTATGGTGGAAAATAAGTATTTGGTCAGAAACAAGCAATCAAGATTTCTGGCTCTCACAGACCTGTAACTTCTTCTTTAAGAGTCTCCTCTTTCCTCCACTCATTACCTGTAGTAATGGCACCTGTTTAAACTTGTTATCAGTATAAAAAGACACCTGTGCACACCCTCAAACAGTCTGACTCCAAACTCCACTATGGTGAAGACCAAAGAGCTGTCAAAGGACACCAGAAACAAAATTGTAGCCCTGCACCAGGCTGGGAAGACTGAATCTGCAATAGCCAACCAGCTTGGAGTGAAGAAATCAACTGTGGGAGCAATAATTAGAAAATGGAAGACATACAAGACCACTGATAATCTCCCTCGATCTGGTGCTCCACGCAAAATCCCACCCCGTGGGGTCAGAATGATCACAAGAACGGTGAGCAAAAATCCCAGAACCACGCGGGGGGACCTAGTGAATGAACTGCAGAGAGCTGGGACCAATGTAACAAGGCCTACCATAAGTAACACACTACGCCACCATGGACTCAGATCCTGCAGTGCCAGACGTGTCCCACTGCTTAAGCCTGTACATGTCCGGGCCCGTCTGAAGTTTGCTAGAGAGCATTTGGATGATCCAGAGGAGTTTTGGGAGAATGTCCTATGGTCTGATGAAACCAAACTAGAACTGTTTGGTAGAAACACAACTTGTCATGTTTGGAGGAAAAAGAATACTGAGTTGCATCCATCAAACACCATACCTACTGTAAAGCATGGTGGTGCAAACATCATGCTTTGGGGCTTTCTCTGCAAAGGGGCCAGGACGACTGATCCGGGTACATGAAAGAATGAATGGGGCCATGTATCGTGAGATTTTGAGTGCAAACCTCCTTCCATCAGCAAGGGCATTGAAGATGAAACGTGGCTGGGTCTTTCAACATGACAATGATCCAAAGCACACCGCCAGGGCACCGAAGGAGTGGCTTCGTAAGAAGCATTTCAAGGTCCTGGAGTGGCCTAGCCAGTCTCCAGATCTCAACCCTATAGAAAACCTTTGGAGGGAGTTGAAAGTCCGTGTTGCCAAGCGAAAAGCCAAAAACATCACTGCTCTAGAGGAGATCTGCATGGAGGAATGGGCCAACATACCAACAACAGTGTGTGGCAACCTTGTGAAGACTTACAGAAAACGTTTGACCTCTGTCATTACCAACAAAGGATATATCATAAAGTATTGAGATGAAATTTTGTTTCTGACCAAATACTTATTTTCCACCATAATATGCAAATAAAATAAAAAAAAAAACAGACAATGTGATTTTCTGGATTTTTTTTTTCTCAGTTTGTCTCCCATAGTTGAGGTCTACCTATGATGTAAATTACAGACGCCTCTCATCTTTTTAAGTGGTGGAACTTGCACTATTGCTGACTGACTAAATACTTTTTTGCCCCACTGTACATTTAGCAAAAGTGGAAACTGAGAGACTCATTGCTAAGGAAAGTAAAACAAACCCCAAACTATTCTTTAATTCTATAAACATTAAAATGATTAAAATTGATGGTGTCGGCACTTTAAAGGACAATGAGGGTGAAATCATAGAGAGCGATGTGGGAAAAGCAAATGTTTTAAATACTTTTTTTCTCAACAGTGTTCACACAGGAAAAGGATTTGCCAGGGGAAATGCAGAGTGATAATGTAAACTCCCCATTAAGTATTACCTGCCTAACCCAGGAAGAAGTGCAGAACCGCCTTAGTAAGATGAAAATGGACAAATCACCAGGCCCTGATGGCATTCACCCTCGGGTATTAAGGGAGTTAAGTAATGTGATAGACAGGCCTCTATTCCTTATATTTAAAGACTATAGAAACAGGGTCTGTTCCTTTTGATTGGCGGCAAGCAAATGTGGTACCAATATTCAAAAAGGGGTGTAAAAGGGAACCTGGAAACTATAGGCCGGTAAGCTTAACATCTGTTGTGGGTACAATTTTGGAAGGGTTTCTAAGGGATACCATTATGGAATATCTCAATGTTAATAAATGTTTAACTCCATATCAGCATGGATTTATGAAGGATCGCTCCTGTCAGACTAACCTGATCAGCTTCTATGAGGATTTAAGCTCTCAAATGGACCCAGGAGAATCATTGGATGTCATTTATCTCGACTTCTCTAAAGCATGTGACACTGTCCCACATAAAAGATTGGTAAGTAAGAGGAGAAAGCTTGGGCTAGGGGAAAATGTGTGTAGATGGGTAGGTAGCTGGCTTAGTGATAGAAAACAAAGAGTGATTATTAATGGGGCATCCTCAGATTGGGCCAGGGTTACTAGTGGGGTACCACAGGGTCCTGTATTGGGCCCCCTACTATGTAATATATTAATGATCTAGTGGATGGCTTACACAGTAAAATATCAGTATTTGCAGATGATACAAAACTATGTAAGGTAGTTACCACAAAGGAGGACAGTTTGCATCTACAGACAGATTTGAGTAAATTGGAGAATTGGGCTGAAAAATGGCAAATGAGGTTTAACACAGATAAGTGTAAGGTTATGCACATGGGAAGGAGAAACAGATGCTACAATTACTTACTAAATGGGAAACTGCTGGGGAAATCAGACATGAAAAACGACTTAGGCATCTTAGTCAATAAGAAGCTAAATTGGAGTGCCCAGTGTCAGGCAGCTGCCACCAAAGCAAATAGGGTCATGGGATGCATTAGAAGAGGTCTGGGGACACGAGATGAAAACATAATTCTCCCTCTGTACAAATCACTCGTCAGACCACACTTGGAGTATTGTGTGCAATTTTGGAGGCCGATGCTCAAGAAAGACATTACTGAACTTGAAAGGGTTCAAAGACGGGCTACTAAAATGATAAATGGAGTTGGTTCACTGCAATACCCAGAAAGGTTATCAAAATTAGGTCTATTTACTCTAGAAAAGAGAAGACTTAGGGGAGACCTAATATATATGTGTAACGGGGTCTACCAAGCTGGGGTACCTCTTTCAGTACCACCCCGTGTTTTCGGAGGTCCGCTCTGCGTTGGCTGGAGTCTGAATGAATGACGCTGGCTGGAATTCCTTGGTTACATGGGCGTATATAAAAGATCACTGCTTCTCCACGTATTTCCAGTCTGACAACACTTTACTCACAGGACACAGAATATATCACACAGATACAGAGGGCAGGCCAATAGAAAAGCGGCAGGCCAGACATGCATTACAAAAGCCGCAGGTGGCTGGAGCCTGCCGATGTTTACTGTGGGAATTACAAAGGTGGGGGGAGGGCGGACAAAAGGAGAATATCGTGTCCCCTCTGCCCAGGGGCGCAGCCTGTGGGCTGATGCATTAGGGACATGCATCTCACATAAAACCTATTATACATACATATAACTGAACAACATATTCTGGGTGCTGAGTGGTTCTGTAGCACGTAACAATATGTACAAGTATATCAGAGGGCAATACAGAGATCTCTCCAATTAACTGTTTGTACCAAGGACTGTGACAAGAACAAGGGGGCATTCTCTTCGTTTGGAGGAAAGACAATTTCTGCACCAGCATAGAAGAGGGTTGTTCACGGTAAGAGCAGTGAGGCTCAGGAATTCTCTTCCTGAGGAAGTGGTGATGGCCAACTCACTGAATGAATGTAAGAAAGGAATGGAGGCTTTTCTTGTGAGTAACAGTATAGAAGGTTACGGATAACGTAATATTATAGGTAGATGGGTGACCCAGCTTAGGAGTAGGAATTTTTTTCCCTATGGAGAAAATTGGCTTCTACTCTGTGGGTTTTTTGCCTTCCCCAGGATCAACAATGCAGAACAGCTGCACTAAAAATAGGCTGAACTAGATGGATATAAGGTCTTCCTTCAGCCTTCAAAACTATGTTACTATGTTACTTTTTCCTTGCACTCCACTTTCCATTAATATTCTTGGATACAGCACTGTGTGAACAGCCGGCTTCTTTAGCAATGACCTTTTGAGGCTTCCCCTCCTTTTGGAGTGTGTCAGTGACTGCCTTCTGGACATCTGTCAGGTCAGCAGTCTTCCCCATGATTGTGCAGCTGCTGAAACAGACTAAGGGACCTTTATAAACGCTTAGGAGCCTTTGCAGGTTTTTATTGATGATAATTCTAATTTACTGAGATAATGACTTTTGGGTTCTCATTGGCTGTAAGCCATAATCATCATTACCAGAAATAAACCCGTGAAATAGATCACTCTGTGTGTAATGACTCTATAGAATAGAGGAGAGTCACTTCTTGTATTGAAGAACTGAAATAAATTAACTGTTTGATGATATTCTAATTTTGTGAGAAGCTCCTGTATATATACATTATACAATGTCATGCGAAGGTCTTCACCCCTCTTGGCATTTTTTGTGTTTTGCTTCCGCACAACTTGGAATTTCACTGGATTTTTTTGGAGAGTTTGCATCAAACATTTGTTTTTTTTTATTGTAAAGCAGACAACAAATAGGACAAAATAACTGAAAAATTCAGTTTGCATAACATTAACTTAAAGTCAGTACTTTGTAGATCCTCCTATTGCGGCAATTGCAGCTGCAAGTCGCTTTGGATACGTCTCTGAACTCGCCACATCTTGCTTCTGGGATTTTTTACCCATTCCTCAGGGCAAGACTGCTCCAACTCCTTCAGGTAAGATACTGTAGTTTCCACTGGAGAACAGCCATCTTCAAGTTTGACCATTCTCCATTGGAATAAGGTCTGGGCTGTGACTCGGCCACTTCAGAACATTTACATTCTTCCCCTTAAACCACTCGAGTGCTGCTTTAGCAGTATGCTTTGGGTCATTGTCTTGTTGGAAGGAGAATCTCCGTCGCTGTCTCAAATCGCATACTGAAACAGGTTTTGCTCAAGAATATCCCTGTATTTCACACCATCCATCTTCCCCTCGACTAGGACCATTTTCCCTGTCCCGGCTGCCAAAAATCCTCCCGACAGCATGATGCTGTAATGGTGTTCTTGGGTTGATGAGCTGTGTTGGTTTGGCACTAGACATAGCGTATACCTTGGTGGCTGAAAAGTTCAATTTTGGTCCCATTTGACCACAGCCTCTTCCTCCACACATTTAGGGAGCCTCGCACATGTCTTTTGGCAAACTCAAAACGAGCCTTACAATTTTTGTGTGTAAGTAAAGGTTTTTTTCTCTTCCATAAAAGCCACCTCTGTGGAGTGTATGGCTTACTGTGGTCGTATGGACAGATTCTCCAGTCTCTGCTTGCGAACTCTGCAGCTCCTTCAGGGTCACCTTTTGGTCTCTGTGCTGCCTCTCTGATTAATTCCCTCCTTGCCTGGGCTGAGCGTTTTGGTGGTTGCCCTCTCTTGGCAGATTTGTTGTGGTACCATGTTCTATCCATTTGATGATGATGAATTTAATGGTGCTCCAGAGGATCACCAGAGATTGGGAGATATATATATATATTATTTTTTTTTTTTTTTTTTTTTAAGAACCCAATCCTGACTTGTGCTTCTCAACAACTTTGTCTCTTACTTGTTTGGAGATCTCCTTGGTCTTCATGGTGGTGTTTGTAGATCTCCTTGGTCTTCATGGTGGTGTTTTGGAGTTTTCCTTGGTCTTCATGGTGGTGTTTGGTTAGTGGTGCCTCTTGCTTAATTGTGTTGCAGCCTCTCTGACCTTTCAGAAAAGGTAAGGCCTCTTTCTCATCTGTTTTTAAATCGAAAGAAGTGCAACCTGATTGTGGAGACGGGGGGGAGGGTCAGCGGGTGCTCTAGTATGTTAGCCTGAAACCACATGGACCAGGGCACATCCCACCGAGCGCTCTCCTTTTATCGTGGACGTAATACTACTCAGACAAAACAGGGTGAGGGTGAAACAGTGTGGCAATACTTTATTGAACAAAAAAACTGGCAAATAACACATAGAACAGTCCCAGCAACATAACCAAGATGGTGCAAAATGACAGCTTCCATAGGCCGATTAACCCCATCTGTGGCATGCCAAGAGAGGAGGTAACGACAAGCTAAGGAAATTGACAGTCCATTCAGGTACAAGGCCAGTTGACCGGAGGGTAACAACCTAGCTTCTCCAAACATCTCCATGGAACCAGGTGACCGATGGGTCCCAATCCTGACTATTGCCCAACATATCAATGGGTCATATTCAGTGATGGTCAATGGAGCAGATCTGTATTCTTTCAGCCGGGGCTGTGGTCCCCTAAGATGACATCCTGCAGAATGTCAAGTCTGTCCCTCGCGATGAAGCCATAATCTGACAGTTTTCCTGTAGAGTGTTCCTGGCTGTGGTTTTGTAAAGAGTCTCTGGATGAGATTAACTTGCATTGTTTGATTATTTAGCTTATCTTTTAATGTTTGCAAGTCAACAAACTGCATGGCCTGGTATAATGTGCAATCAATATATCAGCAAACATCATTGATCAGTGACCCTGCATCCCTGTTTTGCAAAGATAACGGTACAATAAACTTTAGAAGCTGATATAAGAGGCATGTAACAACCATTCATCAGTTTACAAATATCAATTTAACCTACAAGAAGAGTTAACATTTCAGACTCTTGACCAACCAAAGAAAGAAACACCTAAATTCAGAAGTCAACATATTATAACAATTTATTTCTCTTGGCTTACTGAAAATAGACTGTTACACCCACGATGATGCCCTCTGTCCCTCGGGTGCTTGCCTGGCCTTCCTCTGCTCCCCGGCGCGGCGCTGTGTGAGTCCCACGCTGTCCCTCGCTGGACCTTCCTGGTTCTCAGGGGGCTCGCGCTCCGCGCATGCGCTGTGGGTCCCGGCAGGTGGATCGGCTTAAAATGGCTGAGCAACGCCGCAAGGAGAGCCTCGCACAGGGTCTTTGCTTCTATTGCAGAAGTGCTTCCCAGCTGCTTCGTTCCTGTCCTGAATGTCCCAGAAACTCCTCCACCTAGGACAAGTATGAGAGGCCTCCTTTGGTGCATGTGATTCCTCTCTACCCCTAACTCTGTCCGTTCAATTGCTTGTGGGTCTTAAACGCTATTCTAAGGAGGCTTATGTGGATTCTGGCGCAGCAGGGAACTTTATTAGACTTGAGGAGGTTACTAAGTATCAAATTCCCGTTAAGACTTTGGAAAATCCACGGTTAATTGCATCTGTGGATGGCAAACCTCTGCAGGAGACTATTACTAAGGTTACTGAGGAGGTGGAGTTTCAGGTAGGAGCCCTGCACTGAGAGAAAATAGCTTTCTACATTCTATCCGGTCTATCTCACCCTTTTCTCCTCGGTCTACCCTGGCTTAGGGCTCATCAGCCAACCCTAGATTGGCATACTGGTAGTATACTGCGCTGGGGGCAGTCTTGCCAAGGACGGTGTTTGCTGCTGATACATCCCGTAGGTCTGTCCCGCCCTTCTTATTCTTCCGCTAGATTACCACCCGCTTATTGAACGTTCGCAGATGTCTTCAACAAGAAGGAGGCAGAGAACTTTCCCCCATTCCTCATCGGCCATTCAACTATCCAGTTGTACTCATTCTTGGCGCTGTTCCTCCTTGGGGCAGAATCTTTCCTTTTTCCCCTGCAGAGTCTCAAGCCATGTCGGAGTACTTTCAGGAAAGTCTGGCTAGAGGTTGTATCCGGAAGTCCTCCTAACCTGCTGGTGCAGGATATTTCTTTGTCAAAAAAGGATGGCTCGCTTTGTCCTTGTATAGATTACAGAGGTCTAAATAAGATTGCAGTCAAGAACAAATATCCTCTAACTATTATACACTGGCGCTGACCACTTGGGGAGAAAAGAAAAGAAAGATTGCTCAGATGCTGCTGGTGAATAACAGGTGCTGTGTCTGACCCTATTAATAAGTGAGGTTAGGAAAAAAAAATACAAACTTTACCGTGCTATACTGAGAAGAAAAGAATGTGTGCTTGGTAATATAAATGACAAAAGGTCAGATGTACATTGTCACGGGGTCCTTCTCCGATACCACACAAACAACAGAGCGAGGGAAGGGTGAACAATCCCAAGACCTTTATTACAGGCAAAATTAGAAGGTCCATAAACAATCCACCACACTGAGGATACAATAGTCCAGAACAAGAATGTAGTCCAGTAACAGGATAAAATGTCCAGGGAGACGAGATTCCAAAACTCTAGCACTAGAGGATAAAATGGGTCCTTCTCTCTGAAGTGCAGTCTATACACGATCCTCTCCAAACAGGAACTGACTTGACCAGCTCCTGTTCTCCCCACCCCCTTCCTTGTGTCCAGGGGTAGTCAAACAGGTTGGTTTCCAAGCCTCCCAGAGGAGAACAAAGGAGCCTTGGGGATTAATGCACTACAGGGGGTCATCAAGAAACAGACACAGTCAGGCTGTAGACCCACAGGGCATCAAGAAAAATACTATGAAAACAAGTGAAATAGAAATATACACAAAATGACATCCACGTAGAATATCATACCATCACAACCTCTCCCCCCCCCCCCCCCCCATAATAAGTGAGCACGCCATGAGGTCTACACAGACCTCTGGCCTGCTCACTTTCGTCCACATTGCTCGATCATTTACAGTATAGTTCCTTGTACAGTGGCAGGGGTAGGTCGGCTTGGGGAGTCTATGGTTCTTGTCGAGACAGACCATCAGCGTTCTGGTGTTGGCTTCCCCGCTTGTATTGGATGGAGAAGCTGTAGGGTTGTAAGGACAAGCTCCACCGCAGCAATCTTCCATTGTCCCCTGGTACGCGGTTCAGCCATGTGAGGAGGTTGTGGTCTGTAACAATTGTAAAGTCTCTGCCATACAAGTAGGGCTGCAATTTCTTTAGCGCCCATATGATGGCAAGGCACTCCTTTTCAATAGTGGCATAGGCAACTTCCCGATCCAGTAGTTTCCGACTGGCAAAAGCAACAGGATGTTCTTCTCCGGCGGCATTTACTTGGCTAAGTACTGCCCCAATCCCAAAGGTGGATGCATCTGTCTGCACGAGGAACCTGCGCTTATAATCTGGGACAGTCAAGACAGGAGCAGTGACGAGGGCAGTCTTTAACGCTGAAAACCAATGAAGGAAACCACCTATGCCAAAACATGGTATCCATCCACAGACAGCTGTTTCGGGGTATTGCCCCTCATCAGTGCTCCTACTAGCCAGTTTCCTACTCCACACTGATGAGGGGCAATACCCCGAAACAGCTGTCTGTGGATGGATACCATGTTTTGGCATAGGTGGTTTCCTTCATTGGAGACTGCCCTTCCCGTGGTTGTTCCTTCCCGGGGAAAGACCTGGCTGGTCATTGCTTGCGTTGAGAAACGTGATGGTGTCTCCGCGGCTTGTGTTTTGCATATTTCCCATAAGGGATGGGGGCATTGCTCTAGAATCACTGTGTTGAGAAACATGTGATGGTGTCTCCGCAGTGTTGGATGTTGATCTCCATGAGGTCATTCATCATTTTAACGCTGAAAAGGCATCCTCGCATGCAGGCGTCCACGTCACATTCCTAGGCATGTTCTTGCGGGTCAGGTCGGTTAGGGGCTTGGCCAAGGTGCTGAAGTTAGAAACAAATTTGCGATAGTTCCTAAAAATGCAAGTACCTGCTTTTTTGTCTGGGGTCTACACCAGTTGCTAATGGCTTCCACCTTGGCAGGATCAGGCCTTAGGGTCCCACCCCCTACTCTATGCCAGAGGTACTGCACCTCAGCCATCCCTATTTGGCACTTATCAGGGCGAATGTTCAGTCCTGCAGTATGGATACAGTCTAGCACTATGCCCAAGTGTTTAAGATGTTCCTCCCAGGTTGTGCTAAAAATAGCAATGTCGTCTAAGTAAGCACATGCAAAGTCCTGACATTGTTGCAACAGTCGCTGGAAAGTAGCGGGGGCAGTTTTCATCCCAAAGGGCATTCCCAGGAACTCAAAAAGCCCAAATGGAGTAATGAGCGTCCTCCGTTAGGGGTATCTGCCAGTACCCCTTGCTAAAGTCTAACGTGGTCACAAATTGGGCACTGGCCAGACGATCCAATAGATCATCAATCCTGGGCATGGGATAAGCATCACTCTTGGTGGCATCATATAATCGTCTGTAATCAACGCAGAATCGTGTTGTACCATCCTTCTTGGGGACCAGGACGACAGGAGAGGCCCAAGAACTGTGAGATGGCTGAATAACTCCCAGTTGTTTCATCTCCTCCAGTTCGTTCTTTATCATGCCTTGAACAGCCTCTGGAACCCGGTAGGCAGCCTGCTGGATGGGGCGTTGTCCTGGGGTTTCCACATGGTGGCTGGTGAGAGTAGTCTTCCCTGGCTTTGAGGAGAAAGCAGCAGCCCTCGGCCTTAGTACGGCGACAATATTGTCCTTTTGTATATCCGATAAATGGGAGCCCTGGGGCACTTGTTCCAGTGACCCTCCCGCTTGGGCAACCTGGAGGAGATTGGGGAGATACTCGTCGTCGGCGGTATCTCTAGGGGGGTGGCAGACAGCTAGAACAGGCAGAGATCGGTCATGGTAGTCTTTCAGCATGTTAATGTGGACGGTTTTCTCTCGACGACCACTGAAGTCCAGGGCAATAACATAGTGTCATTAATTTTCTTGACAACGTGATAAGGGCCTTCCCACACTGCTTGAAGCTTGTTGGCAGGGGAAGCCGTAATCATGAGCACTTGCTGTCCTTCCATAAATTCCCGGGTCCTGGCATTACGGTCATACCAGGTTTTTTGTCTGGACTGGGCCATTCGCTGATGTTCTTTAGCGAAGGTAGCTAGCTGGGCGAGACGGTCTCTGAGCTCTAGAACATAGGGAACGATGGGCATTCCGGTATCTGAGATGTCTCCCTCCAAATGTTCTTTCAGAAGAGTGAGAGGCCCACGGACCTTCCGGCTAAACAGTAATTCGAAGGGAGAGAACCCTGTGGACTCTTGGGGAACCTCCCGATAGGCGAAGAGGAGCTGTGGCAGGTACTTTTTCCAGTCTTTTTCAACGTCAAAAAAAGCCCTCGGCATATTTTTAGGGTTCCATTAAAGCGTTCACATAGTCCGTTGGTCTGCGGGTGGTATGGGGTGGTACGAATGGCTCGAACACCACAGGTATGCCCTAGGGACTGGACCAGATCCGACATGAACTGAGTGACTTGATCCGATAATATTTCACTAGGAAACCCTACCCGGGTAAAGATGGTAACAAGGGCAACGGCTACCTTTACTGCTGTAATACTGGACAGGGCCGCAGCTTCAGGATACCTAGTGGCATAGTCCACCACGGTCAGGATATATTTTTTCCCCGACCGGCTGGGGTGGGCCAGAGGACCTATGATGTCGACAGCTACACGTTGAAATGGTTCCTCAATTATGGGCAGGGATTGCAGGGGTACCTTATGTCGAGCTCCTGGATGCCGCATTCGCTGGCACACATCGCAGGTGCGGCAATAATGGGCTACCGACTGCGAGATGACCGGCCAGTGAAAACTTTGGGTGAGTCTCTTTTCAGTCCTTTTTCTCCCTTGATGCCCAGCCAAGGGGATGTCATGGGCCAGTTGAAGTAGCTGTGCCCTGTACTTCTGAGGGACAATGAGTTGCCTGGTCGTTGCGTCAGGGTTGCCCTGGTCACTGCCCTTTGTTACACGATAATACAGTCCGTTTTCTCGAGTGAAGCCATCCCCATTATCTCCCATGTGCCCAGTTTCTGCCTTTCGCCTAAGGGCTGCTAAGCTAGTGTCGCCCTTTATTTCTCTCCTAAACTCCTCTCTGTCCCAAGACTCTCCCAATGTAGTAGCAGCGACCGTATTGCTTACCACCTCTGATGCGGTTCGTGGTGCTTGCTCCCCGGTGAGGTTCGGATGATGTAGTGCTTGAAGGGCCTGAAGTCGGGTGACTGCTCCCACAAATTGCCACTGTAACTCCCCAATGTCGTTACCAAGGAGGATATCTGCAGGAAGTCCTCCCATAACTCCAATCCAACACAATTTTTCTCCACAACCATAATCCAAATGCACAGAAGCTCGCTGTATATATTTGCAGGCACCCCCCCGCCAGGGCAATGGGAATTCCCAGACCCTGGTAAATTGCCTCGGGTTGAACCACACAGGGTCAGCGATAGTCAAGAATGCCCCCGTGTCTCTAAATCCTGACACTTTGTATCCATCAATTAAGACATCCTGCAGGTGGCGTTGCCGTTGCTCTGAGTAGCTAAAGGACAGAGGCCGGAGTCCGTACACTCCAGGAGGAGTATCTATGGTGCCGTGGTCGGTGGTCCACTCTGGTGGGGGTGGTGGTATTTCTTCCTCAGGCGTGGTGGAATGCACAAGATGCACTGGACAAGGTGGGGCTGCGTGGGGCTCCCTCCGAATCCTGGAGGGACAGCCAGACTGCAAATGTCCAGGTTGCCCACACCCATAACACTTCCTCTCTGTGATACCCCCAGGTCGTGGTCGGAACTGTTGGGGTCTAGGATTGTGAGGCGTGATTGTCATCGGCTTGCGACTAGGTGGAGGGGCAGATATAATTGGAGGGGGACGGGGCGTGGGAGCAGGCCGTGGTTCATTGTCCAGAAGTCTCCTCCATTGCGGCCGGATAGTAAGGGCTTCATCGGCCAGGGATGCAGCTCTATCCCCGGTACACGGCGTGGCTCCCGGACCCATTCCCGTACCTCTGCGGGGCACTTGGCAAGAAATTGTTCTATAACGAACACCTGTACAACATCTTCCACAGTAAAGGCGTTTTCTGCTTCCGGCCATCTCCGACATACCTGGGACATCTTATGTGCATACATCCTAAACGATCCCCCGTGGTGCATGGGAGGTCTCGGAACTTGGCCCTATATGAGTCTGGGGTGATAGCATGGTAATCCAGGATAGTCCGCTTTACAATGTTATAATCCTGATTCCGAGGTGCGTCAATGGTTCGGTAAACCTCCGCCATGCTTCCGTTCAGGAGCCCCACTAACAAACGCATCCGGCTAGAGTGGGGCACCTCCATCACAGCACACTGCTGCTCAATGTCTTTGAAGAACCCCTCCACATCTCCGGAAGCCTCATCAAATGGCTTAAACTCTGTCCGGGTGACCGGTACAGGCTCCCGGATCGTTGAGGTTACACTCCACATTGCGTTACTCCCTCTTTCAAGCTCCATTGCTTCTGGTCTCCGCTGTGCCCAGCGGGCAGCCTCCTCCTTGTACTCCTGAGAGACGCCGGGGCCCAGAACCGCCATCTCTTCTTCGTACCACACCAACCACTGGCTTTTCTGGATGGGGATCCCTGTCTCCAGTGCTCGTCCTTCAGACACTGGGAGGAGGTGGCCGGGCTAGTGCCCACCAGTAGATCGATTAAGGCCTCTTTAGTCAGTCCCTGGTAGTTCAGGCCCAGGTCTCTGGCTCTCTCCTGTAAACTGGATACAGTCCAATTTCTGTACTCTCTGTGGGTGGTTCTCCATTGGGTTATGCTCTGTTGATCCCACTGCTGCCACCAGTTGTCACGGGGTCCTTCTCCGATACCACACAATCAACAGAGCAAGCGAAGAGTGAACAATTTCAAGACCTTTATTCAGGCAAAAATACGAAAAGGTCCATATTCAGTCCACCACACAAAGGATAAGATAGTCCAGAATAAGAATGCAGTCCAGTAACAGGATAAAATGTCCAGGGAGACGAGATTCCAAAACTCTAGCACTAGAGGATAAAATGGGTCCTTCTCTCTGAAGTGTAGTCTATACATGATCCTCTCCAAACAGGAACTGACTTGACCAGCTCCTGTTCTCCCCACCCCCTTCCTTGTGTCCAGGGGTAGTCAAACAGGTTGGGGTGGTTTCCAGGCCTCCCAGAGGAGAACAAAGGAGCCTTGGGGATTAATGCACTACAGGGGGTCATCAAGAGACAGACACAGTCAGGCTGTAGACCCACAGGGCATCAAGAAAAACACTATGAAAACAAGTAAAATAGAAATATACACAAAATGACATCCACATAGCATATCATACCATCACAACCATGTACATGTTTTTCCTAACAAATATCCTCTGCCACTTATCCTGGAGCTTTATGACCGACTGAGGGGGCACAAGTATTCTCCTAACTTGACTTTCGTGGAGCCTATAATCTGGTTCGTATTCACGCTGGAGATGAGTGGAAGACCGCATTCAACACGCGGGAGGACCATTACGAATATTTGGTCATGCCGTTCGGCCTCTGCAATGGTCCTGCGGTTTTTCAAGAATTTGTTAATGACGTCTTTCTCCTTTATTTCTGTGTTGTGGTCTACCTGGACGACATTCTCGTTTTCTCTCCGGATCAGCCCACTCTAAAGACAGGACATTCGTCAAGTCTTGCTGCGTCTGAGAAAGAATCATCTCTTTGTCAAGTTCGAAAAATGTATTTTTGAGCAGATGTCCTTGCCTTTTTTGGGATATATCATCTCTGATTCCGGCCTAAGGATGGATCTTGAGAAGGTATCTGCTGTTCTTAACTGGCCACGTCTTCTTGGGGTTAAGGCCATTCAGCGATTTCTAGGCTTCGCCAACTATTAAAGACAGAAGCAAGCGTTTGCTATTTCCTCCATGCTTCATCGTCCAGACGCAAGCGGTCCATTCATCCTTGAAGTAGACGCCTCCTCCACAGGAGCCGGAGCGGTGCTCTCCCAGAGGTCTACTTCCGGACTGTTAGTCACCTGCGGGTTTTTCTCTAAAGTGTTCTCATCTTCTGAATGCAAGTATTCCATTGGAGACAGGGAACTTCTGGCCATTAAGTTGGCTTTGGAAGAGTGGCGTTATCTACTCAAAGTTGCAGTTCATCCTTTCATTATATTCACCAACCACAAGAATTTTGCCTACGTTCAATCTGCTCAAAGGCTCAACCCCCAACAGGCTAAGTGGTCTTTGTTCTTCGGCCGATTTGACTTTGAACTTCACTTTCAGCCAGGCAATAAAAATGTTAAGGCTGGTGCGCTGTCTAGGTCTTTCCAGCTGGTGGATATAGAGGAGAAGCCCTCACACATTATTGACCCTTCTAAGATCATCACCGTGGCTCCTCTAAATATTACTACCCTACCACTGGGTAAGACCTTTGTGCCTGAGAACGACAGAGCGTGAATATTGCTCTGGGGACATTCTTCCAAACTTGCCGATCATACTGGAACCAAGAAGACCCTCGCTCTTATTTCTCACCACTACTGGTGGCCCTCTCTTCGCCGAGACGTCGAGGATTTTACAGCCTCTTGTCCATCCTGTGCCATGAACAAGATCCCGAGGCAACTACCCACCTGGCTCTTGCACTCTCTTTCTGCGACATTGGTTCCTTGGAAACATATACAGTTGTGGCCAAAAGTATTGACACCCCTGCAATTCTGTCAGATAATGCTCAGTTTCTTCCTGAAAATGATTGCAAACACAAATTCTTTGGTATTATTATCTTCATTTAATTTGTCATAAATGAAAAAACACAAAAGAGAATGAAGCAAAAAGCAAAACATTGATCATTTCACACAAAACTCCAAAAATGGGCCAGACAAAAGTATTGGCACCCTCAGCCTAATACTTGGTTGCACAACCTTTAGCCAAAATAACTGCGACCAACCGCTTCCGGTAACCATCAATGAGTTTCTTACAGTGCTCTGCTGGAATTTTAGACCATTCTTCTTTGGCAAACTGCTCCAGGTCCCTGATATTAGAAGGGTGCCTTCTCCAAACTGCCATTTTTAGATCTCTCCACAGGTGTTCAATGGGATTCAGGTCTGGACTCATTGCTGGCCACCTTAGAAGTCTCCAGGGCTTTCTCTCAAATCATTTTCTAGTGCTTTTTGAATTGTGTTTTGGGTCATTGTCCTGCTGGAAGACCCATGACCTCTGAGGGAGACCCAGCTATCTCACACTGGACCCTACATTATGCTGCAAAATTTGTTGGTAGTCTTCAGAATTCATAATGCCATGCACACGGTCAAGCAGTCCAGTGCCAGAGGCAGCAAAGCAACCCCAAAACATCAGGGAACCTCCGCCATGTTTGACTGTAGGGACCGTGTTCTTTTCTTTGAATGCCTCTTTTTTTTTTTCTCCTGTAAACTTTATGTTGATGCCTTTGCCCAAAAAGCTCTACTTTTGTCTCATCTGACCAGAGAACATTCTTCCAAAACGTTTTAGGCTTTTTCAGGTAAGTTTTGGCAAACTCCAGCCTGGCTTTTTTATGTCTCGGGGTAAGAAGTGGGGTCTTCCTGGGTCTCCTACCATACAGTCCCTTTTCATTCAGACGCCGACGGATAGTACGGGTTGACACTGTTGTACCCTCGAACTGCAGGGCAGCTTGAACTTGTTTGGATGTTAGTTGAGGTTCTTTATCCAACATCCGCACAATCTTGCGTTGAAATCTCTTGTCAATTTTTCTTTTCCATCCACATCTAGGGAGGTTAGCCACAGTGCCATGGGCTTTACACTTCTTGATGACACTGCGCACGGTAGACACAGGAACATTCAGGTCTTTGGAGATGGACTTGTAGCCTTGAGATTGCTCCTGCTTCCTCACAATTTGGTTTCTCAAGTCCTCAGACAGTTCTTTGGTCTTCTTTCTTTTCTCCATGCTCAATGTGGTACACACAAGGACACAGGACAAAGGTTGAGTCAACTTTAGTCCATGTCAACTGGCTGCAAGTGTAGCCATGGACTACATCACTGACCTCCCTCGTTCATCGGATTGTACAGTTGTCCTGGTGATCGTGAACCGTTTTTCTAAGATGGCTCACTTTGTTCTGTTATCCGGTCTGCCCTCCACTCCCGAGTTGGCAAAGATTTTCATTCACCATATCTTCAGACTCCATGGATTCCCGCAACACATCGTGTTGAGTTGAAAAGTTCAATTCACCTCCTGACTTTGGAAAGCTCTCTGCAGACTTATGAAGTTAACTTTGGATTTCTCCTCTGCCTATCATCCTCAGACAACGGTCAAGTGGAGCGAGTTAATCAAATCTTAACGTCTTATCTTCATCAGTTTTCCAATGCTCACCAAGACAACTGGGCCAGCCTTCTTCCTTGGGTAGAGTTCGCTTACAGCAATCATCCCAGCGATTCTTCCTCTAAATCTCTTAATTGTCTTTGGGCAGCACTCTGGCATGCCTCTTCCCGTTTCCACCCGCCTTGGGTGTACTAGCGGCTAACTCCTTGTCCCTGATATTTTCTAAAATTTGGGAGGAAACTAAGGGGGGGATTGAAAAAGCTTGTGTCAAAATGAAGAGGCACGCAGACAGAGACACCTGGACTCCCCTCCGTATCGTCCTGGCGATAAAATCTGGCTTTCTTCTAAATACATCAGACTTAAGATTCCCGACTATAAATTGGGTCCGCACTCTATTGGTCCCTTCGAGATCCTGAGACGTATTAATGATGTAGCTTACAAATTAAGGTTACCTGCCTCGCCTCGCTCCGTATCCCCACCTCTTTCCATGTATCTCTCCTCAAACCCGTGGTGCTTTATCGTTTTCACTTTTCGCCCTGTCACACCCCTCGACCTAGTAGCACCAAGGATATCTTTGAGGTGAGAGATAGACTTGCTATGAAGAAGGTTAGGGGGAGAACCTTCTTCTTGATCGATTGGAAGGGTTTCGGTCCTGAGGAGAGGTCGTGGGAACCTCGGGAGAACATCAATGCTTCTCGTATTTTGGGGAGGTTTCTTTCCAGTCTTAAAGGGGGGGGTGTTAAGGGGGGTACTGTTACACCCGCAGTGGTGCCCTCTGTCCCCTCGGGTGCTGGAACCAGACCTGCGACACTCATTGGACCGGACCGCCCCCCCGGTGAGTATAATAAAACTTACTTTTCTTATCTTGTAGGTCAGATCGGGGGCTTCTCTACACCATTATAGAATACTCTATATCGGCCCTGAAAGGCAGCGGCCGCATCTTATAGCGGCCAAAACATGTGACAGGTTCGCTTTAAATCTGATCGAGTGTCCTGGTATTCCATCCATCAAAGCTGGCACAGTTCTTGTAGTTACCGTTTTTTGTTGCAGTTATACATCTACTCTGCTCCTCTTCTCAAGGCAGAGTTGGTGGGGTTGGACACCTGCGGTGTATGCATCACCTATGCTCTGCTGAGTCTGTCTGTATGCCTCCCCGGTGGTGGAGTCCTTAGACGATGTCTAAGAACACCAGTCGCCTGCATCATCCCCAGATACGCCAGACTGAGTAGTATTCCACCGCTGCCACCAAAATGTGGAGACACGGGGGCTCAGCGGGTGTTCTAGTCTGCTAGCTGAAACCGCATAGACCAGGGTTCATCCCACCGAACACCCGCTGTCCTTTTACCATGTTGGGGTAAGAGCATCTGTGACTTCAGAGCTTCCAGGGCCGACTCGGTCGCATCGGACTAAGAAAAAAAATCACAGCATGCTGTGAGTGGCCGCATATATCGGACAAGACTCACCAATGCAAGTTGTGGTGACATCGCATTTAATCTTAATTATGCCAGACTTAAATTGTGTAGGCCCAGAATCATAGAATCGTAGAGTTGGAAGGGACTTCCTGGGCCATCTGGTCCAACCCCCTGCTCAAAGCAGGATTCGCTAAATCATAAACTGTTGTCTGAAGTATTGACCCTTCTTGTAGGATGAATATATTAACCCCTAATATTATCTCCTACAGTTTATCGTCTGTTATCTTTGTAAAACAGTGAGGCATGGCCGCTGAACAATGATGTTTGCTGATATGATAATTATGCATTGTGTTACGGAGCCAGTTTGTTGACTTTGAAAGCAGAGGGGGAAAACTATGCAAATAGTTTAAACAATCAAGTAATGCTACTTGATCTCATCACCATTCGTCCCCTTAATCGTGATGCTGGACTGAAGGACACTTGTAAGATCTAAAAATAGGTTACATGCCTCTGTATAAAGAGACTTTTTCTTCTGGTCAGTGACTCTTCAGGATCTCAGCTTAGGGTACTACTGACCCGGCTGGAAGAACAGAGGACTGCTTCATTGAGCATCACTGAAACCAAAGAGACTTCTTAAAGAATCCAGGTTGGGACAATCGGGTCACCTGGCCACATACCTCACTGCTCTCTGTTGGCTTCATAAGCTTGTCATTGTCTCCTCTCTGTGGGGCCTGCCAAAAGCGGGGAGCCACTGCTGGAGGATGCAAATCCAATTCCCTGAGTCCTCAGAAGGGTAAGACTCTGTAATTTGCACCATCTTGGGTATTTGCAGCAAAAATTTCTGCACCAAAAATGCGTCTAAATGAAACTACTTCAAATCTGCAAAGAAAAAATAGGTAGCAAATTGCATGGGTTTTCTGAAATCACATAGAGTTTGCTGGTGCTGGGGTCACATGAAGAGACAGGAGGATCCACACAAGCTTCATACACCGAAGATCTGGGGTCCTTCTCCAACATGACTGGCACAACCTCCTGCCAAGATCCTTCCTTGTCAACAGATAAAATATAAAAGGGTTAATAGTTTATTTTTAAGGTTTCTTACTTTTATTCCACTTCTGCCGAAAACTTTTGCACATTTGCAATAGCCGCCAGACTATATAAGCACAAGCTACCCCTGGGAGAGCTGATGACCTTATTCTGAGCCTTTTCTTTCCGCTCACAGGTCCCTGTTTTGCTCGAGAAAGGATTTCAGAGAGATCTGATGAAGAAACGTCAGGACAGTCTGGAGATCCAGAAGTGGAAACTTCTCAGAGAGAATCGGGGTCTCCACGCTGAACTTGTGGGTATAACCTGTGGGGTTTTTGTCATGGATATGGCTTTAGTGGTGGCAAAGAAGATGGTAAATGCTTCCGCCATCACAGAGCAAATTGTACAGGAGATCTGTAGTGACTTTGAAGCCCCTCCAGGTCTCGATGAGCTTGTCTTTATCTCTGCCTTCACGTGAGCTGCTGCAGATTGTGTTACCCCCAGCATCAGCATCCTATTCACTGTAACATAGGAATAATGCCGCTAAAGTGAAGGAGGAGGACAGAGGAGTCTGGAGGAGGGGGACAGGAGTCTGGAGAGAGGGAGGGGGCCAAAGGAGTCTGGAGGGAGGACAAGAGGATGGAGGAGTCTGTAGAGAGGAGGAGGGGATTGTAGGAGTCTGGAGAGAGAAGGAGGGGGGACAAAGGAGTCTGGAGAGAGAAGGAGGGGGGACAAAGGAGTCTGGAGAGAGAAGGAGGGGGGACAAAGGAGTCTGGAGAGAGAAGGAGGGGGGACAAAGGAGTCTGGAGAGAGAAGGAGGGGGACAGCAGTCTGGAGAGAGAAGGAGGGGGCCAAAGGAGTCTGGAGAGAGGATAAGGGGATGGAGGAGTCTGTAGAGAGGAGGAGGAGAATGTAGGAGTCTAGAGAGGAGGGGGACCGAAGGAGTCTGGAGAGAGGATAAGGGGATGGAGGAGTCTGTAGAGAGGAGGAGGAGAATGTAGGAGTCTAGAGAGGAGGGGGACCGAAGGAGTCTGGAGGGAGGACAAGGGGGGGATAGAAGAGTCTGGAGAGAGAAGGAGGGAGACAAAGGAGTCTGGAGCGAGGTGGAGGGAGGAAGTAGACAGGAGTCTGGAGGTAGGGGGACAGGTGTCTTAAGGGGGTCAGGAGTCTGGAGAGAGGAGGATGGGGCCAAAGGAGTCTGGAGGGAGGACAAGGGGACAGAGGAGTCTGGAGGATGATAAAGGAGTCTGTAGAGAGGAGGCAGGGAACATAGGAGTCTGGAGAGAGGAGGAGGGGGAACGTAGGAGGACAGAGGAGTCTGGAGGAGGGGGACAGGAGTCTGGAGAGAGGGAGGGGGCCAAAGGAGTCTGGAGGGAGGACAAAGGGATGGAGAAGTCTGGAAGGGGATAGAGAAGTCTGGAGAGAGGAGGAGGGGGACAAAGGAGTCTGGAGAGAGATAGAGGGAGGACCAGACAGGAGTCTGAAGGAATTAAAACGGGGACAGAGGAGTCTGGAGGGGGACAAGAGTCTGGAGGGAGAAGAAGGGGGTGGAGGATTAGAAGGGGAACGTAGGAGTCTGGAGAAAGGAGGGGGACAAGAGTCTGGAGGGATGAGGGGGACGAAGGAGTCTGGAGGGAGGATTGAAAGGGGAACGTAGGAGTCTGAAGAGGACAGAGGAGTCTGAAGGAATGAGGAAGGAAACAGACGAGTCTGGATGGAGGAAGTAAAGGAGTCTGGAGGAGGTGGGCAGAGGAGTCTGGAGGGATGAGGAGGAGGACAGAGGATCTTAGAGAGAAGAGCATTCTAGAGGGAGGGGGACCTTAGAGTCTGGAGGGATGAGAAAGGTGATGGTGGACTGTGTAGGGTGGATGAGGGAGATCGACGTGTCTGATGGGAGTAGGGTGATGGAGGTGGGCAGAGGAGTCTGGAGGGATGAGGAGGAGGACAGAGGATCTTAGAGAGAAGAACATTCTTGGCTGAGCGTGCATGTGTAATATGTGATCATCCGACAGCTGCAGAATTTGATCTGTATGGCCAGCCTTATTTTTTGGGTGGAGATAGTGATGTTTTGATCATACTAAGAGGTGTGCACCTTTTAACAGATTTTGGTAATTTTTGGCTGGCTTTGTACCAGGAAAGCAGAATCGGCTAGGAGGAGCAGATTTGCTGTAGAGTATTGTATAGGTTTATGGGAAAAGATTTGGATTTATCTTGAATTTTGTTCAGACAACTATTTGCCCATTTTGGGTTTGGGAGTCCAGTGGGCGGTCCTGTATTATATCAGTGGCTTTTTTTTGCTGATTTGGACCGCCCCCTGGACTTGTAGTCCCAGAATAAGCAGAGATTTACATGGACAGAATACAAGTTCTCGTAATTTTGATGCCACAGAACTCTGTGTCCGTCTGCTCAGCTTTCCCTGCTCTGTTTTGTGATGCTGGCCGCTCATCCTGCCGCTGTGAGGCTGCCCGTGGCCTTCACGTGGCCTCTGCCTCCGTCTGTATTATTGCGGCAGTTTACCACTCAGTGCTGTAATTGCTAAAAGACCATAATAGAAATAAATCCGGTGTTTTTGCAGTTCAGCCGCTGAGCCCCAGTGGGGGAGGCTTTGGGTTTAGCTGTGAAATATAGATTTATTTGCACCATTCTTGAAAAGAACAGAGTTGTGTGACTGCGGCCTGCAGGACCCCTGACCCCAGCTACAGGCAGAGAGCCATTACTGACGGCGGGAGACGCTTTTAACGCAGCTGTGGGCGATAACTGAGACCCGAGCCTGACAAACACCTGCGCCTCCATCCCCGGCTCCGGGTCCAGGACTGAGGCTACAGATGCAGCACCGAGGACGCAGGCAGATTAATGGGGGATTCACGGTGTTTTTTGTTTAAACATGTCAGAAATGGTTTTCTTTGGTTTGTCCCCTCTTCCCATGGCATTAGTAATAATGTAGATAATTACTGGATGGGACACAGATAACTGTGCTCGACTACATGTGCTCCAGTATCGGATAGATTTCCTACTAAACAGCGGACACATCAGTGAGACAGCCACCAGGGTCCTCTGGAGCCCAGCCAGTCGTCCTGTCCTGGTCCAGTCAGCCATGGATTATATGAGCTATATCCTGCTAATATCTATAGGGACAGCAATTGTCCTGCAGTTTACAGAAACTCATCCACCCCAGCACATATCTATAGGGACAGCAATTGTCCTGAGGTTTACAGTAACTCGTCCACCCCCAGCACATATCTATAGGGACAGCAATTGTCCCGCGGTTTACAGTAAGGCCTGTCACACCAAGAGATATCGCTAGCAATATCGCTATAACTTGTGACGTTATAGCGATATTGCTAGCGATATCGCTGTGTGTGATACTTACCTACAACCCGCTCCCCCGCTGGTTATCGCTGATCGCGCGAGAACGTCCAGGATTGTTTCTCGTCGTCAGCTTCCTGCGGCGCTTCCTGCTGTGACGACGAGCGACGCTTTGAGCCGGGCGGGAGGACGCAGGATCGCCTGGTGTGACAGGTAAGTAGCGACCCCCGTCCCCAGCGATGTCGCTAGTGAGATCTGCCTGTGTGGCAGCTCACTAGCGACCACTTGGCGATGTACCAGCGATCCTGACTGCGTCATATCGCTGGTCGGGATCGCTGGTACATCGCTAAGTGTGACAGTACCTTAACTCGTCCACCCCCAGCACATTCTAGTAGCTGATGTGTTTTATTTTTCTTAGCAAGAGATGAAGGACAAGATGGCCTCCGAGGAGGAGACGTTCATGATGGAAATCATGGATTATAATAGAAATTACGGGTTAACGGTGAACAGAAAGGAACTTCTTGGAGAACAAGCGGAGTCTGAAAGCCGGAGTCTGGAGGAGGAGGCCGAGGTGCTGGGACAGGGTGAGTGGTCCTGATACCACTGTGTGGGATCAGTGTCTTCAAATATGTCTTTACTAAGGTTTTACCCCCCAAATCCTCATACAGAGTTTAGCATCTAGTGGGAACTGTGGCCAGACGTCGGTGGCCGCTCGTCAGCCCTCTGAAACCCTTTTGATTTCCCTACCTACCTATCCTACTCATGCCTCTTCCCAAGTAGCTTCCCCGTGTGGCAGGTGTCGCAGGACATTAAAGGGGTTGTCTGGGCTTTTCACATAATCTCAGTACATATCTGGGCTGCAGAATTATGACAATAAGTAATATACTTTCTGTCACTAGTTTGCACGGTTTTCTAGATATTTTGAACAGAACGTCCAAGGGGGGGTGTTATGGCATTGAAATGAGAACTAGTCGTAACCTCCTACTCTACTCCAAACATGCCCTCTATAGCAACAACCCCACCCTACATAGCTACAGGCCCTCCCCGTCCACATGAAGAAGCCCACCTCACACAGTAACAAATCCTCCCCCTCTAGCAGCCTCACTGCAGAGAGCAGACCACCCAGCTGCCCCTCCCCCAGACACACACTGAACAGTGATCTATGGAAAGTGAAACTAGTGAGGAGGGAAAATCGTCCTGTATTCTGGGCCACTCCATGATTACAATACATAACTCATTATAAGTGATTCCTTCCCTCACTGTCCCAGGCTGCTGGCAGCAGTGAGAACAGACTGTGTGATGGCCAGTGGTGGGGGTCTGCAGCTTCTAATCTGCACAGGGGATGGCAGTCACTGATGTAATCTGTTGTGTGACAAAGCCTCTGCTGTGTGAATGAGACAGCTCTGTGTCACTGATGTCTTCACACAGCAGCAGATTTGGTGCAGTGTATGTGTGAGCACTGTGTCTCTAATGACACAAATACTGATGGGAGCAGCCTGTCCAATCAGCAGCTGTAACAGTGTGAAGTGTTTGGGGGGTGTATGTATGTATGTATTGTGCTGCTTTCACAAATACAGGATCACTGCTGTGTTCTTTCCAATGCTGGAATGATGATAAAGATGAGTGCTGCTGCACTTTACTGCCAGCCAATGAGTGGGCGGTGCTGGTCACTGGAGCTTGCTGGGAGTTTGGTGGGGCTTCGCACATACACTGCACCAAATCTGCTGCTGTGTGAAGACATCAGTGACACAGAGCTGTCTCATTCACACAGCAGAGGCTTTGTCACACAACAGAGTACATCAGTGATTGCCATCCCCTGTGCAGATTAGAAGCTGCAGACCCCCATCACTGGCCATCACACAGTCTGTTCTCACTGCTGCCAGCAGCCTGGGACAGTGAAGGTAGGAATTACTGATAATGAGTTATGTATTGTAATCATGGAGCGGCCCAGAATACAGGACGATTTTCCCTCCTCACTAGTTTCACTTTCCATAGATCACTGTTCAGCGTGTGTCTGGTGGAGGAGCAGCTCTCTGCACTGAGGCTGCTGGAGGGGAAGAATTTGTTACTGTGTGATGAGGGCTGCTTCATGTGGACGGGGAGGGCCTGTAGCTATGGAGGGTGGGGTTGTTGCTATAGAGGGCATGTTTGGAGTAGAGTAGGAGGTTACGACTAGTTCTCATTTCAATGCCATAACACCCCCCCTTGGACGTTCTGTTCAGAATATCTAGAAAACCGTGCAAACTAGTGACAGAAAGTAAATTACTTATTGTCATAATTCTGCAGCCCAGATATGTACTGAGATTATGTGAAAAGCCCGGACAACCCCTTTAATGTGAGCATCTGCGTATACATCTGACATAGCATTCGATGGTCTGGAAAACCTCTAATCCAGCATCTGTACCTAATATGAATTTCAGATTTCTTAGAGTTTCCTAAAATGCTGAGGCATGCACTGCCTAAACCGCCGAGACGAGCAGGGCCTAAACCGCCGAGACGAGCAGGGCCTAAACCGCCGAGACGAGCAGGGCCTAAACCGCCGAGACGAGCAGGGCCTAAACCGCAGAAGCGTGCACCACCTAAACCACAAAGGCGAACCCAGCCTAAATCGCAAAAGTGAACAATGTGTGAACCACAGAGGTGAACAGTGCCTAAACTGCAGAGGCAGACCCTGTGTGAATCGCAGAGGCGGACCCTCACTAAACCGCAGAGGTGAACAGTGCCTAAAACTCTTTTTTAGGTTCCTAAATATTTATTTCCTTAGTTATATTTTTAAGGTCTCAGAGTAAATTCTGTGTAACCAGTGTGATGGGCCCGTGCATTACTAGGACATTCTGCAGAATTTGTCGGCCCCGGGGTCCTATAACGAGGCGTCACATCACTATACATCGGTATCTGTTCTTTTGGGTATTTATAAACGCTCTTTCCATTCTGCACATATACATTACCCACCGCTAGTTTCATACATACCGCCTCGGGTGCTTGTCTGTCACTATCATCGTGCTACATTACTTTTCCCCCCAGAGATGGAAACCCTGAGAGGTGAAAACATCCATCTGAACGCTCTTTATCGACAGAGGAACACGATCCAGAGAGAACTAAGTGACTTCCAGGAGACTCTGAGAGGTAAAGTGTCCCCGCAATCACCGAGCTCAGCCCCGAAGTGTTCTCCTCTCGTACCCGCGATGCACGGCCATTATTGCATCTCACTTATATCTCAGGTCTGGACAAGGCGATCAGTGCTGCCGCCGGGGTCACCAAGAACCTGGAAGCTGAGAAACTGTCCATCATTCAGAAGCCGCAGAGCGACGAGGAGTGTCTGAGGTGCGGTGACCTGGTCCGGATACGGTTGTAACACAGATTTAACAGTTTGTGTACGCTGAGCACGAAATGTAATTTATGACATTTAGGACATAATAGTGGCAAATAAGGGAGGTTTATACTGCAAAAATATTGTAGTAATTGCTCCAAAAACGTCCTGGGATCCCCTTCGTGCATCATTAAGATGGTATTCTGCCATTTGTTAGTTATATCTGTTCCTAGAAAACCAGGGCAACAAAAAATGCCTGTGACGTTACATCCTCCAGTGAATTAGTAACCCAGCTTTCCCGGGGTCCTGTGGCAGTACACAAGTAGGATGTGCAGCACTGCTGCATAATTACACCTATTATTCATACAGGAACCCGAGAAAGATGCGTAGAAACGGAAGAAAACATAGCACAAGTCTATCCTATTCCCCTCATCACCCTGCAGCAATGTCCCTTGTAAAAGCTATAGCGTTGAGCGTAAGAGTCGCACTGCCCTGGTCTGGGGTCCGGTCCCGTCGGCCATGGCAGCCGAACCAGAGCAGTCTACAGCTTTGTGGCCGCTAATGCCGGAGATGTCCCTGTCCAACCATCCTGAGCAGATGGACACATGACCAGCAAGCTCCTTCCTTGTAAGCTCATACATCCTCTTCAGGGCCTGGATTATTGTGTGGGCTTAGCTTGGGTTTTGGGGACATCTAAGACTGACCCTGACATTGTGAGCACTGGCCATAGTGCTTACGCCTTGAGATAGGGCACCGCTCATCCATTAGTGCTGGAGGACGTCCATTCTGAAATGGAGAGAACTCGTTCCCTATTGATTGGAAGCTCGGCCCTAAAGGCAGCGATGTAATGGGTCTAATCGTTGCGCAGTCTCCTGTGTATTCCCCGACACTGTATAGACTCCACATCTGTAATAACAGTAATTGTGTTACCGCATCTCTCTCCCTATATCTCCGCTATCGGAGCCAATCGAAGACACAAATGTGCGGCTAAGTGACTTCTCCGTTCTTCAATTACCGAGCTCATATACAAAGCAGACGATCGGGAGGTGCGAGATTAAGTGTCAAATATTGAATTAGAAGTTTATAGAAAGCTGCAATTTATATGGAGGCAGAGGAAAGAGCCGACTGGGACCAAACCCTGCTCAGAACTGGGCGCTCAGTTTCCGGTCAGATGAGGGGCTGAGATCAGCAATTTACAGGTTATAGCTGGATGTCGTCTGCATATAAAGCACAGTCACCTTGTAAATTCTCCACGACATCACTACTTACATTAAAGCTCTACTGCAGTCACATCCAGAGCTGCAGTCACAATTCTTTTGCTGATTTTGTGTCTTTGAACCCCCCTGCACATTAGAGGACGACAGCCACATCTGACTATTTTGGTGTAACTATCTGTATATCTGATATGTTTCGTGGTGTCCTGACTCTTCTGAAGGATGATGAATTACACTTCCCACTCCCTTTGCTTTCTGTACAGAGGGGCCTGACAGTGACGTTCTCCCCTCTCCTTATTGAACACACATGGGAAGAACAAGAGACAGTAAGAAACTAAAGAGATCAAACAATAAGACACCATCGGCTGTCCGCCAAGGATAGTTCCTCCAATAGCATAAGCCAGTATCTGCTCTACCCTCCCACAGCCCTTCCCTATAACCCAGGATCAGTCCATAAGGCCCGGCCTTTTCATCAGCCCAAAACATCTATCTGCAGTTAATGACTTTGCATTAAAAAAAAAAAAAAAAAAAAAGCCCTCACGACTTGTCTGAAATTCTCCCGTCATCTTCAGCATTTTCTTTCCAATGATCGTCATATCTGTTTCCTTCTCTTTTTCTTATGTGTCTGAAACCCTTTGTCTCCAGACATTTTTCTTTTCTTCATGCCTCTTGCTCTCCACCCATCAAGCTTCAGCTCAACTGTTTTATGTGTTCACTCAGAAATGTCATCCTCCTATAATTCGTCCATCTTATTTTCCATACATTTCTTCTCATTAGCCTTTATCCAGTTTTTGGCTTCCCCTTCTGATGTGGGCTCATATACAATGCCTTGTGTGAGAGACGTGCAGGAGGTCTACCTTTGCTTCCTCTTGTTGAATGCCTCAGTTCCGTATCCCGGACTGATTGCATCTTATCACTTGTAGTGTTTGGATCACTGTGAGTCTTCTCTTCTGTTCTTATTTCCGATGTTCTCTTCACATTATCTTTCCCGATCCTTTGCGAGGTTCTGTTTTTTGCATCTCCTTTACATTTTCTGACTGTCTGAGGCTCAGACATCTGTGCCATGTGTGGACACAGTCATCGTGTCCTTCTATGCTGTATTGCGAGGATATAAATGCTTTATTCTTTAGGCATTGTCTCCTGTTTTTCTCTAGGATAGCACAGTTTGTGGCCGGGAATCTTACAGCCCTTTAGCTTTCATATGCTTTACAGATAATTCCTCCTTCTAGAGTGAGAATTTACAACACATCCTTTACTGGTAGAGCTGCACTCTGCACTTTATTACCGGGGCACATGACAACTCCAGGCCCAGAACCTTCTGTCCTTATTCTACTTCCATCAGTAGGATACATTTTGTCCTTGTTATTTAAAGGGGTTGTCTGAAACGTGACAGCTCACCACACGCTGTCACAATTCCACGGTATTCCCGTTGTGAGCAGGCGGTCATGTGTACAAATGCAAGAGATTTGCTTAGTTGCAGTTACGTGTCCGACCAGATACGTTTACCGTCTCCCAATGGAACCGAATTGAAAGAAGTAGATGAGCCAAGTCAGCAGGTTACTGCTCACACACGAATACTGACTGCAGCTCCGGAGGTGACTGGAGGATAAGACCTTATGTAATGGCAGATTAGTGACTGCAGCTCTGGAGGTGTCTGGAGATAAGACAAGATGTAACAGCAGAATATTGACTGCAGCTCTGAAAGTGACTGGAGGATAAGACACAATGTAATAGCAGCAGGGCTGTGGAGTCGGTAAGCCAAACCTCTGACTCTTCAATTTCCAGGATACTGACTCCGACTCCACAGGCCTGAATAGCAGAATAGTGAGTGTAGCTCTGGTGGAGACTGGAGAATAAGACAAGATGAAACAGCAGAATAGTGAGTGCAGCTCTGGAGGTGACTGGAGGATAAGACATGATGTAACAGCAGAATAGTGACCGCAGCACTGGAGGTGACTGGAGGATAAGACATGATGTAGTAGCAGAATATTGAGTGCAGCTCTGGAGGAGACTGGAGAATAAGACATGATGTAACAGCAGAATAGTGAGTGCAGCTCTGGAGGTGACTGGAGGATAAGACATGATGTAACAGCAGAATAGTGCGTGCAGCTCTGGAGGATAAGACAATGTAACAGCAGGCGTGTATGCAGCTTTGGCAGTGAGCAGGGTGACCTGATGTATCTCCTTCGGCAGTATTTTATGCCTTTTGTCGGTCGCTCGGTCTCGGCGCTGTTTGTGGCTGTAGATAGTTTATTATCTTAAAATCAATTTCCTCTATAGGAGGACGGTCCCGTACAGGATGGCCATTTTCTGGCCTCTGTCAGGCTCCTCGCCGCTGTCTTTAGTGCCTCTCATTTTGCAGAAGATTTGATTTGTCAGCGGATCTCCTCTGTGTCAGCAGCTTGATTTCAGCTCCAAGCGCTCTCCCTGTCAGCTCATTATTATCTCCCAGGCTCCGGCTCTGACAAGTCCCATTTGCCTTTAACTCTCCAGAAATGAGTTTGTCTCATGTGCGCAGGAGAAGAAGCACATTTCCATTCTGTGCTATATTTAATTGTAATATTTACATTTTAATCAAAGCGAGTATATTTAAGAATGAGCTCCCGCGCCGCTGACATTTACTTAAATCATTTTGTCCTCCTGTCGGGGAGAGAATGACTTGCGGCTTCAGGAGATGAAGCGCGCTGTGTGTGAAGGTTACAGCTTCCCAGCCGCTTACAGGGAGAAGAGAGGGGTCAGGTTGTGTGTCTGGTCATAGCCTAACCGGGGCCTATCTACAGGGGAGCACAGCGTCAGCTGAGGTCCAACTATAGGGGAGCACAGCGTCAGCCGGGGCCCATCTATAGGGCAGCCGGGCTCATCTACAGGGGAGTCGGGGGTCAGCCGGGCTCATCTACACGGCATCAGCCTGGGCCAATCTAAAGTATAGGGCGGCCAGGGGTCAGCAGGGCTCATCTACAGGAAAGCACAGCGTCAGCTGAGGCCCAACTATAGGGGAGTATGGCGTCAGCCGGAGCCCATTTATAGGGGAGCTGGAGGTTAGCTGAGGCCCATCTACAGGAGATCAGGGTGTCAGCTTGGGCCCATCTATAGTGGAGCTGGGTGTCAGCTGGGGCCCATCTACAGTGGGGCTGGGTGTCAGCTGGGGCCCATCTAAAGGGGCGCAGCGGGTCAGCCAGAGCCCATCAACAGGGGAGCAGAGGGTCAGCCGGGGTCCATCAATAGAGGATCTAGGTGTCAGCCGGGGCCCATCTGTAGGGGAGCTGGAGATCAGCCAGGGCCCATCTACATGGGAGCTGATTGTCAGCCAGGGTTCATCTATAGGGGAGCTGGGGGTCAGCCAGGGCCCATCTCCAAGGGAGCAGGTGTCAGCCAAGGTCCATATCCAGGGGAGGAGTGGGTCAGCCAGGGCCCAGCCGGGGCCCATCTATAGGGGAGCTGGGGTCAGCCGGGGCCCATCTATAGGGGACCTGGGGTCAGCTGGGGCCCATCTACAGGGGAGCAGGGTCTCAGCTGGGGCACATCTAAAGGGGAGCTTGGGATCCCCTGGGGCACATATATAGGTGAGCTGAGTGTCAGCCGGGGCCCATCTATAGAGAAGCTGGGGGTCAGTTGGGGTACATCTATAGGAGAGAGCTGGGGGTCAACCCAGGGCCATCTATAGGGGAGCTAGGGGTCAGCCAAAGCCCATCAACAGGGGAGCAGGGAGTCAGCCGGGGCACATCTATAGGCGAGGTAGGAGTCAGCCAGGGCTCATCTGTAGGAGCTGGGGGTCAGCCTGGGCCATATATAGTAGAGCTGAGGGTCAGCCGGGGCCCATCTACATGTGAGCTGAGAGTCAGCCGGGGCCCATCTACATGTGAGCTGAGAGTCAGCCGGGGCCCATCTACATGTGAGCTGAGAGTCAGCCGGGGCCAATCTACATGTGAACTGAGGGTCAGCCGGAGTCCATCTACATGGGAGCTGATTGTCAGCCAGGGCCCATGTAAAGGGAATCGGGGGGTCAGCCGAAGCCCATCAACAGGGGAGCAGGGGGTCAGCCAGGGCCCATCTATAGGTGAGTTAGGGGTCAGCTGGGGCCCATCTGTAGGGGAGCTGGGGGGTCCGCCGGGGCCCATCTATAGGAGAGCTGGAGATCAGCTGGGGCCAATCTACAGGGGAATGGACGGTCAACCTGGGTCCGTTTACAGGGGAGCAGTGGGTCACCGGGGGCCATCTCCAGGAGAGCACGGGGTCAGCTAGGGCCCATCTATAGGGGAGCTGGAGTCAGCCGGGGCCCATCTACAGGGGAGCAGAGGGTCCATCTACAGGGGAGCTGGGGGTCACCCGGGACCCATCTCCTGAGGAGCTGGGGGTCAGCAAGGGCCCATCACCAAGGGAGAAGGGGTCAACCAGAGCCCATCTCCAGGAGAGCACGGTGTCAGCTGAGACCCATCTGTAGAGGAGCTGGGGGTCAGCCAGGGCCCATCTAAAGGGGAGCAGGTGGTCAGCCGAAGCCCATGAACAGGGAAGCAGGGAGTCAGCCGGGGCCCATCTATAGGAGAGCTGGGGGTCAGCCGGGGCCCATCTCCAGGGCAGCTGGGGTCAGACTGGGCGCATCTATAGGGGAGCAGGGGGTCATCCGTGGCCCATCTACAGGGGAGCAGGGGGACAGCCGGGGTCCATCTGCAGGGGGTCAGCTGGATTCCATCTACAGGAGAGCAGGGGGACAGCCGGGGTCCATCTACAGGGAGCAGGAGGAGTGCCAGGGCTCAGCTACAGGGAGCAGGGGGTCAGCCAGAGTCCATCTACAAGAGAGCAGAGAGTCCTCAAGGGCCCAGCTCCAGAGGAGCAGGGGGTAAGCCTTGGCCCTATCCTTCATGCCATGTGTTCGAGCCCAGCTGCAGCAGGGTCTTAGGAATCATGCTCATCTGCTTTTAAAACAGATGAGTGCGATCTGATAAAAAATCGTATTGCACTCTGACAAATATTAGTCAATGATTCTGTGCTCATCTGCAATTTTTTTCTCACCTCGGATTAGACTGAGAATAAAATCACAGCATGCTGTGATTGTCTTTTGAATATCGGTTGAGATTCGCCAATGCAAGTCAGTGGGTGTGAGAAAAAAATCACACAGCACACAGACCATACAGTACTGTTAGGAACGGCGGAACGCACTAAATAAAATAATAATAAAGTGCATTCGCCGCTCGGGGTCCACCGTGCAGTAGGTGGTATAACTGCTGCTAAGTGGTGGCAGACAAGCAATATGGCGGTATGATACACACGGGTTAAACTTCACCCGGAGTGCGCAGAGCGGCCTCTGTTCACACACAGAGGCGCCGCAACAAAAAACATACAAAACGCTGAACCTGTTAGTGACACAGCCTTCAGGTAGATGCACACAAGGTATCTGGTCACAGGAGCAGGACCCAAGACAGAGGAGCTGAGTCCCTCTAGACCTACCGTGTGTGCAGCGTCGCTTCTGCGGACGCCAAGGAGGGCTGCAACTGCAGCGCGGCGTAGGACACTGCCGCTCGACGACAAAACAGAAAGCAAGCGCGATGTCGGACGTTAGCGTAGCGGTGCTGTGAGCACAGTGGCTTAAGGCTTGCCACTGACTTGCGCTGACTGCAAAACTAATTCCCTATCCACATGCGTATTATCAGAGGGAAGGGGTTTCAAATGAGTCAGTCACCAGAATCATGCATCCGTCACCATTCACACATAGCAAGTATAGTCTATACTAGCGCATGGCGGAACGGCCATGCACGCTTTTTATAGCCGTGCGTGACCTTCCAGATCTCCGAGATGGACCAGTGAGATCTGGAACAGGACCTGGGCACATGACTCCCAATCTCCAATGGGAGATCGTCTCGTGAGCATGCCCAGTAGGAGCACAGAGGGACTTAGTCTCTGGAGCGGTCTGCTGCAAAGCAATCTCCTCTGCAGTAGAAAAACAGCAGGAGACCGCAGAATGTGAGGCTCTAGATTCCTGCAGAACAGACGCAGAAACCTGACGCCTAACAAGTACATGACCATGTCTGATTTTTTACTCACCCATCTCCTTGAAAACCCAACATTTCATTAGCCAAGTTCAGTAAATTCTCAGCGTGACATGTCAGAATAGAACAGATATATACACATAGAATAGATAGAAAGATGTCAGTCACAGATATAATTAGTGCATTGCGTGTGTAGGTTAATGTACATTTATTTATTTAAAAAATAAATAACTAAAATAAAAAATTGTTGTGGGGTCCCTCTAATTTTCATTAACCAGCTGAAGGAAAGTCGACAGCTGGGGACTGATGTTTATAGTCTGGGAAGGGGGTAATATCCATGGCCCCTTCCTAGGCTTTTAATATCAGCCCACAGCTGTCTGCCTAGCCTTTGCTGGTTATTAAAAATAGGGGGACCCTACACTTTTTTTTGGCAGGGTCACCCCTTGTTGTTAACCAGTAAAGGCTAAATACACAGTTGTGAGCTGATATTAACAGCCTGGAAAGCTCCATGTTTATTAGCCCTTCCCAGACCTTAAACATCGGCCCCTAGCTGTCCGCTTTCCCTCTGCTGGTTAACAAAATTAAGTGGGATCCCACGCCATTTTTTTCTTTTAATTCTTTAATTATTAGCTAAATAAATGTACACTTATCTATTATCTATCCATCTATTATCTATTATCTGTCCATTATTTATCTAATTAGCTATCTAACTATTATCTGTTATATATCTATCTATTATCTAGCTATTATCTGTCTGTTTATCTGTCAAATTCAAAGAAGCTTTTATTGGCAGGACCAAATAAACATTAGATTTGCCAAAGCACATATGAAGTAGGGAATAGGGATATGGAAGTCCTTGGCATATCATAATTGTATTTCTTGTAGCCTATAGCCTAGGTCCTATGGCATGCACTCACATACTGCATTGCTATTTATCTATCTATATATCTGTCTATGTATCTATTATCTATCCATTATCTATTATCTCTATTTATCTATAATCTTTATATTATCTATTGTCTAGCTATTATCTATCTCTCTATCTATCATCTATCTAGCTATAATATATTATCTATTTATCTATTATCTATCCATCATCTATATATTATCTATTATCTATCTATTTATCTATCTATTATCTATCTGTTATGACCGGTGTCACATGTAGGGGTCGCTGTGTGTTCCCCCCAGGATGCGCACGGAGGTGTATTGAGGCCATGAGAGTGAATTGCAGTCGCAGGCTTAGCTGTGATTCCAATGCAGAATAAAAGTGAGCATTGGTCTTGGACATGCTGGTTGTCCAAGGCAGATTTAGGGAAAACCTGTTCTGGGATTTTGGGTTTTGAAACAGACTACACATGGTAGAGGTGCAATTCGTTTCATTCCTGGCCCGGGTTTACCATGTGGCCCACATATTCCAGTTAAAAGCCCTGCAGTAAAGGGTTTGTCAGTGTCAGTTTGGTATTTGCTAGAGTGCAGAGCAGGAGGCTCTGCAGAGCTCCACCTGTGTGAGGCAACACAGGCAAGCAGAGCCAAACAGCCAAGGGAGCTGAAAGGCCTGGCACCCACAGCGTACACGGCGGTGCAGTCGCCCACGGCAACCGGTCCTGGAAGTGGACTGGCGTGTTTAGTGACTGTAATCTGGAGCATATGTGCCCGGGAGTGAACCAGAGGTGGACTGTCCTGTTTCCCAGCTGCGATCCGGAGGATATCATGTGCTGTGAGTAAGGGGTGGCTCACATTGCGTTATGGCAGTCCGTTTAACGGATTGCGTTACAAAGTGGCATTAACGCGATGTAATGCATCCGTTAACGCACGCATAGACTGCCATAACGTAGCGCATCGCTAACGCATGTCATAATCGGCATGTGTTAGCGATGTGCCGTCATGCTGTGACGGACCCTCGGATGCAGTCTACAGCGTTCGAGGGTTCGTCACTGCTAGCGCAGATGGAGCATCTGCACTAGGGCGATCACATAACATGATCAAAAAAAGGAGTAGCGTTAGCACAGTCCGTTCAACGCATGCGTTAAACGGACTTCTCTAACACATTATGAACCTAGCCTAAGCATTAAAGAGACTTTTGTTTGGAACTTTGCTGCCTCATCACTGCTCAGTGTGGATACCAGTGCACTACATAAGCTATTATACAGTATATTTATTATCTCTCTATATTTATCTATCATCTATGTATCTATATATTACCTATCTATTATCTGTATCTATATAAACTAGCTTGAAATGACATAGAATTACTGTATGCAAAAGCTGTTGTTAAAAAACGCATTTAACACAAATTGCATGTGCAATTATGTAATATTGATGCTAGGTGAGAAAAATCGCCTTCTGCTCGCGAGACACTCGTCCTACTTTTCAGGAACAACATCGGACTAATTTAATAAACTCAGATGAGTGTGATCCTTTGGCTGAGATGAGCCATCAGGACACCAGTGCTGTAAAGACGAGAGCTGTCCATTTCATGTATCACAAGGCAGAATGTAAACACCCGACCAATGAAAGGCCGCAGCCCCACAAACACTCAACTTCATTGTTCCAGTGACTCTAAAATTCAAACAAAGCAACTCGGCAAATAATATTGATTAAAAAAATTATATTCAGCTTCTATGCAGACCTATCTCCATGCTAACAGACTACAAACAGCCCCTGTGTGTCCACTCCTGTAGCCATTCTTATGTCCACCTGTATAACCTGAAAATGTCCCTTTAGGTGTTGAATATTAGTCGGCAGTTCCTTCTTTACATCTGGTGACCTCCAGTATACGGCGTTAATGCTGTACTTGCATAGCTAAGCAAGTTGAAGCCTGGAGAATGGGCAGTTTTTCTTTACACTATCATAAATTTTCAGATCAATTCACACCCCTCCACACCTAATCACTGCCCCCTCCATGGCTTGTCACCCACTTTTCCAAGACGCACGAGAAACCTTCAGAAATCACTAATTTTCAGCAGGTTTTGCTTGGCCCTTGAAGATTTGCTGACTCCTGGAATTCAATTTTTGGATTAGTTGGTGTTTTGTGATTTCAAGATGTTTTAAATTTTTTTTAAAGGGAACCTGTCACTAGATTCACTGTAGGGAGAGACTTGTCGATCACCTGGAGCAGGGTGGGGAGAAGCCAGCTGGGGACTGTACGGAAAGACCTGTCAATCACTCGTAGGGGAGAAGCCAACTGGGAACTGTTTGGAGAGACCTGTCAATCACCCGTAGGGGGATGGGGAGAAACTGGCTGGGGACTGTAGGGAGAGACCTGTCAATTACTCTGAGCGGGATGGGGAGAATCTGGCTGGGGACTGTACACAGAACCCTGTCAATCACCCGGAGCGTGGTGAGGAGAAGCCGGCTGGGGACTGTAAGAGACTTGTCAATCACCCGGAGCTGAGAGGGGTGAAGATGACTGGGGACTGTAGGGAGAGACCTTTCGATCACCTGGAGCAGGGTGAGGAGAGCCTGGCTGGGGACTGTAGGGAGAGACTTGTCAATTACTCTGAGCGGGATGGGGAGAATTCGGCTGGAGACTGTAGGGAGAGACCTGTCGGTTACCTGAATCGGGATGAGGGGAAGCCGGCTGGGGACAGTAGGGAAAGACCTGTCAATCACCTGGATAGGGATGAGGAGAAGCCGGCTGTGGACTGTAGGGACAAATCTGTCAATCACCTGTAGCAGGGAAGGGAGAATGTGCCTGGGGACTGTATGTTATGGAGAGACCCTTCAATTACTGAGCGGGGTGGGGAGAATCCGGCTGGGGACTGTATGGAGAAACCTGTCAAATCACTCGTAGCAGGGTGGGGAGACACCGGCTGGGGACTGTAGGGAGAGTCCTGTCAATTACTCTGAGCAGGGTGGGGAGAAGCCGGTTGGGGACTGTAGGGAGAAGCCTGTCGATCACCTGGATTGGGATGGGGATAAGTCGGCTGGGGACTGTAGGGACTAATCTGTCAATCACCTGGAGCAGGGAAGGGAGAAGGTGACTGGAGACAGTATGGAGAGACCTGTCAGTTACTCTCAGCGGGGTGGGGAGAAGCTGACTGGAAACTGTATGGAGAGACCTGTCGATCACCCGTAGTGGGGTGGGGAGAAACTGGCTGGGAACTGTAGGGAGAAACCTGTCAATCACCCAGAGCAGGGTGGAGAGAAGCCAGCTGAGGACTGTACAGAGAAACCTGTCAAACACCCAAAGCAGGGTGGGGAGAAGCCGGCTGGGGACTGTAAGGAGAGACTTGTCAATCACCCAGAGTGGGGTGGGGAGAAGCCAGCTGGGGACTGTAGGGAGAAATCTGTCAAACACCCAAAGCAGGGTGGGGAGAAGCCAGCTGGGGACTGTAAGGAGAGACTTGTCAATCACCCAAAGTGGGGTGGGGAGAAGCCAGCTGGGAACTCTAGGGAGAAACCTGTTTATCATCCGTAGTGGGGTGGGGAGAAGCCAGCTGGGGACTGTAGGGAGAAACCTGTCGATCCCCCTGGAGCAGGGAAGGGAGAAACCAGCTGGGATCTGCAGGGAGAAATATCACATTCCGGTGGTAGATATGGTTGGTTCTTTTAAAAGGCCACCCTACCATCAGTAGACCTCAAGAAACAAACTGAAAAGCCCCAATAAGCTTGTATAGAGGCAATAATTTGACTTTTCGAAGAATTTCGGCCTCTAAGTCGCTCATTTTCTGGGGTTTCGAGGGCCTCGCTTAGCATTCTGACGTGACCGAAGCAGCCACAAAAAAACAAACAGTCATGAGTGAAAGCAGAGAATGAAATGAATGCGCTTTCCTTATAAATCATATCTGGAAGCAGGACCACCAGACCTGAACCAATGCTTTATTTCTGTGATGGATTGCCGTGGGGCCACAGTTCTAGCAGTTTTGAGGAATATTTGCAATTTAATTTTATGTTAAGTTTCCTAAGCCGAAAATATCAATCTTCAGAGCCGTATATTTCATGGCAAATGAGTTTCTGTAATGGCAATCTGTTTACTGTTCCCTCTCACTGTGAAAGTGATCATGCTCCTCTTGGAGGATGGCGGACACAGCCCTGATCTCCGCGAGTTCATGGCCTACTGTCTGGAAGGTTCAATGATCCTGGACACTTACGGTACATGGACACCACATGTCTGTAAGGAGACGTCATCAGGTCCTGACATCAAAAGGCCCCAGACATACAGAGAAGTGGTAAAACCACAGAATGGATCTGTTATACATTGCTGCTGCCAGACGCCATCTCCTCATGGGCTGAGCCTGTGCTATACCGTGATTTACCGACCTCACCGAATACCGATCTTATGTCATATGTCACCTCAATAGTAGCCCCCTAATACCGGACCTCCCCTCATAGGTCACCTCAAATAATAGCTCCTCTTATGCCAGACCTTCCCTCATAGGTCACCTCAAATAACCGCTCCTATCATATCCGGACCTCCCCTCATAGGTCACCTCAAATTATAACTCCTCTCACGCCGGACCCTTCCTCATAGGTCACCTCAAATAATAGCAGCTCTCATACCGGACCTCCTTTTATACCAGACCTCCCCTCATAGGTGACCTTAAATAATAGCGCCTCTCATACCACACCTCCCCTCGTACCGGACCTAACCTCATAGGTCTCAAATAATACCTCCTCTCATACCGGACCTCCCCTCATAGGTGGCCTTAAATAATAGCGCCTCTCACACTGGACCTCCCACCCCTAGGCCGTACTATTACTGCACCCCTCTCCATGTCCCCTTATCCAGTTTGGGGGGCTCCTCAGTATTACATGCTACAATCCAAACTGGACATACAAGCGACACTTAGGCTGTAGTGAGATGGTGTCAGCCACCTGTCGGGTCTGTCACAGCGTGACATTCTGCTTGATGGTGGAAGAGGACAGAGTTCTCCATGCGGATGTTATCGCAGCTTCGTACAGTCGTACCGGTCTCTTCCTCCCATCACCAGCTCTTGCCCACACTAATAACTTTATGATGCGAGTGTCCATATGTGAAGCCCTCGCAGACCCCAGTACAACCCATGGTGTCTACACGCTGTAGCGTGCACGGCCCTCCAGCTCGTGTCCTCGATACTCCGCAGAGCTATTTCATAAAACCGCAGAGATTAGAGAGAAAAGCAATTGTGAGATGATTAGATCTTAAGGTAAAACACGACATTACAGGAATCATTCTATATGTAAAACTGCGAAATTATGCAAGAACATCACATCAGCCGGCATAATGTCATCCACAGCCGGTCTGACATCTGATTCCTGTATCAGGGCCATCGCCCACCGAGTACACCCCTCCTATTCTGCCTCTAGCTGCTCCTGATAAATTGTCAGCCACTGCAACCCCCTGGCAATGACAGCCTCCGTGCCTCCTAGCATCACCTCTTACATTGTCAGCCTCCGTGCCCATCAACATCACCCCTTACATTGTCATCCTCCGTGCCCCCAGCATCGCCTCTTACATTGTCAGCCTCCATGTCTCCTAGCATCATCTCTTACATTGTCAGCCTCCGTGCCCCCTCACATCGCCCCTTACATTGTCAGCCTCCGTGCCCCCTAGCATCGTCCCTTACATTGTCAGCCTCTGTGCCTCCTCACATCGCCCCTTACATTGTCAGCCTCTGTGCCCCCTCACATCGCCCCTTACATTGTCATCCTCAGTGCTCCCTAGCATCGCCCCTTACATTGTCAGCCTCCGTGCCTCCTATCATCGCCCCTTACATTGTCAGCCTCCGTGCCCCCTCGCATCGCCCCTTACATTGTCATCCTCCGTGCCCCCTAGCATCGCCCCTTACATTGTCATCCTCCGTGCTCCCTAGCATCGCCCTTAACATTGTCATCCTCCGTGCTCCCTCACATCTCCCCTTACATTGTCATCCTCCGTGCTCCCTAGCATCGCCCCTTACATTGTCAGCCTCCGTGCCCCCTAGCATCGCCCCTTACATTGTCATCCTCCGTGCCCCCCAGCATCTCCCCTTACATTGTCAGCCTCTGTGCCTCCTATCCTTACAATAACGGCCACTCTCCATATGTAGTTTTTGTAGGTGAGTGTGGGCACAATACCCGATGGATGAGATGAGAATATTGATGCCATCGGTGAGGCGGGTACAGCTCGTTCCTGTGTTGGGCATCAGCAGCTGTAGCCCTTCAGCCCTGGTTACAGCTCTGGCGGTACCCGTGTGTCCAGAGTCCTCCTTGTTGTAGATGTCAATGGAACGGGTTCAGTCCCAAAACTCAGATCCTGTGGGGCATCCGCCCGTTTATGTGAGTGGTGCAGTGTTACGACCCTGTAGGATCCTCTGGGGCCCACCACATTCACAGTGTCACACCGGGATACAGAATGTGTCCAAACTTTGTCAGCGCCTTCCTACTGTTACATCTGTCCAAGGAGAAAGCGAAGAAACGACCACGTTCCAATAGATCCTCAGCAAACAGGAGGACATGAGTTAGGCCTCTTTCACACTTCAGTCTTTTGACGTCAGTCGAAATCCGCCCTTTTTTGAAAAAAATGGATCTGCCTTTTTTTTTTTTTTTTTTTGCGGAATCCGTTCTTTTCTCATAGACGTGCATTAGTGTCGGATTGCGACGGATGGTCATCCGTTGCCTCCGTTTCTTGACGGATCCGTCGTAATTTCAGCGTCCGCCGTCCGGAGTAGACGGACATAGTAACGTTTTTTGTCTGCGTTGAAAAGACGGATTGCAACGGATCCGTCACAGGCCGCCGTTGGCTAGAATGGAAGGCTATGGGCTGCGGATCCATTGCAGTCCGTCAAATGACGGAATCCGTCAACGGATTTCACTTTTTTAAACCGAGCATGCACGGAAGAATCAATCTCTCCCTTCCTTTCTCTCTCCCTTTCTTTCTCCCCCCCTCCCTCCCTCTCCTCTCCTCTCTCCCTCCCTCCCTCCCACCTCTCTCTCCCTCCCACCTCTCTCTCTCCCTCCCACCTCTCTCTCTCCCACCTACCTCTCTCTCTCCCACCTACCTCTCTCTCTCCCACCTACCTCTCTCTCTCCTCTTTCCTCTCTCCTCTTTTTCCTTTTTTTCTCTTTTTTTTCCCCTCTCTTTTTTTTTTCCCTTTTTTTTCCCCTCTTTTTTTTTTCCCTTTTTTTTCCCCCTCTTTTTTTCCTTTTTCCCCTTTTTTTTCCCTCTTTTTTTTTTTCCCCTTTTTTTCCCTTTTTTTTTTCCCCCTCTCCTTTTTTTTTTCCCCCTCTCCTTTTTTTTTTTTTCCCCCTCTCCTTTTTTTTTTTTCCCCCTCTCCTTTTTTTTTTTCCCCCTCTCCTTTTTTTTTTTTCCCCCTCTCCTTTTTTTTTTTTCCCCCTCTCCTTTTTTTTTCCCCCCTCTCCTTTTTTTTTTCCCCCTCTTTTCTTTTTTTTTTTTTTTCCCCCCTCTCCTTTTTTTTCCCCCCTCTCCTTTTTTTTTCCCCCCTCTCCTTTTTTTTTCCCCCCTCTCTTTTTTTTCCCCCCTCTCCTTTTTTTTTCCCCCCTCTCCTTTTTTTTTCCCCCCTCTCCTTTTTTTTTCCCCCCTCTCCTTTTTTTTCCCCCCTCTCCTTTTTTTTTCCCCCCTCTCCTTTTTTTTTCCCCCCTCTCCTTTTTTTTTCCCCCCTCTCCTTTTTTTTTTTCCCCCTCTCCTTTTTTTTTTTCCCCCTCTCCTTTTTTTTTTTCCCCCTCTCCTTTTTTTTTTTTCCCCCCTCTCCTTTTTTTTTTTTCCCCCTCTTTTCTTTTTTTTTTTTTTTCCCCCCTCTCCTTTTTTTTTTTCCCCCCTCTCCTTTTTTTTTTTTCCCCCTCTCCTTTTTTTTTTTTCCCCCTCTCCTTTTTTTTTTTTCCCCCTCTCCTTTTTTTTTTTTCCCCCTCTCCTTTTTTTTTTTTCCCCCTCTCCTTTTTTTTTTTTCCCCCTCTCCTTTTTTTTTTTTCCCCCTCTCCTTTTTTTTTTTTTTTTTTTTTCCCCTCTTTTGCAACGGATCCATTTTTTCACACTTTGACGGTTTGGAACTGACGTCAAAAGACTAAAGTGTGAAAGAGGCTGAAGCCAAGAGAGAGCCTGCGCCACACTAGTCTGTACACCGTGGTGTATATCCGCCCTGGTGTGTGTGTGCTGTGGTGTGTCCATGCGCCATGGTGTGCCCTGATGTGTGTATGTGTGTGCACCGTGGTGTCTTCACCGGTCATTATGCGCTGTGACTGCGGATAGCTGGTTATCTGTACACGTAGATGCAATTTTGGTAAACCTTGTGCAGCATCTCCCCCGTATGTGTGTCACCCCAAGCTGCGGTGTGCGAGCAGCGCCGTCCCCGCCTGTAGCGTGATACAACACGGCCTCATCAAGCTTTGTTTGTTTGCACTCAGGCTGAAGAAGGAGCTGGAATCCTACAGGGAGGAGGCGGCATGGACGTACGAGGCGCTGCACCCAGAGATCCCGGCCCTGCACCCAGAGATCCCGGCCCTGCACCCAGAGATCTCGGCCCTGCAGCAGGTTCGTCCCCGCAGTCATCTACAGTACACAGTGATACAGGACCTGCTCTACATTCTGCTATAGATTGAGTCCTGCTCAGAGAATTGTAGGTGATTGTGTGCAGCGGACAACGGCTGCTGTCAGGGGTATGACGTGGCTGCCGTTAGAGGAGCCGCCACTGAGCGCCGTGTGTGAGGTGCCAGCAGCCAGAGAAAGACCCTAACCGTGTGCTGTAAGCGTCCTCTAATCCGACATCAATGGGAGCAGTGGATTATCAGAGTCTGGATTAAGGGTCAGTTATATGAGGGGAGCGAGACGCCCGTCTGGTCCAACGTCACAGAACAGTGACCGCTCCACAAATTACTGATGATTGTACAGCTGGTGATGACACGAAGGTGTCAGGCCACGGAGAGCATCGCTCAGCCACCATGTATGTAGCGTGCGCCCCGTCCCTGAGGTTTCTGTCCTATCAGTGCTCCCAATATTCCTACAGTATTGGGCTTTCCTGGCCTGCGGCTGCTGTCAACTGTGGCTTCATGACAACGCTCCCAGCTCGTCAAAGGACATAAAATCACCATCCAGATCAATGTCCTCTCTAACCGGCTTCAGTAGAGGACATGTGGGGTGTCCGGTACTGTAGATGATGGCTTGGAGCCACACATTGCCCACACAGTCTCCTCCTGCTCGTTACCCGGCAGTGTATAATCTCCAGCCCGATACCCCGGTGTATAACCTCCAGACAGTCACCCCCTGTGTATAATCTTCAGACCGTCACCCCCCGTGTATAACCTCCAGACCGTCACCCCCCGTGAAAAACCTCCAGACCATCACCCCCCGTGTATAACCTCCAGACCATCACCCCCCGTGTATAACCTCCAGACCATCACCCCCCGTGTATAACCTCCAGACCATCACCCCCCGTGTATAACCTCCAGACCATCACCCCCCGTGTATAACCTCCAGACCATCACCCCCCGTGTATAACCTCCAGACCATCACCCCCCGTGTATAACCTCCAGACCATCACCCCCAGTGTATAATCTGCAGTCCATCACCCCCCAGTGTATAACCTCCAGCCCGTCACCCCTCAGTGTATAACCTCCAGCCCGTCACCCCTCAGTGTATAACCTCCAGCCCGTCACCCCTCAGTGTATAACCTCCAGCCCGTCACCCCTCAGTGTATAACCTCCAGCCCGTCACCCCTCAGTGTATAACCTCCAGCCCGTCACCCCTCAGTGTATAACCTCCAGCCCGTCACCCCTCAGTGTATAACCTCCAGCCCGTCACCCCTCAGTGTATAACCTCCAGCCCGTCACCCCTCAGTGTATAACCTCCAGACCGTCACCCCCAGTGTATAATCTGCAGTCCATCACCCCCAGCGTATAACCTCCAGCCGGTCACCCCCAGTGTATAACCTCCAGCCTGTCACCCCCAGTGTATAACCTACAGCCCATCACCCCGGTTTGTAACCTCCAACCCATCACCCCCAGTGTATAACCTCTGTTTCCCCCATTATAAAACCTCTGACCTTACCTCCCAGTATATAGCCTCTGGCTCTGCTGCCCCCCAGGTGTATAACATTCGGCCCCTCACACGCAGTGTATTACATCCAGCCTTTCATCTGGTGTATAACCTCCTCCCGTCACCTCCACCCCCCCTCCCGGTGTATAATCTCTGGTCCCCCCCCGCCATGCCTTTTGCTTTTACTACCATGTAACAGAGCGGCCGGTGGTGCAAACCTCCCTGATATCAGTGCGGTTCTCTAATAGGAGCCACCGGGGTAACAAGTCCATGACATTTCTTCCTCCTAGATCTTCCCCCATCACGTGTGAGTGATATTACTGCGAAACGGAGGGGACCGCAGCAACTCCGCCACGAAGTAGAGACCCCATAACATCATAGATCAGGGGGCCGAGTGCTGAGAAGCAGAAGACAGTAAAGTCACCACCGCTCTGCTGACCCCATAACTACAGAATCCAGACCTCCTCTGGTATCAGCACAAACACTGCGCCCCCGTTGAGAGCTTTATGGCCGAGCAGCTGCATACAGCCGTACATCACCCAGCACAATGCCGAGCATCGAATGGAGTGGTGTCAAACCGCCACCACTGAACCGTGGAACAGAGTTCATCATTCTGGTAGATGGTAGCAGATTGTTATCAGGAATGTCTCAGTACATTTGTCCATTCATTCTTCCTTCAGTTATATGAAGATTGTCAGTGTCGTACACTGAAAAACAGCCGCACGCCCTGATGTTCCCACCTCCACACTTCACTGTTGTATGCTGTCTTTGGGGGGATATGCAGTGCCTTTTGGTCTCCACGCATGGTGTATTATGTCACCAGACTATGTTCTCCTAGCATTTCACAGACTTGTCTGAATGTTGTTGAGCAAGTTAACTGGTAAGCATACATAGAGGCCATAGAGGTTGCATGGTGAGCATGCATATAGGATGCTTGGTAAGCGTGTATACAGGCCATGGAGGTTGTGTGGTGAGTGTGCATACAGGCCAAGGAGGTTGCATGGTGAGCGTGCATACAGACCATATAGGATGCTTGGTAAGTGTGTATACAGGCCATGGAGGTTGTGTGGTGAGTGTGCATACAGGCCATGGAGGTTGTGTGGTGAGTGTGCATACAGGCCATGGAGGTTGTGTGGTGAGCGTGCATGCAGACCATGGAGGACGCTTAGTGAGTGTGCATACAGGACATTGATGTTGCATGGTGAGCGTGCATACAGGCCATGGAGGTTGTATTACTCATAGTTTTTTTGTAGCCTCTGATTCCAGGTCTTTCTGTAGGTCTCCACAGGTGTCCTTGGCTCTTGGACAACTCTGATAATTCTTTTCACTCCTCTGTATGAAATTTTGCGAAGAGCACCTGGCTGTGGACGGTTTATGGTGAAATCTTGCGAGGAGCACCTGGCCGTGGCATGTTTATGGTGAAATCTATGAGGGAGTGTGATGACGAAAGCGCACCCTGTGCCACCAATATGTGACAATCCCACCACTGACACTGGTATGTCAGCGGACGGAGGGACGCGACGCACTGCCGGCACACGGCTATCACAGGCACAGTGGGGGCTTATCTTAGTTATCCCACCACTGACACCATGTGACAAAAAAATACAGCAAGCTAATCTTGCCCTAACAATTTACTGCAGGGGGGTATTTTGGATGCCCCACCACTGCTAACAACCTTCTAAGAACTGCGGGGATTTATGAATATCCCGCTTTCTTCGTTCCACTTTGGAACTCGCAGCTCTCTGGTGCCCCCCTTACCATCAGATCAGTCAGGGAACTGCACCTAGGATAATTAGTCGCCGGATGGGCTGCTTGTTGTGCACGGGCAATTAGACTACTGCAGTAAGGAAATTATCAATGCGTTGGCCTCAGCCACTTATTCAGCAATATAAGACCCTTCCATACTGCCAACTAGCCCAACCAACCGAACACACCACGCTGCCACCAGCCACAATTCACTTAAAGAGTTAATTAAGAGGGTCCGTGGCAAACCCCCAAATTAGTAGCGATTATCTAAAAAAGGCGCATAATGTCATGGTCACGTGTGTCAGGGCGCAGGTGTTACCGCAAAGCGGACCCATAACACACGTGACCCTGGATACACCGCCTCCAGTGGGGCGCATTTAAATAATAAAACGTGCAGGTGGATACGCCGCCTCCACCTGGCGAATTTAGGTATTACAAGTTATACATACAATAATCAAATAATAAAGGGGGAACCTGGGAAACTATAACAATGGTGGGCCCTGCGATAGGGAATGGGAAAATGGAGACCTCCTAAGCTCCCCTGAGCCAGTGTCCCTGCACTCCTGACATTCCCTAAACAGGCTCCACACCTGTCGCCGCACGTGTACCTTAACGCCCTTGCTCACCCTGACCCTAAACCCTCACTAGGGAATGGGTCGGTGCGGAGACTAATCCCACCACTGCACTAATAACACACGAGGAAAGAGACAATACAGGGGAAACACCACTTAGCTTTGCTCTGTTGCGTGCGCTCCTAGCAACAGAGCCCTCCACCTGAGTGCATCTTCTCCTCCACCCGGATCCATCACCATAACAGGATCCTTCACCTTAGTGCAGCCTTGGAGCAGAGTCCAACACCAGTTGCAGCTGCTTAGTACCAGAGTCCCAAGGACGAGTTCAGCTGCTGACACGAAGTCGAGCATGCTTGAGTCCAGCTCAGCGGCCAAGTCCCACATGGTGAGTGCCATTCTCCATAGTCGCCACTCCACCAGCCCATGCAGACACTTCCCGCTGACACCATCACTGCGACTCCACCACGCCATGCCAGCCCTTCGTCCAGACACCATAGCTGAAACACATCCCCCCTGGCTAAGCTGCGCAGGACTCCTCACCAGCTCCATCCTTCATCCAGGCTCTCCCACTCAAAGTGAACAATCTCACAATATCACAGGCAGTGAGTGAACCCCCTGAGCACACCTTTATAAGGTGTCACACCTGATCCATAATTAAGTGCAAAAAACCCTAAAGTGCAATACCACTCACCACCACCGGGGACAGTCAAGACACCCTGGAACTTTCCAAAGTAAAAAAAGTTCACTTTGCATTTAATACCGCCAGATCCAACACAGGATCATGACAGTACCCCCTCCTTAATGAGGGGCCTCTGGACCCTCAAGACCACCCCTCATTAGGAAAACACCTACAGCGGGGACGCCCAGACCCTGAGTTCACCCCACCATTCCCTGACACTTCAGGTTTATGACAAACGCACCGCTGGTATTGGCAATAAAGTTCATTTTGGAGGCACCACTCATCTCCACAGCGCCGACCTGGGGAACGAGTTTATGTATGTGTATGTATGCTCAGAGCTGATCAGACTCCACAACACATTTCCACAAGATGTTTTTTGGTGGCACACATACATGCTCGTTCACACACAGGTCCGGACCTGAACGTTTATTGCACACATACATTTGTCATTTTTTGGTGAACTCACTCTGGACTCGACCGAGGCGTCCCCCTGTGTCACCACCCTCACACCCCCACTATTCACCAAGGGACACCACCCTCCAACCCTTTCACCATGAGGACTGCGCCTCTTAGGGTTGGTTAATGGCGAGGGTAGAGATTTGTCCCTACTCCCCCGCAGCACACCTGCTGCACACACCAGGAGGAGAAGGGGACCGGGAAATGGAGGAAATATACTCTCGCTGGTCGCCTCCACACGACCAGGAGGGCGGCTTCTTCGATGGTATGAAGATTTGGCGTAAAACCCCGCGGACTCACACCAGTCAGCTCACCACAGGGGCATACCCCTTCACCTCGGGGAATACCAGGCAGCTCCGTGGGGCACCATTCCTCCCACCTGCCTGGGTGCGCCCGCCTGCATGAACCAGTCCTGCTCCCCAGCAGCGACTCTAGGGGGTTTTAGTACCATAGCCGCAGGAATATGGAGGAAAATATATATACTCGCTGGTCGCCTCCACACGACCAGGAGGGGCGGCATCAAAGATTTGGCATGAGCCCCGCGGACTATACACCAATCTGCTCCCTACAGGGACGTACCCCTTCACCTCGGGGAATGCCAGGCAGCTCCGTGGGGCACCCTTCCTCCCACCTGCCTGGGTGCGTCCCCTGTAAGAGCAAGTCCCGCTCCCCAGCAGCGACTACACACCTAGTCTGCTCACCACAGGGATGTACCCCTTCACCTCGGGGAATACCAGGCAGCTCCGTGGGGCACCATTCCTCCCACCTGCCTGGGTACCTCTCCGTGCAAGAGCAAGTCCCGCTCCCCAGCAGCGACTCTAGGGGCTTTTGCCAGACCGCAGCCGCCATTTTTGTTTCTCTGGTTATCTGAGCAGAGGCCCCAGACCCTGATAACTGCTGCTGCAGCGGCTTAAACACACCTTGCCGCTCCCCACTGCACCTCAGTGAGGACCGGCAGCAATTACCAAAGGTCTCCACATGGCCAAAGCTCACCAGAAAAAAAGTAAGGGCCGGTGATAATGTTATGGTCACGTGTGTCAGGGCGCAGGTGTTACCGCAAAGCGGACCCATAACACACGTGACCCTGGATACACCGCCTCCAGTGGGGCGCATTTAAATAATAAAACGTGCAGGTGGATACGCCGCCTCCACCTGGCGAATTTAGGTATTACACGTTATACATACAATAATCAAATAATAAAGGGGGAACCTGGGAAACTATAACAATGGTGGGCCCTGCGATAGGGAATGGGGAAATGGAGACCTCCTAAGCTCCCCTGAGCCAGTGTCCCTGCACTCCTGACATTCCCTAAACAGGCTCCACACCTGTCGCCGCACGCGTACCTTAACGCCCTTGCTCACCCTGACCCTAAACCCTCACTAGGGAATGGGTCGGTGCGGAGACTAATCCCACCACTGCACTAATAACACACATGAGGAAAGAGACAATACAGGGGAAACACCACTTAGCTTTGCTCTGTTGCGTGCGCTCCTAGCAACAGAGCCCTCCACCTGAGTGCATCTTCTCCACCCGGATCCATCACCATAACAGGATCCTTCACCTTAGTGCAACCTTGGAGCAGAGTCCAACACCAGTTGCAGCTGCTTAGTACCAGAGTCCCAAGGACGAGTTCAGCTGCTGACACGAAGTCGAGCATGCTTGAGTCCAGCTCAGTGGCCAAGTCCCACATGGTGAGTGCCACTCTCCATAGTCGCCACTCCACCAGCCCATGCAGACACTTCCCGCTGACACCATCACTGCGACTCCACCACGCCATGCCAGCCCTTCGTCCAGACACCATAGCTGAAACACATCCCCCCTGGCTAAGCTGCGCAGGACTCCTCACCAGCTCCATCCTTCATCCAGGCTCTCCCACTCAAAGTGAACAATCTCACAATATCACAGGCAGTGAGTGAACCCCCTGAGCACACCTTTATAAGGTGTCACACCTGATCCATAATTAAGTGCAAAAAACCCTAAAGTGCAATACCACTCACCACCACCGGGGACAGTCAAGACACCTTGGAACTTTCCAAAGTAAAAAAAGTTCACTTTGCATTTAATACCGCCAGATCCAACACAGGATCATGACACATAGTTCGTTTCGTAGAGCATGGAGACAAACTGATAATTTTATCATTTATTCCCAAAAAGGTGGGCAGTGATTACTCAGATAAAAGTTGTTACAAAGTTGAGACATTAAATATGTACAATGCAAATATAACATAACAGGGATGAAAACATAAATTACACTTACAGTTGCTTATTGTTCTTTACAGGGCTGTGGAGTCGGAGTCGGTGCTCATTTTGGTGGAGTCGGAGTTGGAGTCGGTATAAAATGGACCGACTCCGACTCCTAAAATATATAATAAATTGGGTACAGTAATTCAATGCAGGATGTGCTGAATATTTTTTCATAGGAGTTTGGGAAAGTTATGAAATGTCCTATAAATGGCTGTTATATTCCTGATCTAAGGCTACATTCACACACAGCGTTTTTCCTGTGTTTTTTGAGGATACGTTTTTCAGCTGCAAAAGCTGATCATCTTTTTAAAAAACTGCATCACCTGAAAGGTTTTTGAGCTCATAGATAATGTTTTCAATAGCAAAAGCAGATTAGAAATCTGCTCTATCTATCCATTTATCCATATCTGTCTATCCATATCGTATCTGTACCAAAAAGAATGAAAACTGGGTAGTACACCAATATATATTCTGTTCTATATAAATATCTTGATTATTGGATCATAAAAATGATTAAATGTCTGAGGTTCACATTGTACTACAATAAATTTTTCACTTAAATATAAGCAATATGTGTCGGAGTCGGAGTTGTGGAGTCGGAGTCGGAGTTGGAGTCGGTGTAAGGGAAATTGAGGAGTCGGAGTCGCAGGTTTGGCTTACCGACTCCACAGCCCTGGTTCTTTAGGCAACCCATGTGGCTGGGGGATGGGCAGCAGCCAGACATCCCAAGACATCGGGTAGGTCTTGTCAGCATGAGATCTGCAGCTCAAACTGCATGAATTTTGGGAGGGAATACCTTATCCCTTTGGGTTTGTGACCTCATGAAAGGGGAAGTCTGGAGAGGGTCTGCCCCCCTACTCTCTAGGTTGCAATTTAACTAAAAACTTATACTAACTATATCTAAACGAGGGAAGCTCGTATAGACACGCCGAGAGTCTCATTGGTTGTAGTTTATCGAATACAATAAAACAACATCAAACATGCCATAATTAAGACGCTCCATTTGGGAGCAATCCATATCTCAGTTTCTGGAGGAGTTAGAACCGTGAAAATTAGGGATTAGAAAGTTGGTTTCGTTGCCTACGCAGAGATGTGATTGTTATATCTCTGCGGTGTATGGTTTTCACGATATGACTTGTTTTAATACTTCCCATCAAGCCGCATGTTTGAGAACAAAAGACATCCTTTCACTTAGCTGTGCAGGGAGGGGGAGGAAAAAGGGGGAGAGGAGAATTCTACACTGAAGTTTCAGGTTTCACAGCTGCAGGCAGATAGCTGTGTGTGGAGGAAGGGAAGATTCTAGAAGTCATACCTTACAGACATTTTACATTACAGGGAGCAACTGGATGTGGCCTGTTTATGGTGAAATCTATGAGGGAGCAACTGGATGTGGCCTGTTTATGGTGAAATCTTGAGGGGAACACCTTGTTTTTGGTGAAATGATGTTCCTTCCACTCCCTAATTATGACCTCAGCAGCGCTCACTGGTACATTCAGTAGTTTAGAAATTCTTCTGTAACCAATGCCATCTGGATGTTTTACAACAATAAGGTTGTGAAGGTCTTGAGACAGCTCACTGATGTTACCCATTATGAGATGTCTCCTGTGTGGCCCCTTGGTAATGAGACCCTTCTTATAGACATCAGGTGACCCAGCTGATATTATTGGTCACTTAGTAGCAGGATTGCTTCCTAATTACTAATAGATCTAGGCGAGTGTCAGGACTTTCTTTTTGCTCCTTTCTTCATGTGTTCTGGTGATTTCTTTGTGTGGATCGGATGTTCCCGACATCTGGGGACAATTTCATGTCAATAGCAGGTTTACAAATAGATTTCCTCAGTAAACTAATGGTAAGTTCCATCCTTCTGTCCCCGCTGTATATTACATTTACTTTTATATTTTTTCCACCTACAGAATCTTTGTGATGGTCATTATGATAGGACGATACCAAACATTTCACCACAGTAAACCCGACTGAAGAGAGGTTACAGTACGGCGACAGTCTCCAGTGGATACAGCGACAGTCTCTCCTGCATGTACAGCGTCAGTCTCCCCGGTGGTTACAGCATCAGTCTCCCCGGTGGTTACAGCGTCAGTCTCCCCGGTGGTTACAGCGTCAGTCTCCCCAGTGGTTACAGCGTCAGTCTCCCCAGTGGTTACAGCGTCAGTCTCCCCAGTGGTTACAGCGTCAGTCTCCCCAGTGGTTACAGCGTCAGTCTCCCAGGTGGTTACATCGTCAGTCTCTCCGGTGGTTATAGTGTCAGTCTCTGGAGGTACAGCATCAATCTCCCCGATGATTAGGTGGTTACAGCGTCAGTCTCCCCGGTGGTTACAGTGACCATTTGTGGAGGTACAGCGTCAGTCTCTTCGGTTGTTACAGCGTCCATCTCTGGAGGTACAGCATCAGTCTCCCCGGTGATTAGGTGGTTACAGCGTCAGTCTCCCCGGTAGTTACAGCGTCAGTCTCCCTGGTGATTAGGTGGTTACAGCGTCAGTTTCCCCGGTGATTAGGTGGTTACAGCGTCAGTTTCCCCGGTGGTTACAGCGTCAGTCTCTGGAGGTACAGCGTCAGTTTCCCCGGTGATTAGGTGGCTACAGCTTCAGTTTCCCCGGTGGTTACAGCGTCAGTCTCCCCGGTAGTTACAGCGTCAGTCTCCCTGGTGATTAGGTGGTTACAGCGTCAGTTTCCCCGGTGATTAGGTGGTTACAGCGTCAGTTTCCCCGGTGGTTACAGCGTCAGTCTCTGGAGGTACAGCGTCAGTTTCCCCGGTGATTAGGTGGCTACAGCTTCAGTTTCCCCGGTGGTTACAGCGTCAGTCTCCCCGGTGGTTACATCGTCAGTCTCCGGTGGTTATAGTGTCAGTCTCTGGAGGTACAGCATCAGTCTCCCCGGTGATTAGGTGGTTACAGCGTCAGCTTCCCCGGTGGTTACAGCATCAGTCTCCCCGGTGATTAGGTGGTTACAGCATCAGTCTCCCCGGTGGTTACAGCGTCAGTCTCCCCGGTGATTAGGTGGTTACAGCGTCAGTCTCTGGAGGTTACAGCGTCAGTCTCCCTGGTGATTAGGTGGTTACAGCGTCCGTCTCCCCGGTGGTTACAGCGTCAGTCTCCCCGGTGGTCTCCGTCCTGACCGCACGCCGTCTCCTCACCGCAGCGTATTTCATCCTTCACTTCTATTGCATTGAATTATTGATAATGGTTCTCGGCGTCCATTCGGATTTACAGACGAGGGGCTTTGGCGTCTCTGCCGTTTAGCGGCAGCACAAATGTTCACTTTGCACTGAATGGTTATGACTTTGCTGGGTGCTGGTGGTATTAATAAATGCTTGCCAGCTGCAGGTTATTGATGCGCCTCTCGCTAATGTTTCATGGCACTGATTGTGGGGAAAATAATTATCACAAAAACTTCAGCTCCGTTATAACCCGGCACGATGTCACGCTGCTCAGTAACTCTCCTCCCCGGCAGACGAGTGGTTTTCTGTCATTATGTGACATGCAGGAGAGTTCTGCTCCGGCAGTGACACCGCCCGTACCTGCGACAGCACCCGCAGGCCACACTGCGGCCGCTCTGCCGTTCTTGTGTCGCTGTTTATTTCCATGTGCTGACTTCCTGCCTGTAAACCGCAGCAAATTTAATGAAGCAGAGCTGTAGTATAAATCATAGAGGATAGAAAAAACCTCTGATGAGACAGAAGATGGCGCCTGTGTCTGGGTATGGCTGTGTCCTTGTGAAGCAGAGGTGCAGTGTAAAGCATAGTGCATAGGCTGAGCATTAGCCCCAGCTTCTGATGAGGCAATGGTTGTAAAATTCTTATAGATACTCACTGATTATAGTGTTCCTAAGGAAGCAGAGCTGCAGTGCAAAGCATGAGGAAGAAGTATAGAGCGTGAGCATCTGAACAGATAGGTGACCTCAGCCTCACAGATGATACCGGCTCTGTCCTGAGGAGGCCGCTGTCACTGGAGGAAGGTGATATGGCTTCAGATTTGGGCCCCGGCTGTCAGTCTGCTCCATCTGCGGTGCATTATGTATAGGATGCAGGTGCTGGGACAGCGAGGAGCCTGGCGGGCGGCAGAGAAGGAGTTAACCATCAATTAAAGTGTTTGTGTACATCGATGTTATCGACATCCCAGTGTGCCTGGTACATTGTACAGGATCCGCAGCCGCTCGATGCAGCCTCGGCAATTAGCTGCAAATTAGCGAGCTGTGGCGCTCACTCCGCGCTGTAAACACACAATCCACGCCGTGGACAATCGCAACGTTCCACAGTCATGTTTCATGTTCTCACCACGGTCAGGAGCTTTGTATCAAGAGTAACTACATGGAGAGGGTAAAGAATCCTGCACGCGCCACATTACCGAGGGTCTGTTACAGTGTAGCCGGTGCACGCTCCACATTACCGAGCGTCTGTTACAGTGTAGCCGGTGCACGCTCCACATTACCGAGGGTCTGTTACAGTGTAGCCGGTGCGCACGCCACATTACCGAGGGTCTGTTACAGTGTATCCGGTGCACGCGCCACGTTACCGAGGGTCTGTTACACTGTATCCGGTGCACGCGCCACATTACCGAGGGTCTGTTACAGTGTATCCGGTGCACGCGCCACATTACCGAGGGTCTGTTACAGTGTATCCGGTGCACGCTCCACATTGCCGAGGGTCTGTTACAGTGTATCCGGTGCACGCGCCACATTGCCGAGGGTCTGTTACACTGTATCCGGTGCACGCGCCACATTGCCGAGGGTCTGTTACACTGTATCCGGTGCACGCTCCACATTGCCGAGGGTCTGTTACAGTGTATCCGGTGCACGCTCCACATTACCGAGCGTCTGTTACAGTGTAGCCGGTGCACGCTCCACATTTCCGAGGGTCTGTTACAGTGTAGCCGGTGCGCACGCCACATTACCAAGGGTCTGTTACAGTGTAGCCGGTGCGCACGCCACATTACCGAGGGTCTGTTACAGTGTATCCGGTGCACGCGCCACGTTACCGAGGGTCTGTTACACTGTATCCGGTGCACGCGCCACATTACCGAGGGTCTGTTACAGTGTATCCGGTGCACGCGCCACGTTACCCAGGGTCTGTTACAGTGTATCCGGTGCTCGCTCCACATTGCCAAGGGTCTGTTACAGTGTATCCGGTGCACGCGCCACATTGCCGAGGGTCTGTTACACTGTATCCGGTGCACGCGCCACATTGCCGAGGGTCTGTTACACTGTATCCGGTGCACGCGCCACATTGCCGAGGGTCTGTTACAGTGTATCCAGTGCACGCGCCACATTACCGAGGGTCTGTTACAGTGTATCCGGTGCACGCTCCACATTACCGAGGGTCTGTTACAGAGTGTCCAGGGCACGCGCCACATTACCGAGTGTCTGTTAGAGTGTGTCCAGGGCACGCTCCACATTACCGAGTGTTAGTGTAGCCAGTGCACGCGCCACATTACCGAGGGTCTGTTACAGAGTGTCCAGGGCACGCGCCACATTACCGAGGGTCTGTTACACTGTATCCGGTGCACGCGCCACATTACCGAGGGTCTGTTACAGTGTGTCCAGGGCACGCTCCACATTACCGAGTGTCTGTTAGAGTGTGTCCAGGGCACGCTCCACATTACCGAGGTCTGTTACAGTGTAGCCAGTGCACGCGCCACATTACCGAGGGTCTGTTACAGTGTATCCGGTGCACGCGCCACATTACCGAGGGTCTGTTACAGTGTATCCGGTGCTCGCTCCACATTGCCGAGGGTCTGTTACAGTGTATCCGGTGCACGCGCCACATTGCCGAGGGTCTGTTACACTGTATCCAGTGCACGCGCCACATTGCCGAGCGTCTGTTACACTGTATCCGGTGCACGCGCCACATCGCCGAGGGTCTGTTACAGTGTATCCAGTGCACGCGCCACATTACAGAGGGTCTGTTACAGTGTATCCAGGGCACGCGCCACATTACCGAGGGTCTGTAACACTGTATCCGCTGCACGCGCCACATTACCGAGGGTCTGTTACAGTGTATCCAGTGCACGCGCCACATTACTGAGGATCTGTTACAATGTATCTAGTCTACACCAATCTATGTCCTGTTCTGGTAGTTTGTTAAAGTGTGTGACAGAGTGAGAAGGGACACACCTTTATTGGGACTGGGAGAATATGGCATCAGACTTGGATTTGGTTCCTTAAGGCCCCGTTACACGCTTCAATGTCCCAGCGATCTGGCGTGGATGTGATCGCTGGGACATGGCTGGTGAGCTGTCACATAGACAGACTCACCAGCGATCAGGACCAGTGGAGCACGCTGGTGTCCAGGGTAAACAGTGGCTAACTAAGAGCCGCACGGCTCTTGGATACCTGCTGTTTACCTTGGCTACCAGCTCCCAGCGTCTGCTGTATGGCGCTGGGAGCTCGCTGATCGTTGGGCTCTCGCTGTCACACGCAGCGATGTGTGCTGCCCAGCGGGAAACCAACGATAGAATTATGGCCTAGACCATTAGGCAACGATTAACGATCAGCCAACTGATTGTTGCTGCTTGTCACACGCAACGATGTCATTCCGACATCGCTCACAATATCGTTGTGTGTAATGGGGCCTTTACAGTCTGCAAGGCGGCCACACAGAAGGGACAAATCGGGGGCGCCACCCGGGAATCCGACACCAAGGAGAAGGCAATCGTAGGCTTTAGACTGGTTCCTCAAATCCAGCAGGGTCACAAGACATCACAATCCCGCGAAGCTACTGATCCCTCATCTCCATACACCAGGACCTGGCTTGTTGTGAAAACCAGAAACACATTAAGATCTGTCAACAGCAAGAACTTTGCCAAGAAAGGTTCTGACGGCCATTGACAGGTCCCGTGGTTCAGGCCACATTCTTAAAAGGTTTTTCCAATTATCATGCATGGGGATGGTCAGACAGCGTTTGTAAGTACAGGCAATTTTGTAATTTACACCTTATTAAAATTTTCAACCAAATTCTTCAGATATTAACATGTTTCTTATGTGTGCAGCTTGTTGCCTTGGAGATCGACCATCACTGGCAGACAGCAGAACATGAGCAGTGCTAACAAGGTCTTTTCCACTGAGCTTGTAAGCACTGTGCAGGATTGTGGTTTCATCCTAATTCTGTCAAGCCGCAGCGCTTACAAGCTACACAGCAGCGGTATTCGGTCACTTAGGAAACAAGCTATAAACAAAAGAAAAGTGTTAATATCTCAGGAACGGCATTAAATTACAAAAGTGCTGGTATTTAAAGGCGCTAGCCCCATACCCATTTATGAAGATGAAGATAACCTCAATAGCCCCATGCCCACTGCAGCAGAGATTCATCATATTCTCCCCCAACTTCCTGGAGCGTAAAGAGATTTATTTTTCTTTAACATTAGATTTCCTCAGTGCAACAAGTTGGGTTTTATTATTACAGCTGAAAAGATTTGCAGGCGACCATCAATACCGTTACATGACCAATCCATTACTGAGAAATCATTGTTTGAATTGATGTGTAAATAGGCTAAAGGGCTACGTAGATCTGAAGCAGCTGCCACTCCAGCTCTATTCCTCGCCTAGCGCCCCCTCCTGCTTCACTGACAGCTTGTATGATGAGACTTCAGTCAAGCAGGAGGAGGTGGCGCTGGGCGGGCAATAAAGCTGGAGTGACAGCAGCTTCAGATCTACCATAGCCCTTTAACCTCATTAGCATACCAATTCAAACACTGATTTCCCATTAACGGAGGAACTGATCGACCATGTAAAGTTTTTGAGTCTTTGAAAGCTAGATGCACATATAGAATCGTAGAGTTGGAAGGGACCTCCTGGGCCATCTGGTCCAACCCCCTGCTCAAAGCAGGATTCGCTAAATCATCCCAGTCATGTCTGTCCAGCTCATTGAAGGAGAACTCACCACTTCTCGTGGCAGCTTGTTCCAATCATTGATCACTCTGTCAAAAAGTTTTTTCTAATCTAATCTGTGTCTCCTCCCATTCAGTTTCATCCCATTGCTTCTAGTCTTTCCTTGTGCAAATGAGAATAAAGTTGATCCTTCTACAATGTGACAGCCCTTTAGATATTTGTAGACAGCTATTAAGTCTCCTCTCAGTCTTCTCTTTCGCAAACTAAACAATCCCAAATCCTGCAACCTTTCCTCATAAGACAGGGTTTGCAGACCGGTCACCATTCTGGTTGCTCTTTTCTGAACTTGCTCCAGTTTGTTGATGTCTTTTTTAAAATATGGTGCCCAAAACTGGACACAATATTCCAGATGAGGTCTGACCAAAGAGGAGGGAAATAATGACTTCACGTGATCTAGACTGTATGCTTCTGTTAATACATCCTAGAATTGCATTTGCCATTTTTGCTGCTGCATCACACTGTTGACTCATATTCAGTCTGTGATCTATTAGTATACCCAAGTCTTTCACATGTGCTGTTGCTTAGCCCTATTCCTCCCATTCTGTATATGCTTTTTTCATTTTTATTGCCCAGATGTAGTACTTTGCATTTTTCCCTGTTTAAAACCATTCTGTTAGTTGCTGCCCACTTCTCCAGTTTATTTATATCTTTTTGAATCCTCTCTCTCTTTAGTATTAGCTATCCCTCCTAGCTTTGTGTCATCAGCAAATTTAATCAGTTTACCCTCAATTCCTTCATCTAAATCGTTGATAAAGATGTTGAACAATACAGGGCCCAGGACAGAGCCCTGTGGTACCCCACTTGAGACATTCTTCCAACTGGATGTGCAGCCATTTACAACCACTCTTTGGGTCCGATCACTAAGCCAGTTATGAATCCACCTAACAGTTGCCTTGTCCATTCCATACTTAGTCATTTTTTCAATAAGGATTGTATGAGATACTTTGTCAAATGCTTTGCTGAAGTCAAGATATACTATACAGCATTTCCTTGATCCACCCAATCAGTGATTCCGTCATAGAAGGAAATTAAGTTAGTCTGACATGACTTATTAGTTACAAACCCATGCTGACTCTGTTTAATCACTTCATTCTTATCCAGGTACTGACATACATGTTGTTTAATAATTTGTTCAAAGCTCTTTCCTGGTATAGAAGTCAGACTCACCGGCCTATAGTTGCCTGGGTCCACCTTCTTCCCCTTTTTGAAGCTAGGAACAACATTTGCTCTTCTCCAGTCTTCTGGGACTTCTGTTCTCCAAGAATTTTCAAAGATTATGGAGAGGGGTTCAAAAATTTCTTCTGCTATCTCCTTCAGTACTCTGGGGTGTAATTCATCTGGACCTGGAGACTTGAATTCATTTAGGTTAGCTAAGTGTTTCCTCACTATCTTTCTGTTTATAGATATCCTGGATTCTTCTATTCCCTTAATAGGACAGTGAAGAACAGTTGATGTTACATTTCCTTTCTGAGAGAAAACAGATGCAAAATAGGAATTTAAAAGTTCGGCCTTCTCAACATCCTGTCTTACCATTTCATCATTTTTATCCTGTAAAAATCCTATAGCATCTTTGACTTTTCTTTTACTTTTGACATATCCCCAAAATCCTTTATTATTGCTTTTGACATCTCTTGCAAGCCTCAATTCATTTTCAGCTTTAGCTAATCTGATTTGTGCCCTGCAGGTTCTGCAGACAGCATTATATTCTTCTTTAGATATGCCTCCCTCTTTCCATTTTATAAACATTTTCTTCCTTTTTAGCATGTGCTTAAGTTCTGTGTTCATCCATCCTGGCTTCTTTAAATGCTTCCTATTCTTCCCTCTTTTCGGAATTGTTAACAATTGTGCTTTGAGAATTTCATTTTTCAAGATTTCCCATCCTTCCTGGACATTTTTGTCTTTAAGGATATCCAGCCATTGGATCCCTCCAATTCTCTTTCTGAATCCCTTAAAATCTGCCTTTCTGAAATCTAACCTTGACGTCTGAGTCTTCACAGGTCTTCCTCCTCTAGTTATCCAAAATTCTAAAATAGCATGGTCGCTACCTCCTAGGGTCCCAGCCACTTTTACCTCCTCAACCATTTCCTCCCTGTTTATAAGGATTAGATCCAAGGTAGCAGTTCCCCTTGTTTTCTCCCCTGCCTTTTGGAAGATAAAGTCAGCAAGAGAGGATAAGAATTTCCTTGACCTGTTAGTTTTGCCTGAGAGAGATTCCCAACAAATGTCTGGATAGTTGAAATCTCCCATGACCACTATGTCATATTTTTTGGAGAACTTGGCCATTTGATGCATAAAGAGTTCATCCATATCTTCAGCTTGCACAGGCGGCCTGTAGTAAATGCCTACAATGGTGTCCTTTCCATTGTTCTGTCCTTGTATTGTTACCCAAACAGTTTCCACAGAACTCCCAGTCTCTGAAGCTTCAATCTCTGTGCAGATATACGCATTTCTAACATACAATGCGACACCCCCTCCTCGTTTATCAAGTCTGTTTCTTGCAAATAAGTTGTATCCTTCTAGTCTTGTATTCCAATCATGTGTATTCTCCCACCAAGTTTCAGTGATTCCAATGACATCATATTTCTTTTCCTGTGTTAGTAGTTCCAATTCTCCTTGTTTGTTGCCCATGCTTTGTGCATTAGTATAGAAACATTTTAGTTTGTGATTGGTTTCTCTTTCTCCAATATTTGTATTAATTAGATTCTTTTGTCTTTGTTCTTCCTTTCCACTTCTAATAGCAGAGTTCTCAATAGCATTTGTCAGGTGTATGGCTTTTTCTGGTCTTTTGCTTCCCTTCCCATGTTCTAGTTTAATATGAATTGGAGAGTGACATTTTGCTGACAGATTCCCTTCAAAAAGGACCTGTCAATTGCTCAAAAACTGAGTTAAATACATTGTACAAATCCCTAAGCTTCCCCCACTCTTACACTTTTTTTCTGTATTGTGCTGCAGCACCCCGTTGAAGAGATATTGACATTTGTTCCTTTTGGGGAGCAGTTTGTGAAATCTCTGCTTGTACTTCAACTGGTGGTTTCTTCAGAGTTTTCTCAGAGATTTTTACAAGATATTTAACTCGTATTTTTTGAGTAAGTGACATGTTATCCTTAAGAATCCAGCAACAACAAAGAGAACATTATCCAGCAGTACATCTGTGAATCAAGCATGGGAATGAGATAAGACTCAACAGCAGCATTGAAAACAAAGAAGCACTGAGCAGTGTAGCTGTGAATAGCACTGGGGTTACATAAGATACTTACTAGGAAGCAGCATGAAGGGCATAATACAGCTGTACTGTGCAGTGTAGCTGTGAATCCAGCACTGGGGTAACGTAAAATAGCTTATTACATAGCAGCACTGGTCTGAGTGTGCCATTTGCCTTTCTAGACATCAATAGGCAGCTGTAATCTGATCTCTTGAAGTTCGTTTACGTGAACAGATAATCATAATGATATTTATTTATTTATATAGCTTAACATATTCCGCAGCACTTTACAATTAAGTGGGGACATGTACAGACAATAAAAACAATACAATGTAACATTTCAGCAGTTACAGGAGGAGCGAGGGTCCTGCAGCTCGTGAGCTGCAATCTATAAGGACGTAGGACACAATAAGTAGAACGTGCCGCCATGTACGGTCCGGCCATCATTAGAATAAGCGTTTTCATAATTAAGGTGCTTGATCCAGTCATCAGCCAGGATCTGAGAGCAGTTACCAAGTGGTATTGGGTCCATGGAGGATGTGGAGACAGATGAATGGGGGGAGCAAATTGTGCTTAACATTTAGAAGGAGGGATTGGGGAGAGTTAGGTTACTGATAGGCTTGTCTTAACAGTTGCATTTTTAAAGCGTGCTTCAAAACATAGGGGCCAGATATTAGTAGGGAACATTTGGGGTAGTGCATTCCCAATAACTTGTGCAGCACGAGAGAAGCCTTAGAGACGGAGGTGAAAGGCTCGGACTATGGAGGATGTTAGTCTTAGATCAGTTACAGAATGGAGGGAATGTGTAGGGCGATAGTCAGAAATAATGGAGGCGATTTAGGGCAGTGCACAACTGTGTTGAGTTTTGTGGGTGAGAGTGATAAGTTTATATTGGACACTGAATCGGATGGGTAACCAGTGCAATGACTGGCATCGAGTAGAGGCATCGGTGAAGCAGCTGGACAGAAATACGATCCTGGTTGCATTCAGGACGGATTGAAGAGAAAGTTTGGTTAGAGGGAGACCGATGAGAAGAGAGCTGCAGTAGCCCATACGAGAGAGCGAACAAGAGCGACAGTAAAAGGCTTAGCAGTTTCAAAGGTGAGAAAAGGTCGGATAATCGTTAGAACGCAGCGATGACTGTAACCCACACTACCTCCTCATCCCACCCTCTCTGTTGGAGTCCCCCATGGCTCTGTTCTAGGACCCCTACTCTTCTCAATTTATACCCTTGGCCTGGGTCAACTCATAAAGTCCCATAGATTTCAGTATCACCTTTATGCTGACGACACTCAGATCTACCTCTCTGGCCCAGAAGTCACCTCTGCTGTCCAGAATCCCGGAGTGTCTATCAGCCATAGCCTCCTCTCTTCCTCAAGCTCAATGTGGACAAATCTGAACTCATCATCTTTCTTCCATCTCACAGATCTTCCTTCCTCCATCTCACAGTTCTTCCTTACCTGACCTATCTATCACAATTAAAGACATCACGCTTTCCCCCGTACCGGAAGTCCGCTGCCTCGGAGTAACCCTTGAATGTGCCTTGTCCTTCAAACCGCACATCCAAGCTCTTTCTACCTCCTGTCGCCTCCAGCTCAAAAATATTTCCAGAATCCGTTCTTTCCTCAACCCTCAATCTATTAAAATGCTTGTGCATGCCCTCATCATCTCCCGCCTCGACTACTGCAACATCCTTTTCTGTGGCCTCCCTGCTAACACCCTCGCACCTCTCCAGTCCAGCCTTAACTCTGCTGCCCGACTCATCTCTCCTCGCTACTTCTCCGCTTCTCCCCTCTGCAAATCTCTTCACTGGCTCCCATTCCCTCAGCGTATCCAATTCAAATTACTAATACTGACCAACAAGGCTATCTATAACCTGTCTCCCCCATATGTCTCTGAACTAATTTCCCGATACCTTCCCTCACGTAATCTCCGGTCATCCAAAGACCTCCTCTCCTCCACACTTATTCGCTCCTCACCCAACCGCCTCCAAGACTTCTCCCGAATATCCCCCATCCTCTGGAATTCTTTGCCCCAACATATCCGACTATCAACCACAATCGGATCCTTCAGACGGAACCTGAAAACCCACCTCTTCAGGAAAGCCTGCAATGACCCCGCTGCCTCACCACTACTGGAGCTACCGCCTCACCATCACCGGAACTGCTGCAGCCCCCCAACCTACTGTCTCCTTCCCTACCATCCTGTAGCATGTAAGCCCGAAAGGGCAGGGTCCTCTCCCCTCTGTATCAGTCTGTCATTGTTAGTTTACTGTAAGTGATATCTGTAATTTGAATGTAACCCCTTCTCGTGTGCAGCACCATGGAATCAATGGGGCTATAGAAATAACCGACGATGACGAAACAATGTCAGACGAGTGTTTACAGGACGAGAATGGAGAATGCAATGGCTGAATAGTGATCGTTACATTGTGTGCTGTTCACAGATAATCTGGAGGGTATTTCTGTATTTTCTCATAAGTGATACTAATTATTCCCAGCACATGAATTCATCAAGTATTGTGCAGACGTCGCCGTTCATCTTGTACAAAGAGACTGTAATCGATCTAATGAAGCGAATCGGTTTTTCGATGATCATGAATTTGTTCTCGCTCCAGTGCTCGGACTGATGCTGACCGGTTCACCGCCGATCATGGGAGCCGGACCTCTGCACGACTCAGACGTCGCCTCGTATCGGGATTGTCCAAGATCTTTAGTGGACTCTTCTCTCATCCGCTCACCCCATTCACATGACACAATAATGTGAAGGATGGGACGCTGCCTTAGAGTCTGACGGATGATCGGCCGGTGTGACTGCAGCTTTACTGCGCTGGCAACTGCTAATTATCAGATCAGGAGGCAAGGGAGGAAATGAAGAGGCTCATAAGTGGAGGAGGCCACGCTCCATTGTACCCAGCCTAGACAATCCGAGCATTAGATGGATTAGTACTAGTATTCAGCTGCAGACGATGAGGGATTGATACAGCAGATACTTTTGCATCTGTTATTTTACTTTTTTAGAACCTTTGCGAGCAGTACACCTCTGCGTCTTTTTTAGTCGTTTGTCCTCTTCTTGGTTTGCGGATGGCGGTGCTTATACTATGACATTTTCTGTGTCTATGGTGGGTTTATAGTACAGTGCGGCTGCTCCATCTAGTGTTATTACAGGAGTGTGTAATAATAATCTCAGCGCTGCCAATGATCCCGAGCATTCTGCCCCAGAATACACCACAGACCCCAGTAATACCTGCGGCTCTGCCTGGATGAGCACGGACACAAAGGGTTAAGACTCGCGGTTACATTGTATCAGCAGAGCGGCCATATTTCATTTTTATGGAAGTCATTCAATCTGCAATGTGCCTTCTCTGATATACTCGGCTATTACGGTGCGCACATGAGAACACATCTTTTATTACCACACGTCTCTGATTTTCCATCACTGTGTAAGTGATATATCTGTAGAGTAATGGAGGCGCAAATATCAGGAGCCATGTCACCATATTAGAGACCCCAGCAGCCCCATGTAACAGCTGCTTCATATGGAGCCTTGTTCTCAGCAGTCTGTGGTATGGATGGTATGAAAAAAGCCCCACCATCCTACCCCTTAATAATACCACCAGTCTGCCCCCTAATAATACCACCAGCCTGGCCCCTAATACTACCACCAGCCTACCCCCTAATAATAGCACCAGCCTGCCCCCTAATAATTCCATCAGTCTGCCCCATAATAATACCATCAATCTGCCCCCTAATGCTACCAGGAGTCTGCCCCTAATAATACCACCAGTCGGCCCCCTAATACTAGCAGCAGTCTGCCCCCTGATAATAGTACCAACAGGCTGCTCCTTGATAATAGTATCACCTGTTTTCCCCTGATAAAACTACCAGTGCCAGTTTGCCACCTGATATTACCAGCAGTCTGCCCCTGATAATAATACCAGCAGTCTGCCCCTGATAATAATACCAGCAGTCTGCCCCTGATAATAATACCAGCAGTCTGCCACTCATAATAATACCAGCAGTCAGCACCACTGATAATAGTGCCATCAGTTTTCCCCCTGATAATACCAGCAGTCTGCCCCCTGATAATAGTACCTGCATTCTGCCCCTGATAATACTACCAGCAGTCTGCCCCCTGATAATAGTACCTGCAGCCTGCCCCTGATAATATCAGCAGTCAGCCCCCTGATAATACCAGCAGTCTGCCCCTGATAATAGTACCTGCAGTCTGCCCCTGATAATAGTACCTGCAGTCTGCCCCCTGATAATAGTACCTGCAGTCTGCCCCCTGATAATACTACCAGCAGTCTGCCCCTGATAATAGTACCTGCAGTCTGCCCCTGATAATACTACCAGCAGTCTGCCCCCTGATAATAGTACCTGCAGTCTGCCCCCAGATAATACTACCAGCAGTCTGCCCCTGATAATAATACCAGCAGTCAGCCCCCCTGATAATAGTACCTGCAGTCTGAACCTGATAATACCAGCAGTCAGCCCCCCTGATAATACCAGCAGTCATGCCCCCCTGATAATAGTGCCTGCAGTCTGCCCCTGCTAATACTACCAGCAGTCAGCCCCCTGATAATAGTACCTGCAGTCTGCCCCTGATAATAATACCAGCAGTCAGCCCCCCTGATAATATAACCTGCAGTCAGCCCCCCTGATAATACCAGCAGTCTGCCCCTGATAATACCACCAGTCAGCCCCCCTGATAATAGTACCTGCAGTCTGCCCCTGATAATACCAGAAGTCAGCCCCCCTGATAATAGTACCTGCAGTCGGCCCCTGATAATACCAGCAGTCTGCCCCCTGATAATACCAGCAGTCTACCCCTGATAATAGTACCTGCAGTCTGCCCCCTTATAATAGTACCTGCAGTCTGCCCCTGATAATAGTACCTGCAGTCTGCCCCTGATAATAATACCAGCAGTCAGCCCCCCTGATAATATAACCTGCAGTCTGCCCCTGATAATACCAGAAGTCAGCCCCCCTGATAATAGTACCAGCAGTCACCCCCCCTGATAATAGTACCTGCAGTCTGCCCCTGATAATAGTACCAGCAGTCACCCCCCCTGATAATAATACCAGCAGTCAGCCCTCGGATAAATGATAGTGCCACTGTTTTCCCCTGGCACATAATACCAGCTTTCTGTCCTTTACATGATGATCATTTCTGTTTGCCTTCAGTGTCATTTTTATGCAGCAATATAGTTTGAGCCACTAGGGGTAGCTGAGTACAGAAGTTGATGGGCGCTGTGGATGTGGCTGGCTCCTCCTAGTGGTGGCTAATGGCAGCACTTTGTTGGGTTATTTGCCTGCTCTGCTGGGAGTCTATGAGATCACTTTTTCTTCTTACTTCTGAACGTCTCTGACACCATGTGGCCCAAACAGTCCCTAACATCAGCCCGACATACATACTCCTCAGAAGTGTTATCAATGAGTCGGTCTCTTCTATGGGGCGGCCATCACTCTTAGCGGCCACCTACTCCTGGGTGCTGACGGGTGGAAAACGTCCCATTTCACTAACAGCCCAGGAGAGGCTCGTTCTGCCCCCTGTATGGGAGGTGTACACCAATCAATCAATCAAATTTATTATCGCCAAGTACATATTACATATATACAAGGAATTCTTTGTGGCAAAGAGGCAACATAATATATAACAACAGATACAACAAGTAACATCTAACAAGACAGATACAGTATATAGTCTACACATGACGATTTAATTGTTGAACAGAGAGTGGATAGAAGCTGTTCATATGGCGGTTGGTGCTGCATTTGGGGACTCTGAAGCGACGTCCTGAAGGGAGTAGTTGGAATGAGGAGTGTCCCGGGTGAGAGGGATCGGATGAAATTTTCAATGCGTGGGATCGAATACTCTTATAAAGATCCTGGATTTTAGGCAGGGGGGAGCCTATAATTCTCTCTGCTGTTCTGAAAGTCCTTTGTAAGCGGAGTTTGTCATGCGCAGTGGCTCCCCCATACCAGACTATCAGAGAGGAACAAATCACAGATCTGATGACAGCATAAAGAATAAGATCAGCAGATTCTTAGACAAACCATATCTTTTCAGCTGACGCAGGAAGAACATCCTCTGTTGTGCTTTTCTTATAACGGCATCCACGTTTTTCCCCCATTTAAGATCATGAGAGATGATAACACCAAGGAATTTGGTCTCTGTGACCCTAAGAACCACTTCGTCATGGATGTAGATTGGAAGTATCTCATGTTGATCTTTCCTAAAATCCACAACCATCTCAGAAGTTTTTTTAGTGTTGAGTACAAGATTATTGGCTTTACACCAGTCACATATTCTTTCCACCTCACTCCGATACAAGTCTTCAGCATTTCCCCTGATGAGACCAATCAGTGTCATATCATCGGCAAATTTCAAGATTTTTACTGAGTCTGCTGAAGAGATGCAATCATTCGTATAGAGAGAAAACAGTAACGGGGACAAAACACACCCCTGAGGTGCCCCGATGTTTGTGACCAAGGTGTCCGAAGTGAATGGTCCAACTTTTACACTCTGTATCCTGGCTGTCAGGAAGTTATAAATCCACAAGCATAAGTTAAGAGGGACTCCAAGAGCTACCATTTTCTTATGAAGTAAATTCGGATCAATGGTATTGAACGCTGAGCTAAAGTCCATGAAAAGAATCCGGACATATGAGTGCAGTTCATCTGTATGATCCAAAATGTACTTCAGTGCCAGATTGACAGTGTCGTTTGCCGAACGATTCTCCTTATAGGCAAACTGAAGCGGGTCCCATAGCTTCTGCGTGAATTTTATCAGGTGGGACATCATAATTCTTTCGAAGACTTTCATAGCTACAGGTGTGAGTGCTACTGGTCTATAGTCGTTCAACTCAGAGGATCCCACTTTCTTGGGGACAGGGATAATTGTGGAATTTTTCCAACACTGAGGTACAACGCACTCTTTCAGTGACACATTGTATATATTTGTCAGTATAGGGGCAAGCTGGGTAGCACATACTTTCAGACACATTGGAGATACACCATCAGGGCCAGGTGCCTTTTTGACCTTAAGTCCCTTCAGGATGCGTATCATCTCTGCCTCGGAGATCACTACTTGGGTGTTGCACAATGAATGATCTTTATATGAACAGACTGAGGAGCTTAGAGATGAATAGCCACTGTGTGTAGAGCTTGCCTCAAATCTGCAGTAGAATTCATTTAACTCTGCTGCCAGACTTCTGCTGGGGTTCACTATAGTGGGGTGGCTTTTATAATTGGTGACCTCTCTTAATCCTCTCCATGCAGATCTAGTATCTTTTGATGAGAACCTTTCCTCCAGAATCTTTGCATACTCGTGTTTGGCTAACTTGATCTCTTTAGATAGCGAGTTCCTAAGTTTCTTGAATTCAGTAATATCGCCTGCTTTATAAGCCTCCTCTTTTCTCTTACGGATCAACCTGACTTTGTTTGTAAACCACGGCTTGTTGTTTCCCCGAAAGTGGACAGGTTTGGATGGAATAAACGTGTCTGGATGGAGTACTGTGGTACTGATTGCCGCTGTATGTTGGAGGTACTCTCAGTACCCTCAGTACCCTCGGCCTGGGGTGTACATAGATATCATGGGTCCACATAGCAGAAGTTCTAATTAGGCACCCCAAAAATAAATATTCGGCGGGTTTTACTTGTGGTTTTGGCTACAAATACTGAAAAAAGGGTCAATATGGACTTTTGCTACATCCAGTAGGGGACGCTACAGTTCCTGTCCTATTCCTCTTTGAAGATGATGTCTGCAGAGCGTTGCACGGCCTCTTCGTCTCCACAAGTATAAACGATGAGGGGATTCATGCTGTAATGTGTGATGGAGATTATCACCGGTGATTCCCCTCAATGTCAAATCCATTGCACTGACCCCGGGTGCAGGTGAGAATACCTGGGGGCAAAGCCCAAATATTACCGCTCCAAATGTATCTATGGCTTTCTCCCCACTGTGTGGATACTCAGACATCTGGTGATGAAAGGGTTACTGGTCAATAATAACAGGAAACCAAATCCAGGGGGTCAAATCCTAGAAGATGCAGATGAATAGAAGGATGTTTATCGCCACCTGGTGTTGTATTGTGATCATTACACTGGCTATAACCGTCGGATAAATTTTACTGATGCAAGTGTAGCAAACCTTTCTTTTCACTTATGTCCAATGTGTATATGCAAGAAAGTTTTCATTTTCTGTCAGCAAGCCAAAATCTTCATAAAGGCACAGTCAGACGGCTGTAGAAAAGGGACGATGATCGCAATGCTCGGCTGGCTGCTCTCCTGACCTGAGCATGAAAGATGCATAGAAATACATGGCCATGCTCAGGTCAGAAGCTGCAATTGTCGCCTGTGTTATTCGGCCGTCTGACTGCGCCTTTAGACCTTCTTCACATATCCTTTTTTAAGGACCGCAAACAAATACGGACACACGCACACCCATTGTATTCAGTAGTGGTGTGGACAAGTCAGGTTTTCTTTCACATTGCATGGACAAAATGTGTGCTGCACACTGAAAACACATGGATGACGTGTAGCACATACCGCTGCCTGGTAACATGTGGTACAGTTTGCGCTGTTCCCTGGCATCGCAACCAGGAGAAAATGATGGGAGTTGTTTTTAGCACCCGCTGTGTCTCTCCTGTGTTAAAGAATCAAATAAAAAAAGCGGCGTGGGCTCCCAAGCAATTTTCAGAACCAGCAGATGGAAAGCCAACGGCTGGGGGCAGATGTTAATAATCTGGGACAAGGAACAATACCTCATGAGTGTCCCAGGCCATTAATAACAGCTCAGAGCTGTCTGCTTAGCCTTTACTGGTGAATTTACAGGGGACCCAAGAAAATGATGTAGGGTCCCCCTATAAATTCAAACCAGCAAAGGCTAAACAGAAAGCTGTCTGTTGAAATTAATAGTCTGGGAAACGGCCATGGATCTTGCCCCCCCCCCCCAAGCTCCCAACATAAAACCCTCAGCTGCTCCAGAAATGGCGCATCCATAAGATGCTTAGCCTTGTTCTTCCCACTTGCCCTGTGGTGGTGTCAAGTGAGGTAATAGCATTGGGGTTGGTGGGTTGATATTACTTTTGTAATAACAGGTTACATCAAGCCCAGGGGTCAGTAATGGAGAGCTGTGAGCTGTTATTAATAACCTGGAAACTTTATGAGGTGTTGTCCCCATTGTCCTACGCAGCATTCTTCCCTGGGGTGAGCTTGGTCACAGCTCCAATCCCCAGGCTTTCCTAAACATCCACTTTCCTCTCTCTTCACTCTGCTCTTGGGACGAGCTCCTCACAGCTCCTGTCCCTTGTACAGACTTTCACAGACTGCAACTCACTAACTCCACCTCCAGCCCAGAACTTATAGGAAAGCTCCCCTGAAACTGGGCAAGTGAGGACACTGGTCCCACCGCTGCACTAAGACAACACAAGGTAAGGATAGACAGACAGCAAAAGGAGCAGGGTAACAAAAATACAACACTTAGCCTTCTGCTGTAAAGCACCGCAAAGCAGGATCACGACACCAGATACACCATAAGCAGCTGAGGCACCACCGCTCCCAGCAAGCTCCTTCCTGCAGTAAGGACGCTGGAGCATGAACTCTAACACTGATGGTCAGCTGATTCATCAGGTGACCATTTAAAGGATGGTGGGAGTGGTCACCACCTGCATCAGCAAACTCCGCAGCAATGTAATTACACCAGCGGCCACCGGGGGAAAAACAGACATTAACCCCCGATAGCCTGAAAGGAAAAAAGTTTATATGTGAGAATCCAGATCTGCCATGGATCCAAAAATGGATCATGACACTTGGTTTATCTTCATATCAACACAGGGTTAGACACTCCACTCATAGAACCGGCCTACCGGGTGACACCTCCAGTGTTGGCAATGATGAAAGCTGAAGTGGATGACATGTTGAATATGGGGGGTCACAGTTCCTTCCCATAGCCCATGGGCAACCAGTGTAGTGTTGGTGCCAAGAAAGACAAGAATACTCGCTTCTGTGTGGACTATAGGCAACTCAATGAGGTCAAAACCAATTTATTTGGCAACGAATCATTCAAGGAATAGGAGAATGTCAACACGTACTACAAGAACTCTCGCCCATGGAATGGCGAGCAAAAGGAGAAGGGGAGTGTAAGAAGAAGGACCAGACCGGGGGTACCTCTCTTGCGCTGGGTCCGGAACTGTCAGGGCTGTCACCTTTGTTGTCCGGGGGGGAAAGCTTAGAAACCCAGACCGACCTTTGCACTCAACAGCAGGGGGCGTTGCTAAGCTAAAAAGGCCAGAGCGTGCAAAAAAAAAAAAAGCAGGGACACTTGGCAGGAACATGCAGAGCGCAGCAGGGGAAGTTTGGTGCTCTGTCCTCTGAGCACCGTGCAGGCCTGTGCTATAGAGTCCCTGCAACCACATACAGAGACTGTGACCAGAGACCTGCCTTGTGCCCGTGTAGGGGAGTGAATTGAAACGTCCCCTTTAATGACACCTCCATTCCACGGAGCTGTCCCGGCCGCAATGTCAGGTTTGGTGAAGACCATGGGCTCCAGGAGTGTTGAATCCCCGGCTGGATGAAGTTGGATGGCAGAGCAGCACGCGGAGCTTCCGGGCTGACGCCGACAGGAGGAACCTTGTGTACCGGAACCCTCATTGTTGATTCGTCAGGGACTGGAAATGGCTCCCACCCGAGAGGAACCGCAGCCGGAAAAGCGGAGGCCAGCGGAGCTACCACCAGAAGGAGGAGCAGTGACCAAAGCAGCCAGTAGGCCAGGCATGAGCGTTACCACCATCCAGCATCCGGAGAGGGTGAGTGAGCCTCGACCCCTTGCCCCTGAGGGATGGTCCCGCTCTCCGCCCCCTTACACAGCCGCTGTCTCCTATCAGAGTGTCTCCTTGGGGGGTGCATCCGCATTTCCCTACTCGGTGACCTCTGCAGCACCCTCCGCCGTTGCAGCCCACTTCCCCCCAACACCGGAGGGACCCTTCCCCACCCCCAGGCAGGTGGCCTGGGTGATACAGAAAAAGAAGCAATGGGAAAAGAAGGTGTGGGCCGAGCTGTGGCAGGGTGGAAGCACCCTGGCGGGTTGGTGTACCCGAGGTTGGCTGGCATATATGGACATTGAGTGGGGGTACAGCTTCATCAGAGAAGACGGGACCAACGCGAAGGTCCACGTAAACCCGGCCTCCATAAAATTTGGCAGGGCCCTGTAGGAGGGCGATGAAGTGTCCTTCTTTAAAGAAGACTTGCTGGGGTATTGTGTGGTTGCGGTAACCCTCTTAAGCGAGGATGACATGGGGCTTTTCCCATAGCCAGAGCAGGCTGCCCTATCACCAACTATGTCCGCGCTGCATCTCCCCCCTGGATGACACACGACTCTGCGGCTGCAGAGACGTACATCGGTAGCCACTGACAGCAGAATTCGGCAACAGATGAGATGGACCGGGACATCTGCCGCTGAGTACTGTCTCTTTAAGGAAAAAAAAAGTTGCTCTCGTTGCGCCTGGAAAATATATTACGGTAGGGACTGTTCCGCGTCCCTACAATGAGCATGCCCCACTCTATGGGAAGGACACGGCCGGACGGCCAATGTGAACGTTAAAAATAATTTTGTTAATTATTGTTTTTGTTACACCTGTTGTGCCCATTCTGCTAGAAAAGCAGAGACTGCCAGAAAAGTACTGGACGACCTGAACCACGGGCCACATGTTTGAGCAAAAGAAAGCCTGCTCCCCTTAAGGAAAGGGGGAGCCCTACCTCAAAGAGACTGACGGCCCCTAAAAAGAATGGGACGTATGTTGTGAATATGTTGTATATATATCAATGGACTTAACCTGGAGGACTGTGAGCCCGGCTTGCACTCTCTAAGTACGGACTGTGGTGCGTTATTGTACCGATAAGAAGACTCTTCAGATTGTTTTACATACAGTTTAAATATTGTAGCTTGTTTGGTCGGGACGACCAAATTTTAAGAATGGAGAATGTAGGGGAGTGAATTGAAATGTTCCCTTTAATTCCACCTACCCTTTAAGGAGTTCTAATAAAATTATATTGTAAATGTACAGATATTATTATGCTCCGGTACTGCTACACTATTGTGTATTACCCCCTTTCTCATTGGTACTGCCACATTATATGTGTTACCATGTTGTACACATCGTAATATATTTTGTTGTATTATGTTCTACATAAAAATGCATAGGTTAGGGTAAGCTGGTGCATCCTTCGGGTTCAGTAGTGGAGGGCACTATTAGTGAAGAGTTCATAGGTATGGGTAAGCGTAGTTCTGTTGTGGGCCACTAGATGGGGGTATACTAGTGAGTCTTGTTAGGTATAGCTATAGGAAGTTCACATAGGGTTAACTGTAGGAGGAGCTGCTATGGGTTAAGCAAGTGTAGGAGATAGGAACAGTTCAGAAGGCGAGCACGCCCAAAGTGTCCACAAGGGCTCCAAGCACAGGACACCATAGCAACTATGCAACGTTATGAAGAAGAAAAGCACGGGCACAGTCAGATGGGTGCTGGATATGACCAAAGCATCCGGGAAATTGCAGTTTAAGACAACAGCAGAAACGAGAAGGAATACGTGGTCCAAAAGTCGTGCAGGGCTCAGAATATTCACCATGTAGCAGATCTTAAATAGGGCTGAAGCTCGCAAATCTGGGGCGAAACGGATGAACGGGATCCCCTAAGTCCTGAGGTCCTACAGGAGTGATGCTGCGGTACCGCCAAGGGTGCTACTACCCCGGAATGTGCGTGAGGACAAAGAAAGCAGGAAAGGGAAAGTCCAAAAGTGCAGGAGGAATGCTTTGTGGACTGTAATGTAACTGATGTGTCCGGGAACAGTGAAGAGCAAAGTAAAATTGTTTGGTTGCCATCTGAGCTGGTATCTGTGTCCATTCTTTCTACCCTGTGCACAGAAATTGAGTGTGCAGGAGCTGTGCCACACGGCAGTAAAATTCCTGATGGTGAACCAGAACCCCTAAGGCTGAGTTCACACGTGGCGTTTTTTTCGCGTTTCCGCAGCGGTTTTAACCGCGCGATTTTGCCGCGAAAACGCGAAAAATAAGCATCCCATGCATTCCTATGGGATTCCGCAATGCTGTGCTAATGCTGCGGTTTTTACCGCGGCGGAATCGCTTCGCGGTAAAATCCGCAGCATGCTCATTAATTTGCGGAATCGCGGCGATCCCGCACCCATAGGAATGCATTGTTCCGCTTACTTCCTGCATGTGGCTGTGCACACCATGCGGAAAGTAAGCAGAACATTTGCGGATGGTACCCACGGTCCGGAGGAGAGGAGACTGTCCTCCGGGCTTTGGGTACCATATCCCTGTAAAAAATAGAATTTAAAATGAAAAATATTGTTATTCTCACCTTCCGGCGTCCCGCGCAGCCTTCCCGCCTCTCTCCACGCTCCCGGTCCCAGTAATCCTTTGCAAGAATGACCGCGATGACGTCCGTTCTCGCGGGATCGCGAAGTCTCGCAGTCATTCGCGCGACGTCATCGCGAATAACCGCAAGACATCGCGATCCCGCGAGAATGGACGTTATCGCGAACATTTTCGCAAAGGATTACTGGAAACGGATGCGTGAGACGCCGGAAGGTGAGAATAACACCGTTTTTTATTTTTTTTTACATTCTATCTTTTACTACTGATGCTGCATAGGCGGCCTCAGTAGTAAAAAGTTGGTCACACTGGTCAAACACTATGTTTGACGAGTGTGACCAACCTGTCAATCAGCTCTCCAAGCGATGCTACAGATCGCTTGGAAAACACTAGCATTTTGCAAGCTAAATACGCTTGCAAAATGCTAGTTTTTCCGCGGGAATTTAAAATGCGATTTTCCCGTGGAATGGAATTCTACTGTCCTAGCCCCTTCTTACACCCGTATCTCTGTATACAGGAAGCTCCCCCTATTGGTGACTGCAGACAAGATCTTATCATGTGTCTCTGTATACAGGGAGCTCCCCCTAGTGATAGCGGCAGACAGGATCTTATCATGTATCTCTGTATACAGAGAGCTCCCCCTAGTGGTGGCTCCAGACAGGATCTTATCATGTGTCTCTATACAGGGAGCTCCCCCTAATGGTGGCTGCAGACAGGATCTTATCATGTATCTCTGTATACAGGGAACTCCCCCTAGTGGTGACTGCAGACAGGATCTTATCATGTATCTCTGTATACAGGGAGCTCCCCCTAGTGGTGGCTGCAGACAGGATCTTATCATGTATCTCTGTAGACAGGGAGCTCCCCCTAGTGGTGGCTGCAGACAGGATCTTATCATGTATCTCTGTATACAGGGAGCTCCCCTTAATGGTGGCTGCAGACAGGATCTTATCATGTATCTCTGTATACAGGGAACTCCCCCTAGTGGTGACTGCAGACAGGATCTTATCATGTATCTCTGTATACAGGGAGCTCCCCCTGGTGGTGGCTGCAGACAGGTTCTTATCATGTATCTCTGTAGACAGGGAGCTCCCCCTAGTGGTGGCTGCAAACAGGATCTTATCATGTATCTCTATACAGGGAGCTCCCCCTAATGTTGGCTGCAGACAGGATCTTATCATGTATCTCTGTATACAGGGAACTCCCCCTAGTGGTGACTGCAGACAGGATCTTATCATGTATCTCTATACAGGGTGCTCCCCCTGGTGGTGGCTGCAGACAGGTTCTTATCATGTTTCTCTGCATACAGGGAGCTCCAGCTAGTGGTGGCTGCAGACAGGTTCTTATCATGTATCTCTGTATACAGGGAGCTCCACCTAGTGGTGGCTGCAGACAGGATCTTATCATGTATCTCTGTATACAGGGGGCTCCCCCAAGTGGTGACTGCAGACAGGATCTTATCATGTATCTCTGTATATAGGGAGTTCCCCTTAGTGGTGGCTGCAGACAGGTTCTTATCATGTTTCTCTGCATACAGGGAGCTCCAGCTAGTGGTGGCTGCAGACAGGTTCTTATCATGTATCTCTGTATACAGGGAGCTCCACCTAGTGGTGGCTGCAGACAGGATCTTATCATGTGTCTTTGTTTACAGGGAGCTCCCCCTAGTGGTGGCTGCAGACAGAATCTTATGTATCACTTCATACAGGGAGCTCGCCCTAGTGGTGGCTACAGACAGAATCTTATCATGTATCTCTGTATACAGGGAGCTCCCCCTAGTGGTGGCTGCAGACAGGATGCTATCATGTATCTTAGTATACAGAGAGCTCAACCTAGTGGTGGCTGCAGACAGGATCTTACCATGTATCTCTGTGTACAGGGAGCTCCCCCTAGTGGTGGCTGCAGACAAGATCTTATCATGTATCTCTGTATACAGGGAGCTCCCCCTAGTGGTGGCTGCAGACAGGATCTTATGTATCTCTGTATACAGGGAGGTCCTCCTAGTGATGGCTGCAGACAGGATTTTATCATGTATCTATGTATACAGGGAGCTCCCCCTAGTGGTGGCTGCAGACAGGATCTTATGTATCTCTGTATACAGGGAGCTCCCCCTAGTGGTGACTGCAGACATGATCTTATCATGTATCTCTGTATGCAGAGAGCTTCCCTTAATGGTGGCTGCAGACAGGATCTTATCATGTATCTCTGTATACAGGGAACTCCCCCTAGTGGTGACTGCAGACAGGATCTTATCATGTAATTCTATATACAGGGAACTCCCCCTAGTGGTGACTGCAGATAGGATCCTATCATGTGTCTTTGTATACAGGGAGCTCCCCCTAGTGGTGGCTGCAGACAGAAACTTATGTATCACTACATACCGGTAGCTCCCCCTAGTGGTGGCTGCAGACAGAATATCATGTATCTCTGTATACAGGGAGCTCCCCCTAGTGGTGACTGCAGACAGGATCTTATCATGTGTCTTTGTTTACAGGGAGCTCCCCCTAGTGGTGGCTGCAGACAGAATCTTATGTATCACTACATACAGGGAGCTCGCCCTAGTGGTGGCTACAGACAGAATCTTATCATGTATCTCTGTATGCAGGGAGCTCCCCCTAGTGGTGGCTGCAGACAGGATGCTATCATGTATCTCTGTATACAGAGAGCTCAACCTAGTGGTGGCTGCAGACAGGATCTTACCATGTATCTCTGTGTACAGGGAGCTCCCCCTAGTGGTGGCTGCAGACAAGATCTTATCATGTATCTCTGTATACAGGGAGCTTCCCCTAGTGGAGGCTGCAGACAGGATCTTATCATGTATCTCTGTATACAGGGAGCTCCCCCTAGTGGTTGCTGCAGACAGGATCTTATCATGTATCTCTGAATACAGGGAGCTCCCCCTAGTGGTGGCTGCAGACAGGATCTTATCATGTATCTCTGTATACAGGGAACTCCCCTAGTGGTGACTGCAGACAGGATCTTATCATGTATCTCTGTATACAGGGAGCTCCCCCTAGTGGTGACTGCAGACAAGATCTTATCACGTGTCTTTGTATACAGGGAGCTCCCCCTAGTGGTGGCTGCAGACAGAATCTTATGTATCACTACATACCGGTAGCTCCCCCTAGTGGTGGCTGCAGACAGAATATTATCATGTATCTCTGTATACAGGGAGCTCCCCCTAGTGGTGGCTGCAGACAGGATCTTATCATGTATCTCTGTATACAAGGAGCTCCCCCTAGTGGTGGCTGCAGACAGGATCTTATCATGTATCTCTGTATACAGGGAGCTCCCCCTAGTGGTGGCTGCAGACAGGATCTTATCATGTATCTCTGTATACAGGGAGCTCCCCTTAGTGGTGACTGCAGACAGGATCTTATGTATCTCTGTATACAGAGAGCTTCCCCTAGTGGTGGCTGCAGACAGGATCTTATCATGTATCTCTATACAGAGAGCTCCCCCTAGTGGTGGCTGCAGACAGAATCTTATCATGTATCTCTGTATACAGGGAGCTCCCCTAGTGGTGGCTGCAGATGGGATCTTATCATGTATCTCTATACAGGGAGGTCCTCCTAGTGATGGCTGCAGACAGGATTTTATCTTGTATCTATGTATACAGGGAGCTCCCCCTAGTGGTGGCTGCAGACAGGATCTTATCATGTATCTCTGTATACAGGGAGCTCCCCCTAGTGGTGACTGCAGACAGGATCTTATCATGTATCTCTGTATACAGAGAGCTTCCCCTAGTGGTGGCTGCAGACAGGATCTTATGTATCTCTGTATACAGAGAGCTCCCCCTAGTGGTGACTGCAGACAGGATCTTATCATGTATCTCTCTTTACAGAGAGCTCCCCCTAGTGGTGACTGCAGACAGGATCTTATCATGTATCTCTGTATACGGGGAGCTCCCCCCTAGTGGTGGATGCAGACAGGATCCTATCATGTATCTCTGTATACAGGGAGCTCCCCCTAGTGGTGGCTGCAGACATTATCTTATCGTGTATCTCTCTATACAGGGAGCTTCCCCTAGTGGTGGCTGCAGACAGGATCTTATCGTGTATCTCTCTATACAGAGAGCTTCCCCTAGTGGTGGCTGCAGACAGGATGTTATCATGTATCTCTGTATACAGAGAGCTCCCCCTAGTGGTGGCTGCAGACAGAATCTTATCATGTATCTCTGTATACAGGGAGCTCCCCCTAGTGGTGGCTGCAGACAGGATCTTATCATGTATCTCTGTATACAGGGAGGTCCTCCTAGTGATGGCTGCAGACAGGATTTTATCTTGTATCTATGTATACAGGGAGCTCCCCCTAGTGGTGGCTGCAGAAAGGATCTTATCATGTATCTCTGTATACAGGGAGCTCCCCCTAGTGGTGACTGCAGACAGGATCTTATCATGTATCTCTGTATACAGAGAGCTTCCCCTAGTGGTGGCTGCAGACAGGATCTTATCATGTATCTCTGTATACAGAGAGCTCCCCCTAGTGGTGACTGCAGACAGGATCTTATCATGTATCTCTCTTTACAGAGAGCTCCCCTAGTGGTGACTGGAGACAGGATCTTATCATGCATCTCTTTATACAGGGGGCTCCCCCTAGTGGTGGCTGCAGATAGGATCTTATCGTATATCTCTCTATACAGGGAGCTCCCTCTAGTGGTGGCTGCAGACATGACCTCATCATGTATCTCTGTATACAGAGTGCTCACCCTAGTGGTGGCTGCAGACAGGATCTTATCATGTATCTCTGTATACAGGGAGCTCCCCCTAGTGGTTACTGCAGACAGGATCTTATCATGTATCTCTGTATACAGAGAGCTTCCCCTAGTGGTGGCTGCAGACAGGATGTTATCATGTATCTCTGTATACAGAGAGCTCCCCCTAGTGGTGGCTGCAGACAGAATCTTATCATGTATCTCTGTATACAGGGAGCTCCCCCTAGTGGTGGCTGCAGACAGGATCTTATCATGTATCTCTGTATACAGGGAGGTACTCCTAGTGATGGCTGCAGACAGGATTTTATTATGTATCTATGTATACAGGGAGCTCCCCCTAGTGGTGGCTGCAGACAGGATCTTATCATGTATCTCTGTATACAGGGAGCTCCCCCTAGTGGTGACTGCAGACAGGATCTTATCATGTATCTCTGTATACAGAGAGCTTCCCCTAGTGGTGGCTGCAGACAGGATCTTATCATGTATCTCTGTATACAGAGAGCTCCCCCTAGTGGTGACTGCAGACAGGATCTTATCATGTATCTCTCTATACAGAGAGCTCCCCCTAGTGGTGACTGCAGACAGGATCTTATCATGCATCTCTTTATACAGGGGGCTCCCCCTAGTGGTGGCTGCAGACAGGATCTTATCATGTATCTCTGTATACAGGGAGCTCCCCCTAGTGGTGACTGCAGACAGGATCTTATCATGTATCTCTGTATACAGAGAGCTTCCCCTAGTGGTGGCTGCAGACAGGATCTTATCATGTATCTCTGTATACAGAGAGCTCCCCCTAGTGGTGACTGCAGACAGGATCTTATCATGTATCTCTCTTTACAGAGAGCTCCCCTAGTGGTGACTGGAGACAGGATCTTATCATGCATCTCTTTATACAGGGGGCTCCCCCTAGTGGTGGCTGCAGATAGGATCTTATCGTATATCTCTCTATACAGGGAGCTCCCTCTAGTGGTGGCTGCAGACATGACCTCATCATGTATCTCTGTATACAGAGTGCTCACCCTAGTGGTGGCTGCAGACAGGATCTTATCATGTATCTCTGTATACAGGGAGCTCCCCCTAGTGGTTACTGCAGACAGGATCTTATCATGTATCTCTGTATACAGAGAGCTTCCCCTAGTGGTGGCTGCAGACAGGATGTTATCATGTATCTCTGTATACAGAGAGCTCCCCCTAGTGGTGGCTGCAGACAGAATCTTATCATGTATCTCTGTATACAGGGAGCTCCCCCTAGTGGTGGCTGCAGACAGGATCTTATCATGTATCTCTGTATACAGGTAGGTACTCCTAGTGATGGCTGCAGACAGGATTTTATTATGTATCTATGTATACAGGGAGCTCCCCCTAGTGGTGGCTGCAGACAGGATCTTATCATGTATCTCTGTATACAGGGAGCTCCCCCTAGTGGTGACTGCAGACAGGATCTTATCATGTATCTCTGTATACAGAGAGCTTCCCCTAGTGGTGGCTGCAGACAGGATCTTATCATGTATCTCTGTATACAGAGAGCTCCCCCTAGTGGTGACTGCAGACAGGATCTTATCATGTATCTCTCTATACAGAGAGCTCCCCCTAGTGGTGACTGCAGACAGGATCTTATCATGCATCTCTTTATACAGGGGGCTCCCCCTAGTGGTGACTGCAGACAGGATCTTATCATGCATCTCTGTATACAGGGAGCTCCCCCCTAGTGGTGGATGCAGACAGAATCCTATCATGTATCTCAGTATACAGGGAGCTCCCCCTAGTGGTGGCTGCAGACAGGATCTTATCGTGTATCTCTCCATACAGGGAGCTTCCCCTAGTGGTGGCTGCAGACAGGATCTTATTGTGTATCTCTCTATACAGGGAGCTCCCCCTAGTGGTGGCTGCAGATAGGATCTTATCGTGTATCTCTCTATACAGGGAGCTCCCCCTAGTGGTGGCTGCAGACAGGACCTCATCATGTATCTCTGTATACAGAGCGCTCACCCTAGTGGTGGCTGCAGACAGGATCTTACCATGTATCTCTGTATACAGGAAGCTTCCCCTAGTGGTGGCCGCAGACAGGATCTTATCATGATTGTCTGTATACAGGGAGCTTCCCCTAGTGGTGGCTGCAGACCGGATCTTATCATGTATCTCTGTATACAGGGAGCTCCCCCTAGTGGTGGCTGCAGACAGGATCTTATCATGTATCTGTATACAGGGAGCTCTCCCTAGTGGTGGCTGCAGACAGGATCTTATCATGTATCTCTGTATACAAGGAGTTCCCCCTAGTGGTGGCTGCAGATAGGATCTTATCATGTTTCTCTGTATACAAGGAGCTCTCCCTAGTGGTGGCTGCAGACAGGATCTTATCATGTATCTCTGTATACAGGGAGCTTAACCTAGTGGTGGTTGCACACTGGATCTTATTATGTATCTCTGTATACAGGGAACTCCCCTTAGTGGTGGCTGCAGACAGGATCCTATCATGTATGTCTGTATACAGGGAGCTCCCCCTAGTGGTGACTGCAGACAGGATCTTATCATGTATCTCTGTATACAGGAAGCTCCTCCTAGTGGAGGCTGCAGATAGGATCTTATCATGAATCTCTGTATACAGGGAGCTCCCCCTTGTGGTGACTGCAGACAGGATCTTATCATGTATCTCTGTATACAGGGAGCTCCCCTTAGCTGTGGCTGCAGACAGGATCTTACCATATATCTCTGTATACAGGGAGCTCCATCTAGTGGTGGCTGCAGACAGCTTCTTATGTATCTCTGTATACAGGGAGCTCCCCCTAGTGGTGACTGCAGACAGGATCTTATCATGTAACTCTGTATACAGGGAGCTCCCCCTAGTGGTGACTGCAGACAAGATCTTATCATGTAACTCTGTATACAGGGAGCTCCATACTAGTGGTGGCTGCATACAGGTTCTTATCATGCATCTCTGTATACAGGGAGCTCCCCCTAGTGGTGGCTGCAGACAGGATCTTATCATGTATCTCTGTATACAGGGAGCTCCCCCTAGTGGTGGCTGCAGACAGGATCTTATCATGTAACTCTGTATACAGGGAGCTCCACCTAGTGGTGACTGCAGACAGGATCTTATCATGTAACTCTGTATACAGGGAGCTCCCCCTAGTGGTGACTGCAGACAGGATCTTATCATGCATCTCTTTATACAGGGGGCTCCCCCTAGTGGTGACTGCAGACAGGATCTTATCATGCATCTCTGTATACAGGGAGCTCCCCCCTAGTGGTGGATGCAGACAGGATCCTATCATGTATCTCTGTATACAGGGAGCTCCCCCTAGTGGTGGCTGGAGACAGTATCTTATCGTGTATCTCTATACAGGGAGCTTCCCCTAGTGGTGGCTGCAGACAGGATCTTATCGTGTATCTCTCTATACAGGGAGCTCCCCCTAGTGGTGGCTGCAGATAGGATCTTATCGTGTATCTCTCTATACAGGGAGCTCCCCCTATTGGTGGCTGCAGACAGGACCTCATCATGTATCTCTGTATACAGAGCGCTCACCCTAGTGGTGGCTGCAGACAGGATCTTACCATGTATCTCTGTATACAGGAAGCTTCCCCTAGTGGTGGCCGCAGACAGGATCTTATCATGATTGTCTGTATACAGGGAGCTTCCCCTAGTGGTGGCTGCAGACAGGATCTTATCATGTATCTCTGTATACAGGGAGCTCCCCCTAGTGGTGGCTGCAGACAGGATCTTATCATGTATCTCTGTATACAGGGAGCTCTCCCTAGTGGTGGCTGCAGACAGGATCTTATCATGTATCTCTGTATACAGGGAGCTCCCCCTAGTGGTGGCTGCAGACAGGATCTTATCGTGTATTTCTCTATACAGGGAGTTCCCCCTAGTGGTGGCTGCAGACAGGATCTTATCGTGTATCTCTCTATACAGGGAGCTCCCCCCTAGTGGTGGCTGCAGACAGGATCTTATCATGTATCTCTGTATACAGGGAGCTCCCCCTAGTGGTGACTGCAGACGGGATCCTATCATGTAACTCTGTATACAGGGAGCTCCCCCTAGTGGTGACTGCAGACAGGATCTTATCATGTAACTTATCATGTAAACCAGGGGAAGAGTCTTGAGGAGATCATTTGCATATTCCCAGTGCCTTCTGGGATAAGTGAAGAGTCTCCGCGAGCTCAACGATCACTGGGTTTTGGCCGTTGCAGCTGAAAAGAGGAAATCGGAAAACCAGGGGAAGAGTCTTGAGGAGATCATTTGCATATTCCCAGTGCCTTCTGGGATAAGTGAAGAGTCTCCGCGAGCTCAACGATCACTGGGTTTTGGCCGTTGCAGCTGAAAAGAGGAAATCGGAAAACCAGGGGAAGTGTCTTGAGGAGATCATTTGCATATTCCCAGTGCCTTCTGGGATAAGTGAAGAGTCTCCGCGAGCTCAACGATCACTGGGTTTTGGCCGTTGCAGCTGAAAAGAGGAAATCGGAAAACCAGGGGAAGAGTCTTGAGGAGATCATTTGCATATTCCCAGTGCCTTCTGGGATAAGTGAAGAGTCTCCGCGAGCTCAACGATCACTGGGTTTTGGCCGTTGCAGCTGAAAAGAGGAAATCGGAAAACCAGGGGAAGAGTCTTGAGGAGATCATTTGCATATTCCCAGTGCCTTCTGGGATAAGTGAAGAGTCTCCGCGAGCTCAACGATCACTGGGTTTTGGCCGTTGCAGCTGAAAAGAGGAAATCGGAAAACCAGGGGAAGAGTCTTGAGGAGATCATTTGCATATTCCCAGTGCCTTCTGGGATAAGTGAAGAGTCTCCGCGAGCTCAACGATCACTGGGTTTTGGCCGTTGCAGCTGAAAAGAGGAAATCGGAAAACCAGGGGAAGAGTCTGGAGGAGATCATTTGCATATTCCCAGTGCCTTCTGGGATAAGTGAAGAGTCTCCGCGAGCTCAACGATCACTGGGTTTTGGCCGTTGCAGCTGAAAAGAGGAAATCGGAAAACCAGGGGAAGAGTCTGGAGGAGATCATTTGCATATTCCCAGTGCCTTCTGGGATAAGTGAAGAGTCTCCGCGAGCTCAACGATCACTGGGTTTTGGCCGTTGCAGCTGAAAAGAGGAAATCGGAAAACCAGGGGAAGAGTCTGGAGGAGATCATTTGCATATTCCCAGTGCCTTCTGGGATAAGTGAAGAGTCTCCGCGAGCTCAACGATCACTGGGTTTTGGCCGTTGCAGCTGAAAAGAGGAAATCGGAAAACCAGGGGAAGAGTCTGGAGGAGATCATTTGCATATTCCCAGTGCCTTCTGGGATAAGTGAAGAGTCTCCGCGAGCTCAACGATCACTGGGTTTTGGCCGTTGCAGCTGAAAAGAGGAAATCGGAAAACCAGGGGAAGAGTCTGGAGGAGATCATTTGCATATTCCCAGTGCCTTCTGGGATAAGTGAAGAGTCTCCGCGAGCTCAACGATCACTGGGTTTTGGCCGTTGCAGCTGAAAAGAGGAAATCGGAAAACCAGGGGAAGAGTCTGGAGGAGATCATTTGCATATTCCCAGTGCCTTCTGGGATAAGTGAAGAGTCTCCGCGAGCTCAACGATCACTGGGTTTTGGCCGTTGCAGCTGAAAAGAGGAAATCGGAAAACCAGGGGAAGAGTCTGGAGGAGATCATTTGCATATTCCCAGTGCCTTCTGGGATAAGTGAAGAGTCTCCGCGAGCTCAACGATCACTGGGTTTTGGCCGTTGCAGCTGAAAAGAGGAAATCGGAAAACCAGGGGAAGAGTCTGGAGGAGATCATTTGCATATTCCCAGTGCCTTCTGGGATAAGTGAAGAGTCTCCGCGAGCTCAACGATCACTGGGTTTTGGCCGTTGCAGCTGAAAAGAGGAAATCGGAAAACCAGGGGAAGAGTCTGGAGGAGATCATTTGCATATTCCCAGTGCCTTCTGGGATAAGTGAAGAGTCTCCGCGAGCTCAACGATCACTGGGTTTTGGCCGTTGCAGCTGAAAAGAGGAAATCGGAAAACCAGGGGAAGAGTCTTGAGGAGATCATTTGCATATTCCCAGTGCCTTCTGGGATAAGTGAAGAGTCTCCGCGAGCTCAACGATCACTGGGTTTTGGCCGTTGCAGCTGAAAAGAGGAAATCGGAGAATTTTGGCTCATCTTTTTAAGAAATCTCAAGATGGAAGAGGCCAGGAGCCATTTGGTGAGCTGCATTTCTTGCTACATGTTCACAGATTTACCAGTGGAAAAGCCAAACTTCACATGCCACAAATGCAAGCTTGTGACCCTGTTGGAGGAAAAGTTGCAAAATCTCGAAGAGAGGTTAGCTACGTTGAAGATCATTAAGGAAGGTGAAGAGTTCTTGGACAGAGCAGAATTATCTCTTCATGTTACAGAAAGAGAAGAAATTCGAAGTGCACCTGAAGAAACAGAGGAATGGAGACATGTGACCCAGAGAAGCAGGAGGATCAGGAGGCAGTCAGCACCCATACTGCTCAGAAACCAGTACCAGGCTCTCACGCAGGAAAACGATGAAGAAATACATCAGGATAAGACTTTGCCAACAAACAGCAACCTTGTACGCCTTCAGAGTCCTCCTGGATGGAGAAAGAAAAATGTTGTGAAGAAGAAACGGAGAGTGGTGGTCATGGGGGATTCCCTGTTGAGAGGAACAGAGGCCGCTATCTGCAGACCGGATATAACTTCAAGAGAAATGTGCTGTCTTCCAGGTGCAAAAATTAAAGATGTGTCTGACAGGATATCAGGACTCTTCAGACCTACAGATGACTACCCATTCCTGCTACTACATGTGGGGACAAATGACACCGCAAGAAACGACCTGGAAACCATCTGCAGAGACTTTGAAGACTTAGGCAAGAAAGTGAAAGAACTGGGAGCGCAGGTGGTCTTCTCTTCCATCCTCCCAGTGGATGGCCATGGAACAAGGAGGTGGAATAAGATTCTGCAGGTGAACAACTGGCTACGTCGATGGTGCCGTCAGCAACGATTTGGATTTCTGGATCACGGAGTGAACTACTTATACGATGGACTACTTGCTAGAGATGGGGTGCACCTTACGAAGACTGGAAAGCAGGTATTTGGAAGTCGCCTTGCTACACTTGTAAGGAGAGCTTTAAACTAGAACAACATGGGAAGGGAAGCAAAAGACCAGAAAAAGCCATACACCTGACAAATGCTACTGAGAACTCTGCTATTAGAAGTGGAAAGGAAGAACAAAGACGAAAGAATCTAATTAAAAAAAATATTGGAGAAAGAGAAACCAATCACAAACTAAAATGTTTCTATACTAATGCACAAAGCATGGGCAACAAACAAGGAGAATTGGAACTACTAACACAGGAAAAGAAATATGATGTCATTGGAATCACTGAAACTTGGTGGGACAATACACATGATTGGAATACAAGACTAGAAGGATACAACTTATTTGCAAGAAACAGACTTGATAAACGAGGAGGAGGTGTCGCATTGTATGTTAGAAATGCGTATATCTGCACAGAGATTGAAGCTTCAGAGACTGGGAGTTCTGTGGAAACTGTTTGGGTAAGAATACAAGGACAGAACAATGGAAAGGACACCATTGTAGGCATTTACTACAGGCCGCCTGTGCAAGCTGAAGATATGGATGAACTCTTTATGCATCAAATGGCCAAGTTCTCCAAAAAATATGACATAGTTGTCATGGGAGATTTCAACTATCCAGACATTTGTTGGGAATCTCTCTCAGGTAAAACTAACAGGTCAAGGAAATTCTTATCCTCTCTTGCTGACAACTTTATCTTCCAAAAGGTAAAGGAGAAAACAAGGGGAACTGCTACCTTGGATCTAATCCTTATAAACAGGGAGGAAATGGTTGAGGAGGTAAAAGTGGCTGGGACCCTAGGAGGTAGCGACCATGCTATTTTAGAATTTTGGATAACTAGAGGCGGAAGACCTGTGAAGACTCAGACGTCAAGGTTAGATTTCAGAAAGGCAGATTTTAAGGGATTCAGAAAGAGAATTGGAGGGATCCAATGGCTGGATATCCTTAAAGACAAAAATGTCCAGGAAGGATGGGAAATCTTGAAAAATGAAATTCTCAAAGCACAGTTGTTAACAATTCCGAAAAGAGGGAAGAATAGGAAGCATTTAAGGAAACCAGGATGGATGAACACAGAACTTAAGCACATGCTAAAAAGGAAGCAAAAAATGTTTATAAAATGGAAAGAAGGAGGCATATCTAAAGAAGAATATAATGCTGTCTGCAGAACCTGCAAGGCACAAATCAGATTATCTAAAGCTGAAAATGAATTGAGGCTTGCAAGAGATGTCAAAAGCAATAATAAAGGATTTTGGGGATATGTCAAAAGTAAAAGAAAAGTCAAAGATGCTATAGGATTTTTACAGGATGAAAATGATGAAATGGTAAGACAGGATGTTGAGAAGGCTGAACTTTTAAATTCCTATTTTGCATCTGTTTTCTCTCAGAAAGGAAATGTAACATCAACTGTTATTCACTGTCCTATTAAGGGAATAGAAGAATCCAGGATATCTATAAACAGAAAGATAGTGAGGAAACACTTAGCTAACCTAAATGTATTCAAGTCTCCAGGTCCAGATGAATTACACCCCAGAGTACTGAAGGAGATTGCAGAAGAAATTTTTGAACCCCTCTCCATAATCTTTGAAAATTCTTGGAGAACAGGAGAAGTGCCAGAAGACTGGAGAAGAGCAAATGTTGTTCCTATCTTCAAAAAGGGGAAGAAGGTGGACCCAGGCAACTATAGGCCGGTGAGTCTGACTTCTATACCAGGAAAGATCTTTGAACAAATTATTAAACAACATGTATGTCAGTATCTGGATAAGAATGAAGTGATTAAACAGAGTCAGCATGGGTTTGTAACTAATAAGTCATGTCAGACTAATTTAATTTCCTTCTATGATGGTATTACTGATTGGGTGGATCAAGGAAATGCTGTAGATATAGTATATCTTGACTTCAGCAAAGCATTTGACAAAGTCTCTCATACAATCCTTATTGAAAAAATGACTAAGTATGGAATGGACAAGGCAACTGTTAGGTGGATTCATAACTGGCTTAGTGATCGGACCCAAAGAGTGGTCGTAAATGGCTGCACATCCAGTTGGAAGAATGTCTCAAGTGGGGTACCACAGGGCTCTGTCCTGGGCCCTGTATTGTTCAACATCTTTATCAACGATTTAGATGAAGGAATTGAGGGTAAACTGATTAAATTTGCTGATGACACAAAGCTAGGAGGGATAGCTAATACTAGAGAAGAGAGAGAGAGGATTCAAAAAGATTTAAATAAACTGGAGAAGTGGGCAGCAACTAACAGAATGGTTTTTAACAGGGAGAAATGCAAAGTACTACATCTGGGCAATAAAAATGAAAAAAGCATATATAGAATGGGAGGAATAGGGCTAAGTGACAGCACATGTGAAAAAGACTTGGGTATACTAATAGATCACAGACTGAATATGAGTCAACAGTGTGATGCAGCAGCAAAAAAGGCAAATGCAATTCTAGGATGTATTAACAGAAGCATACAGTCTAGATCACGTGAAGTAATTATTTCCCTCTACTCCTCTTTGGTCAGACCTCATCTGGAATATTGTGTCCAATTTTGGGCACCACATTTTAAAAAAGACATCAACAAACTGGAGCAAGTTCAGAAAAGAGCGACCAGAATGGTGACCGGTCTGCAAACCCTGTCTTATGAGGAAAGGTTGCAGGATTTGGGAATGTTTAGTTTGCAAAAGAGAAGACTGAGAGGAGACTTAATAGCTGTCTACAAATATCTAAAGGGCTGTCACATTGTAGAAGGATCAACTTTATTCTCATTTGCACAAGGAAAGACTAGAAGCAATGGGATGAAGCTGAATGGGAGGAGACACAGATTAGATATTAGAAAAACATTTTTGACAGTTAGAGTGATCAATGAGTGGAACAGGCTGCCACGAGAAGTGGTGAGTTCTCCTTCAATGGAAGTCTTCAAACAGAGGCTGGACAGACATCTAACTGGGATGATTTAGCGAATCCTGCTTTGAGCAGGGGGTTGGACCAGATGGCCCAGGAGGTCCCTTCCAACTCTACGATTCTATGATTCTATGAACTCTGTATACAGGGAGCTCCATACTAGTGGTGGCTGCAGACAGGTTCTTGTCATGCATCTCTGTATACAGGGAGCTCCCCCTAGTGGTGGCTGCAGACAGGATCTTATCGTGTATCTCTCTATACAGGGAGCTTTCCCTAGTGGTGACTGCAGACAGGATCTTATCGTGTATCTCTCTATACAGGGAGCTCCCCCTAGTGGTGGCTGCAGACAGGATCTTATCGTGTATCTCTCTATACAGGGAGCTCCCCCCTAGTGGTGGCTGCAGAGAGGATCTTATCATGTATCTGTGTATACAGGGAGCTCCCCCTAGTGGTGGCTGCAGACAGGATCTTATCGTGTATCTCTCTATACAGGGAGCTCCCCCCTAGTGGTGGCTGCAGAGAGGATCTTATCATGTATCTGTGTATACAGGGAGCTCCCCTCTAGTGGTGGCTGCAGACAGGATCTTATCATGTATCTCTGTATACAGGGAGCTCCCCCTAGTGGTGGCTGCAGACAGGATCTTATCGTGTATCTCTCTATACAGGGAGCTCCCCCTAGTGGTGGCTGCAGACAGGATCTTATCGTGTATCTCTCTATACAGGGAGCTCCCCCCTAGTGGTGGCTGCAGACAGGATCTTATCGTGTATCTCTCTATACAGGGAGCTCCCCCCTAGTGGTGGCTGCAGACAGGATCTTATCATGTATCTCTGTATACAGGGAGCTCCCCCTAGTGGTGACTGCAGACGGGATCCTATCATGTAACTCTGTATACAGGGAGCTCACCCTAGTGGTGGCTTCAGACAGGATCTTACCATGTATCTCTGTATACAGGAAGCTTCCCCTAGTGGTGGCTGCAGACAGGATCTTATCATGAATGTCTGTATACAGGGAGTTTCCCCTAGTGGTGGCTGCAGACAGGATCTTATCATGTATCTCTGTATACAGGGAGCTCTCCCTAGTGGTGGCTGCAGACAGGATCTTATCATGTATCTGTATACAGGTAGCTCCCCCTAGTGGTGGCTGCAGACAGGATCTTATCATGTATCTCTGTATACAGGGAGTTCCCCCTAGTGGTGGCTGCAGATAGGATCTTATCATGTATCTCTGTATACAGGGAGCTCCCCCTAGTGGTGACTGCAGAGAGGATCTTATCATGTATCTCTGTATACAGGGAGCTCCCCTCTAGTGGTGGCTGCAGACAGGATGTTATCATGTATCTCTGTATACAGGGAGTTCCCCCTAGTGGTGGCTGCAGATAGGATCTTATCATGTATCTCTGTATTCAGGGAGCTCCCCCTAGTGGTGACTGCAGACAGGATCTCATCATGTATCTCTGTATACCGGAAGCTTCCCCTAGTGGTGGCTGCAGACAGGATCTTATCATGAATGTCTGTATACAGGGAGTTTCCCCTAGTGGTGGCTGCAGACAGGATCTTATCATGTATCTCTGTATACAGGGAGCTCTCCCTAGTGGTGGCTGCAGACAGGATCTTATCATGTATCTCTGTATACAGGTAGCTCCCCCTAGTGGTGGCTGCAGACAGGATCTTATCATGTATCTCTGTATACAGGGAGCTCCCCCTAGTGGTGGCTGCAGACAGGATCTTATCATGTATCTCTATACAGGGATTTCCCCCTAGTGGTGGCTGCAGACAGGATCTTATCATGTATCTCTGTATACAGGGAGCTCTCCCTAGTGGTGGCTGCAGGCAGGATCTTATCATGTATCTCTGTATACAGGGAGCTCCCCCTAGTGGTGGCTGCAGACAGGATCTTATCATGTATCTCTGTATACAGGGAGCTCCCCCTAGTGGTGGCTGCAGACAGGATCTTATCATGTATCTCTGTATACAGGGAGCTCTCCCTAGTGGTGGCTGCAGGCAGGATCTTATCATGTATCTCTGTATACAGGGAGCTCCCTCTAGTGGTTGTGGCAGATTTGTACTTCTATATTAGTATTAGTGCATTATGCAGCCGTGAAGATCTCATAATTAAGTACTTCTAAGAATTGTCTATAGTGCATCCAGTGTGGTTAATACTGTGCCATTATGAGGATGATATAATTTACAAAGCCTGTTACATTATTGCATCAATGAGAGATCTTTACAGATGAGACAGTGATACATCATTAAATCCACTGGATTTTGATGATTAGACTTTAGTTTGGCCCCTTAAGGCTTAGGGAGTCTTAATATTAGAGGCATTTCATGGCTCCTGTCGGTTTTGCGTCTTTGACATCTGGAATAGTCGCAGCATTAACTTCCTAAACCTATTCCATAATTGTCCCCGCACATTAGTGCTGCATGGTGCACGGTATCGGACCTGTGACTGGCAGCCTGGCGCAGCGCACGTTTCGGTACATAAGTGCAGGAGCGGCTCCCGTCTGTCAGTAGAATAACAAGCGTCTCCGGTGTCCTTCAGAGTTCATTCTTAGCTGCTCCGCTGGAGCTTTACTTATCTCGGCAAGAAGTGAAATGAATATTATTCCCATCTGTCGATACTTGAGATTTTCACAGGTTGTGCCCAGCGCTCTCTGCCGTGATACCGTCAAGCACATAAGTGCTGATCCCGGCAGAAACCGACCCAGTCCTGAAGTGCATTGTTCTGTCAGCTCCGTCTACTCTTCATAAAATTAGTCAGGGATTTACTCTGTGCCAAGAAACATCGCATAAAATGGGTACAAGGAGACACGGGGAGGTTTCCTGAGAGCGCAGAATCACCGCTGTGGCCACAGAGATTTGTAGAGCTGGATAAATTGTGTCTGCCTATAATCCTGAGAGTCCGTCCTGGGTCAGAGAAGGAGCGCAGACTGCGGCACGGCTGCATTCACATAATACTGCAATATACTGCCCTCATAAGACTGCCATACAGTGCTCACATAATACTGCAATCTAGTGCCCTCATAATACTGCCATACAGTGCTCACATAATACTGCAATCTAGTGCCCTCATAATACTGCCATGCATTGCTCACATAATACTGCAATATAGTGCCCTCATAATACTGCCATACAGTGCTCACATAATACTGCAATCTAGTGCCCTCATAATACTGCCATACAGTGCTCACCATAATACTGCAATCTAGTGCCCTCATAATACTGCCATGCAGTGCTCATATAATACTGCAATATAGTGCCCTCATAATACTGCAATATAGTGCCCACATAAGACTGCCATACAGATCTCACATAATACTGCAATCTAGTGCCCTCATAATACTGCCATGCAGTGCTCATATAATACTGCCATACGGTGCCCACATAATACTGCAATATAGTGCCCACATAAGACTGCCATGCATTGCCCTCATAATACTGCCATACGGTGCCCACATAATCTAATATATAAAGCTCAAAGTGTGTGTGTATGTATGTATGTATGTATGTGTGTGTCCGGGATAGGCATCCGCACCGTCGCAGCTACAGCCACAAAATTTGGCACAGTCACACGTCTGGACCCCGAGAGCGTCCTAAGCTATGTTGTGAGGCGAAATTTTAACCCCGCACGTTACAATTCACCAAACAATTTTGCCCCTATCTACATACTGGGGGAAAAAGTGTGTATCAAGCCCCGCCCCTCATTATGATGTCACAATGGTTGACTATGAGATGGAGGATGTGTATGATGGGTATATGGGCAGGGGACTATGGGATGGAGGATATGTGTGATGGGTATATGGGCATGGGACTATGGGATGGAGAATATGTATGATGGGTATATGGGCACGGGACTATGGGATGGAGAATATGTATGATCGGATGATCGGTATATGGGCACAGGACTATGGGATGGAGGATGTGTGATGGGTATATGGGCACGGGACTATGGGATGGAGGATATGTGTGATGGGTATATGGGCACTGGACTATGGGATGGAGGATGTGTATGATCGGTATATGGGCACGGGACTATGGGATGGAGAATATGTATGATCGGATGATCGGTATATGGGCATGGTACTATGGGATGGAGGATATGTATGATGGGTATATGGGCACGGGACTATGGGATGGAGGATATGTATGACGGGTATATGGGCACAGGACTATGGGATGGAGGATGTGTGATGGGTATATGGGCATGGGACTATGGGATGGAGAATATGTATGATCGGATGATCGGTATATGGGGATGGGACTATGGGATGGAGGATATGTGTGATGGGTATATGGGCATGGGACTATGGGATGGAGGATGTGTATGATCGGTATATGGGCACGGGACTATGGGATGGAGAATATGTATGATCGGATGATCGGTATATGGGGATGGGACTATGGGATGGAGGATATGTATGATGGGTATATGGGCATGGGACTATGGGATGGAGGATGTGTATGATCGGTATATGGGCATGGGACTATGGGATGGAGAATATGTATGATCGGATGATCGGTATATGGGGATGGGACTATGGGATGGAGGATATGTATGATGGGTATATGGGCATGGGACTATGGGATGGAGGATGTGTATGATCGGTATATGGGCACGGGACTATGGGATGGAGAATATGTATGATCGGATGATCGGTATATGGGCACAGGACTATGGGATGGAGGATGTGTGATGGGTATATGGGCACGGGACTATGGGATGGAGGATATGTGTGATGGGTATATGGGCACTGGACTATGGGATGGAGGATGTGTATGATCGGTATATGGGCACGGGACTATGGGATGGAGAATATGTATGATCGGATGATCGGTATATGGGCATGGTACTATGGGATGGAGGATATGTATGATGGGTATATGGGCACGGGACTATGGGATGGAGGATATGTATGACGGGTATATGGGCACAGGACTATGGGATGGAGGATGTGTGATGGGTATATGGGCACGGGACTATGGGATGGAGGATATGTATGATGGGTATATGGGCACGGGACTATGGGATGGAGGATATGTGATGGGTATATGGGCACGGGACTATGGGATGGAGGATATGTATGATGGGTATATGGGCACGGGACTATGGGATGGAGGATGTGTGATGGGTATATGGGCACGGGACTATGGGATGGAGGATATGTATGATGGGTATATGGGCACGGGACTATGGGATGGAGAATATGTATGATCGGATGATCGGTATATGGGCATGGGACTATGGGATGGAGGATATGTATGATGGGTATATGGGCACGGGACTATGGGATGGAGGATATGTATGACGGGTATATGGGCACAGGACTATGGGATGGAGGATGTGTGATGGGTATATGGGCACGGGACTATGGGATGGAGGATATGTATGATGGGTATATGGGCACGGGACTATGGGATGGAGGATGTGTGATGGGTATATGGGCACGGGACTATGGGATGGAGGATATGTATGACGGGTATATGGGCACAGGACTATGGGATGGAGGATGTGTGATGGGTATATGGGCACGGGACTATGGGATGGAGGATATGTATGATGGGTATATGGGCACGGGACTATGGGATGGAGGATATGTGATGGGTATATGGGCATGGGACTATGGGATGGAGGATATGTATGATGGGTATATGGGCACGGGACTATGGGATGGAGGATGTGTGATGGGTATATGGGCACGGGACTATGGGATGGAGGATATGTATGACGGGTATATGGGCACGGGACTATGGGATGGAGAATATGTATGATCGGATGATCGGTATATGGGCACGGGACTATGGGATGGAGAATATGTATGATGGGTATATGGGCACGGGACTATGGGATGGAGGATGTATGATGGGTATATGGGCACGGGACTATGGGATGGAGAATATGTATGATGGGTATATGGGCATGGGACTATGGGATGGAGGATGTATGATGGTTATATGGGCACTGGACTATGGAATGGAGGATGTGTGATTGGTATATGGGAATGGGACTATGGGATGGAGGATATGTATGATGGGTATATGGGCATGGGACTATGAGATGGAGAATATGTATGATCGGTATATGGGCACGGGACTATGGGATGGAGAATATGTATGATCGGTATATGGGCACGGGACTATGGGATGGAGGATGTATGATGGGTATATGGGCACTGGACTATGAGATGGAGAATATGTATGATCGGTATATGGGCATTGGACTATGGGATGGCGGATATGTATATGGGCATGGGACTATGGGATGGAGGATATGTATGATGGGTATATGGGCATGGGACTATGAGATGAAGGATGTGTGATGGGTATATGGGCACTCGACTATGGGATGGCGAATATGTATGATGGGTATATGGACATGGGACTATGGGATGGAGAATATGTATGATTGGTATATGGGCATGGGACTATGGGATGGAGAATATGTATGATGGGTATATGGGCACTGGACTATGGGATGGAGAATATGTATGATCGGTATATAGGCATGGGACTATGGGATGGAGGATGTGTATGATGGGTATATGGGCACTCGACTATGGGATGGAGGATAAGTATGATGGGTATATGGGCACGGGCCTATGGGATCGTGGATATGTATGATGGGTATATGGGCACGGGACTATGGGATGGAGGATAATTATAATTTTCTATAACTTACCACAGTTAGTTACTATGCCCGGGCAGCGCCAGGCTCTTCAGCTAGTACTATTATACAGTGCACACATAATTCTGCCATACAGTGCCCATATAATACTATGGGATGGAGAATATGTATGATGGGTATATGGGCACTGGACTATGGGATGGAGGATGTGTATGATGGGTATATGGGCACTCGACTATGGGATGGAGGATATGTATGATGGGTATATGGGCACGGGCCTATGGGATCGTGGATATGTATGATGGGTATATGGGCACGGGACTATGGGATGGAGGATAATTATAATTTTCTATAACTTACCACAGTTAGTTACTATGCCCGGGCAGCGCCAGGCTCTTCAGCTAGTACTATTATACAGTGCACACATAATTCTGCCATACAGTGCCCATATAATACTGTCATTCAGTGGCCACATAATACTGCCATAAAGTGACCACATGATACTGCCAAACATTGCCCATATAATATTGCCATACAGTGCCCACATAATACTGCCATACAGTGCCCATATAATACTGTCATGCAGTGCACATATAATACTATTATACAGAGCCCACATAATACTGCCAAACAGTGCTCACATACTATTATACAGAGCACACATAATACTGCCATACAGTGCCCACATAATACTGCCATACAGTGCCCATATAATAATGTCATGCAGTGCCCACATAATACTGCCATACAGTGCCCACATAATACTGCCATACAGTGCCTACATAATACTATTATAGAGAGCACACATAATACTGCCATTCAGTGCCCATATAATATTGCCATACAGTGCACACATTATACTGCCATACAGTGCCCATATAATAATGTCATGCAGTGCCCACATAATACTGCCGTACAGTGCCCACATAATACTATTATACAGAGCACACATAATACTGCCATACAGTGCTCATATTGCTATACAGTGTCCACATAATACTGCCATACAGTGCCCACATAATACTATTATACAGAGCACACATAATACTGCCATACAGTGCCCACATAATACTATTATACAGAGCACACATAATACTGCCATACAGTGCCCATATAATAATGTCATGCAGTGCCCACATAATACTGCCATACAGTGCCGACATAATACTAACATACAGTGCCTATATAATGCCATGTAGTGCACTCATAGTTCTGCTATACAGTGCTCACATAATACTGCCATTCAATGCCCACAAAATACTGCTATACAGTGCCCACATAATTCTGCCATATAATGTTGCAGTACCCACATAATACTGCAATATACTGCCCATATAATATTGCCGTACAGTGCCCATATAATACTATTATGCAGAGCCCACATAATACTATTATACAGTGCACAGATAATTCTGCCATACAGTGCCCATATAATACTGTCATGCAGTGGCCACATAATACTGCCATAAAGTGACCACATGATACTGCCAAACATTGCCCATATAATATTGCCATACAGTGTCCACATAATACTGCCATACAGTGCCCATATAATACTGTCATGCAGTGCACATATAATACTATTATACAGAGCCCACATAATACTGCCATACAGTGCCCGCATAATACTATTATACAGAGCCCACATAATACTGCCGTATAGTGCCCACATAATATCACACATGGTCCGTGTACCCCTCCCTATGTATTACAGCTGGGTATTGTGCGGCTTTTTCTCGGTGCCCCCTGGGACATTGCGCCGTAGCGCTGGTACAGTGGCTGCCGTGGAGTCCGGCTCTGTAACGCCTTTAGGATGTGTCCACAACAGAGACATTTGTCACTGAATGATGGTTTTCTAGTTTTGGAGCCGTCTCCCAGCGGCAGTTTGTTTCCTCTCCCTTCCTTGGTCTCTTATTGTCTGCAGCAGTCACATCACATCGACAGCGCTGCAGCCGATCAGGGGCATTCTGTCTACGTGGGCAGAACCACTAAGCTGATTGGCTGCAGTGCTATAGAGGTGATGTAAGGAGGTTGGGGCTTCTCCCTGGAAATAATGACATTATTTTATATTATGTGTACATGTAAGTACAGTTAGGTCCATATATATTTGGACAGAGACAACATTTTTCTAATTTTGGTTCTAGACATTACCACACCTGTCCATGAAATAGCCTTGGAGTCAATTGTCCAATTACTTTTGGTCCCTTTAAAAACAGGGTGGCCCATGTTAAGGAGCTGAAACTCCTAAACCATTCATCCAATGTTAATGTGGATACCCTCAAATGAAAGCTGAAAGTCTGAACTTCAACTGCATCTGAATTGTTTTGTTTAAAATTCATTGTGGTAATGTCTAGAACCAAAATTAGAAAAATGTTGTCTCTGTCCAAATATATATGGACCTAACTGTATGTCGTGTGTGTGTGTTTGCGTCCACACGACATTAGGTTGTTAGGTAGTTGTAATGAAAAGGGCCACTAGATGGGGGCACTGAGCGCAACTAGTGAGAAGACCGTTAGAAGGGTTAATTTAGGGGAGTGGCAAGCCAGGAGAAAAAGAAGATAGCTTTCCCTCCTAGAGTCAGTTGAGCCTAGTGATGGGCAGTCCGGCTCTTTTTGGTGATCCAGCTCTCACGGCTCTGCTCACCAAAAAGAGCCGGCTCTTTTTCGACTCCTTTTGGATCCTAAATGGATCCCTATTGTATATGTGTTATGGCGTCCTAAACTCCGCCCACCTACCGCATAATCCCCGCCCACTCACTAGGAACCAATTAGATTGCTTAGTGGGCGGAGTTTTGTTCCGGTGTGCGGAGTTACGTCTGCCGAACACCGGGATTTTAGGCCCAGTGAGAGCCATTCAAGGATTTTAGTGGCTCTCACTGGGGTGCCGGCTCCCATCATTCACCGCGGGGAGCCGGCTCTTTGTGTCGGATCGATTGCGACCGACACATCACTAGTTGAGCCGGGGGTAGCTATACTGGACAGTGGAGTACAGCGAATGCCTACAGCAGTAACCAGCGAGGAAGTCGATGGAGGTCCTGCAGTTAGAGACTGGGAACTGCAGGACTAGGGAGACCGAAGAAGGAGTCTCAGTGGTCAAGTCAGCTAGCAAGGAAGAGCTGAAGTGACAACCAAGCCAGTCTATTGAGTCCAGCCTGTGACTGGAGTAGTGCAAGCCAGTGGGTGAGCCCCCTGTGGAAGTAGCAGCTGGAGTACGGAGGCTTTGTGGAGAGTCTAGTGAACTGCAAATCTAGGACACGAACAGGAGCAACAGTGCCGTAAAGGGGTGCGCTGTAACGGATAAGTCAGGTACCTTCATGGGCTGAAGTCGGGCTCTGGAAGAAGGGAAGTGTTCCGTGTTCATCATGCTCCGTGTGACGTGTCAGCTTGCCTCTAGGATTAACTGTGGACAGCCCGTGTTAGAGCAGGAGCAGATGGGGATTTCATGGCAGAAGAGCTCGTAAGGGGATGAATAGGGTGAACTCCTAATCGCCTCATTAGCCTATTGGAGCCCCACTGCTGATCCAAATATCCCGGACCCGTCCATCCCAAAAGTTTAATGGCTAAGAAGGGTCCTTGTTATCATGTAGAGGTGTACTGAGTTATGACAGCCATGTACTGAAAAGATCCAAGACTAATTCACCGCTGTCAACGTCTGGTCACAGACAGCGGTGACAGAAGGACGGAGCTCCTCACCAGTGTTCTCAGTAAATCTGTTTGTAAAGGAGCTACTGACATGAAATTCTTCCCAGATGTCGGGAACATCCGATCCACACAAAAATCCCGAGAGATGTCCATAAATGATGGGTAATAATGAGAAATGACACAAAGTATTGAACACGTTACTAACGTGTAATTAATATTTCATATGTAACCCTTTGTTGGTGATGAAGCTTCAGGAGGACGCCTCCTGTATGGAGAAACTAGTCGCTGGCATTGCTCAGGTGGGATTTTGGCCCATTCTTCCAGACAAACACTCGTCACATCCTGAAAGCGGTTGTCCAGTCCAAAGCGATAAGTCTGCAGTGTGACGACAGACTTACGAACTCCCCCAGTGTATGCACTGTGCACTGTGGGATTCACCAATTTCTAAGCCGGTGTAACAGGCCAGATTAACCCCCGCCCAGAATATACCCAGGGTATAAATTGTCCTAGGCCAGATTATATCCCTTTGGGTCATAATATACCCCAGCTCCTGTAGATCAGATTTTTCACACTTTTGAGAACCATCAAAAACGGGACCCCAGGCAGCACACAGGGGCAGAGACAGCGAAAGGGGCCCCAGGCAGCGCACAGGGCCCCAGGCAGCACACGGGGGCCCCTGGCAGCACACGGGAGCCCCAGGCAGCACACGGGAGCCCCAGGCAGTGCACATGGGCCCCAGGCAGCACACAGGGGCCCCAGGCAGAGGCCAGGGTCCCTGGCAGCACATGGGGCCTCAGCCAGCACACGAGGGCCCCAGGCAGCACACGGGGGGCCCCAGGCAGCGCACAGGAAACCAGGCAGCGCACAGGGCCCCAGGCAGCACACAGGGCCCTCGGCAGCACACGGGAGCCCTAGGCATCACACAGGGCCCCAGGCAGCGCACAGGGGCCCCAGGCACACAGGAAACTAGGCAGCGCACAGGGTCCTAGGCAGCACAGGAGGGCCCCAGGCAGCACACGAGGGCCCCAGGCAGCACACGAGGGCCCCAGGCAGTGCACAGGAGCCCCTGGCAGCATACAGGGCCCCTGGCAGCTCACAGAGGCCCCTGGCAGCGCACAGGGCCCTCGGCAGCACACGGGAGCCCCAGGCATTGCACAGGGCCCCAGGCAGCACACAGGAAAACAGACAGAGCATAGGGGCCCCAGGCAGAGCACAGGGGCCCCTGGAAGCGCACAGGGTCCCAGGCAGCACACGGGGCCCCAGCAGCACACAAGGGCCCTAGGCAGCACACGGGGGCTCCAGGTAGCGCACAAATGCACCTGGCAGCATACAGGGCCCCTGGCAGCACACAGAGGCCCCTGGCAGCGCACAGGGCCCCAGGCAGAGCACATGTGCCCCAAGCAGCGCACAGGGCCCCAGGCAGCACACAGGGGCCCCAGGCAGCACACAGGAGCACCTGGCAGCACACAAGGCCCCAGACATCACACAGGGCCCAAGGCATCACACAGGGCCCCACACATCGCACAGGGGTTCTAGACATCACACATCATTCAGTGATATACTCAAGAACGAAGCCCCAGACATCGCACAGGGGGTCCCAAAAAGTGCACAGGGGATCCCAGACAGAGCTGTCTCTGCTCCCTCTACTGTCTGGGACCCCCTGTGCACTGCTTGGGACCCCCTGTGCGATGTCTGGGGCCCCGTTCTTGAGTATATCACTCAATCCTGTGTGATGTCTAGAACCCCTGTGCGATGTGTGATGTATGGGGCCACTGTGCGATGTCTGGGGCCCTGTGTGATGTCTGGGGCTCTGTGCACTGCCATAGGCCCCTGTGTGCTGCCTGGGGCCTTGTGCGCTGCTTGGGGCCCATATGCTCTGCCTGGAGCCCTGTGCGCTGCCAGGGGCCTCTGTGTGCTGCTAGGGACCCTGTATGCTGCCAGGGGCCCTTGTGCGATGCCTGGAGACCCCGTGTGCTGCGTGGGACCCTGTGCACTTCCAGGGGACCCTGTGCTCTGCCTGGGGCCCTATGCACTGCCTGGTTTCCTGTGTGCTGCCTGGTGCCCCTGTGCGCTGCATGGGGCCCTGTGCACTGCCTGGGGCTCCCGTGTGCCGCCGGGGGCCCTGTGCGCTGCCAGGGTGTCTGTGCACTGCCAGGGGCCCCTGTGCACCCCCTGGGGCCCCTGTGTGCTGCCTGTGGTTCCTATATGCTGCCTGGGGCCAATGTGTGCTGTCTGGGGCCCCTGTGATCTTCCTGGGGCCTTGTGTGCTGCCAGGGGACCTGTGCGCTGCTAGGGACCCCTGTGCGCCTCCTGGGGCCCCTATGCGCTGCCTGGGAACCCGTGTACTGCCTGGGGACCCGTGTGCTGCCTGGGGACCCGTGTGCTGCCTGGGGCCACTGTGCGCTGCCTGGGGCCACTGTGTGCTGCCTGGGGCCCTGTGCACTGCCTGGGGCCCCTGTGCTCTACCTGGGGCCCCAGTGTGCTGCCTGGGGCCTTGTGCGATGCCTGGCTTGCCGTGTGCTGCTTGGGGCCCCTGTGCACTGCCTGAGGTCCTGTGCTGCCTGGGGCTCCCGTGTGCTGCCTGGGGCCACTTTTGCTGACTCTGCCCCTGTGTGCTGCCTGGGGCCCCGTTTTTGATAGTTCTCAAAAGCATGAAAAATCTGATCTACAGCAGCTGGGGTATATCCTGACCCGAAGGGGTATAATCTGGCCTTGGCCATAATATACGTAGGCCACTTTAACCCCAGGTATACTCTGGGCGGGGGGTTAATCTGGTTAGTTACACCGGGACCGGAGGGTAGGTATGACTTATACATACTCCTGGCCAGATCCGCTCTATTGGGCGCTGGCTGGTGGGTCTGTAGAAATCCCCGAGGAGACAGCATACATAGCCGCTGTCACACGCAGTCAGAGTGCCCAGATCGCAGGTAGCACCCTGCCTTCTGGACTCTCTTCCGCTACAGGAAAGACTGAACCAGAGGTGAAATCCAAAAACAAATGTGTTCAGAATAAAATTTCTAATTTTAAGTAAGAAGATGTGCTGGAATATTTGGATTTTTGATCCAGAGGTGAACCCAGAGCAGGTTCCAGAGGGTCCCAGTGAGGAAGGGACCCTGATGTCACTTCTGGCTGTCTCCAGCCAGGAGTTCCAGGCCGTTCTGCACTCAGATGCCAGCCTAGAGAAACTGAGAGACCTCGCCAAGACGCCCACCTCCAAGTCTGATAAGGAAAGGGTGTTCTGGGAACGAGGAAGGTTGTACCGGGAGACAGTACCTGGAGATTCCCAAAAAGTAGTGGTTGAGGGAAAGACAGCTGGTCGTCCCCTAACAGTACAGAACTGAGTTGTTGCGGATTGCCAATGAGATTCCACTTGCTGGACACTTGGAGGTCAGCAATACTAAGGCACGGCTGTCTCAACACTTCTATTGGCCCAAGATGGGGACAGATGTAAACAACTACTGCCGCTCCTGTAACACCTGTCAAAGAGAGGGTAAGGCGGGGCCTGCTCTTAAGGCTCCCCTTATCCATTTGCCAGTGATAGAGGAGCTTTTCCTGAGAATCGCGTTGGACATTGTGGGCCCGCTGGCCATCCCCAGCAGCTCTGGAAAGCAATACATTCTCACCGTGGTAGACTACGCTACCCGGTACTCAGAGGCAGTAGCTCTGTCTTCAACCAGGGCAGATAAGGTGGCTGATGCACTGGTGACCATCGTTTCAAGGGTAGGATTTCCCAGGGAGATGCTTGCCGATCAAGTGACCCAATTCATGTCTCGCCTAATGGAGTATCTCTGTGAGAAAATGCAGGTGTGGCACCTGGTATCGAGCGCGTATCACCATCAGACCAATGGTTTGTGTGAACGCTTCAATGGTACCCTCAAACAGATGCTCCGCATGCTGGTTGAGACCCAATAGCGCGAGTGGGAGCGGTACCTCCCACATCTGCTATTCGCTTACAGAGAAGTTCCGCAGGCCTCGACGGGGTTCACTGTTATGAATGAGTCACCGAGGAGGAAAAAACAAAAAGCAAGCTAAGCCCAGAAAACCAGAGAGGTTGGTATCTAGCGGATTGCAGACCCCTGATCCTATCCACAACAACTAGCAGTAGCCGTGGAGCGTGCCTACGGTGGTCCTAGACGCCTCGTCACGGCCGGAGAACTAAATAAGCCTAAAGAAAGAAAGGGAAAATTTAAACTGCCCCAGAGCAGACCCCAAAGCAATAGACAGCCCCCAACATGTATTGTCGGTGAAACAAGATGAAAACACAGACACTGGTAGAAAGATAGGCTGAGCAAACGATGGGGCCCTCGCTAACTAGAAAGGACAGGAAAGAAAAGCTGCTGTCTGCAATCACGCAAAAAACCCTGCCAAAAAGAATGTCCAACATGTCTGATAGAAAAAGGCCCTGAAGTTGCTAGGCTTCAAATCACTATATCAGCACTCAGGTATATTCTGAAGACAGAGCAAAAGAGATCAACTGATCAGAGACAAAATGGGGATTCAGCCCAGTCCCAGCCAGGGCTGGCTGAACACAAAAACTAAGTAAACCAGACAAAAACTCATATGAAAAATAGCAGAGAAAACTTAGCTTTAGGGAGGCCGGCACCAAACTGGAAACCAGGAGCCAGAGTCAGGAAAAATCACTAGCAAGAAACTAGGGAGTCGGCTGCCTTAAATCCAATCAGAAACTCCTGATGTCCAATCGCAGTCCTCCTCTTCAGGTGGCCAGTCTCTGCCATTTAAATCAGCTTCATTACCTCCCTTCACCAACAGAGGGAGTCCAGACAGAGAACTCACTACTCCTCTGTCAGCACAGCCAGCTCCATAACCCTCACTAGAAGCCAGAGGCAAACCCGAAAATGAGCTCACAACATACTACCATTCTAAATGAGGGTGTAGTTCTTTCTGCCATCTCACCCGATTTGAGACATGCCCTGGAGGAATTTCAGGAGGACAAGCCTGAACAATGCCCTATGGGAAAATTGTATGTCCCTGACCAGTGGAGGAAAAGAGTAATGTCTGAAATTCATTGCTCCGCAATGCTCCGCTACCTGGTCATCCACGTATTTTTGGTACCAGAGATTTGATGAGTCGGTCTTTTTGGTGGCCTGCCTTATCTCGTGATGTCAGGAATTTTGTGCAGTCCTGTGGGACTTGTTCTCGGTCCAAGCCCTGTTCTCGTTCTAGTGGTTTGTTGATGCCCCTGCTGGTGCCCAGGATGCCATGGACCCATATCTCAATGGATTTTATTTATGATCTCCCTGTCTCTCAGAGAATGACTGTTATCTGGGTCATCTGTGATAGATTTTCTAAGATGGTCCATCCTGTACCACTCCCAAAGATGCCTTCTTCTTCTGAGTTGGTGCCTTTGTTTTTACAACAGGTGGTTCATTTGCACAGGATTCCTGAGAACATTGTCGGACAGAGGCGTCCAGTTTGTCTCTAGATTTTGGAGAGCTTTTTGTTTGTTCCAAACTGGGAATTCAGTTGTCCTTCTCCTCTGCATTTCATCCTCAGACGAATGGGCAGACTGAGAGAACAAACCAGACTTTGGAATCCTATTTGAGATGTTTCACATCTGCTGATCAAGATGATTGGGTCTCATTTTTGCCCTTGGCCGAATTCGCGCTAAACAATAGGGCGAGTTCTGACACTTTGATGTCTCCTTTTTTCTGTAACTTTGGGTTTCATTCTCGATTTTCTTTGGGGCAGGTGGAAGCTTCGGCCTGCCCAAGTGTGGATTCTGTGGTGGACAGAATGCAGCAGATTTGGGACCAAGTACTGGATAAGTTGTCCCACTCTCAGGAAAAGGCCCAACGGTTTTCCAACTGGCATAGGACCATTGGTCCCCGGTTTAAAGTGGGTGATATGGTTTGGTTGTCCTCAAAAAATATTCCGCTGAAGGTCGCGCCTCCAAAATTCAAGCCAATGTTCATTGGACCTTATAAGATTTTGGAAATCCTTACCCTGGGTTCTTTCCATTTGTTACATTTAAGATTCATAACGTTTTTCATAAATCTTTGTTGAAAAGGTTTGCGGAGCCAGTAGTTCCCATGGCAGTGCCCCCTGACACTGTATTGGTTAAGGGTAATTTGGAGTATGAGGTAGAGAAGATATTGGATTCTTGTCTGGCTAGACGGAGACTCCAGTAGTTGGTCAAGTGGAAAGGTTATGGCCAGGAGGATAATTCTTGGGTCTCTACTTCTGACATTCATGCTGAGAGATTGGTTTGTGCTTTTCACCATGCCCATCCTGATCGGCCTGGTGGCGTGGATGAGGGTTCGGTGACCCCTCCTCAAGGGGGGGTACTGTTGTGAATTCTCTTGATCTGACTTCTGAATCGGGGCTCCCTCTGGTGGTTACTGCAGTTACTGCAGGTAGTGGAGCTGGCCGGCTTGACAGAAGTCTGCCACCTGACAACGATGATCGGAAATCAGGGGTTACTGACTGGGAGAATATAAGTGAGCAGTCTTCCATCAGTTGCTGCTGGTGATTAGTTTCTTCCTGTGCATCTTGTGGTCTGCTGTCTCCTGCCTGATCCTGCATTTTTCAGTTAAGTTGTTCATTTGATAATCCTTTGCATCTGATCTGGTTTTGCCTCTTTCTGCTTTGCTGTGAGGGTTCAGCGTGCTCCCTGCTGGGGCTGTGCTGGGCCCCGCTCCATATGTTACAGCTTGTGTCAGTTTGTTCAGTCCCCTGTTATATTATTCTCTTTTGTTTTGCTGCCAGTTCACGACAGAATGCTGATATAGTGGGGAGAGGTCGTGAGACCTCAAGTGTTTTTTGTACATCAGACGTGTTGGATTTTTTAGGGTTTTTGATTGCAGACAGTATCTTTCCTTTCCTACCCTATCTAGACAGTTTGGGCCCCATCACTTGCTCAGTCTATTTTCTGCCTGTGTTTGTGCCTCATCTTGTCTCTGCGACAATATATGTTTGGGGGGCTATCTATTTCTTTGGGGTTCTACTCCGGGGCAGTTTAGATTTCAGCTTTCTTGCTTTAGGCTTAATTAGTTCTCCGGCTGTGCCGAGGCGTCTAGGGCATTGTAGGTACACTCAACGGCTACTGTTAGTAGTGTTGTTAGGATTAGGGGTCTGCAATCCACTAAGTGACCAACCTTTCTGGTTTTCTGGTGGCCTAGCCAATTCCTGCCATCCTCCTCGGTGACCTATTCATAACAGATACAGAGGTATAAAAGAACCAATAATTAAACCCCTGTGTATATTGGACGTTAACAACATCAGGGGAGAATTTCATGTCAGTAGCTTCTTTACCAATAGATTTTCTGAGAACACTGGTGAAGAGCTCCGTCCTTCTGTCACTGCTGTATATATGTATCTGCCATGCATGTCGGGCACTCGGGATCTTTCTGTGCTCTTTCCTTTCTGTGAGTTGTGCCTGTGTAATGTCTGACACCACTCGGTTCTTGGTTCTGTACATTGTAGCAGTTGTCGGACTTTTCTGTGGATACATTTGCAGTGAAGTGTGGAGATCTGGGATTTTCTGACTTCTTCCTCCTTCTTCATATTTCCCCGCTGGTGTATGTGTAAGTTCATTAGCTCGTTCGGACTAATCGTAAAAAATACCACAAATTGTCCAAAAGACAGAAATGTGGGACATGGGACTTGGGACTTGGGATTTGGCATGTGGGACGTGGGATTTGGGATGTGGGATGTGGGACATGGCAGGCTGCTACATAACAAGTGGCCTCCTGAGATTATAACGCTGCCTATTCTGGGCACGGCCTTGGACACCTCAGCCTCACGCTCATGTCCTTCGCTTCCACAATAAACAGACCTTGTCCAGGAGACCTTGGTCACACCACTGTTATGTAAGGGCCCCTGCAGTCCCATGTAACTGAAGCTGAATCATTACATAATGAGAAATTCTGCACTTTAATAATAGACTTTGTGTTTCCATTCGGCTATTTAATAATTTCTTCTTGCTGTTAGTGATTTGGGATATTCATTTTCATCCAGAGGTGAAAGTCTGTCCTGTTCACACAGCTAAGGACTTGTTACTATGTACTAGTGCAACACAACCTATAAGTAAGGACCAGTAGATGAGAGAACCAACGGCTGCCTCGTCCGATTATTATACTAAACCAAAAAACAATATGCAAACAAAAATTCAATCAGACGGTTGTCCGAGAAGCAGAAGGACACGAAAAGAAAGATGGATCTGACAGTGACGTCACTGAGGGAGCATCATTGGGGTAACCGCTGTCTCATGGGTCCCAGGGCACATTTTGGACCGGCACCCTACCACTAGAGATGAGCAGGTATTACCTGTATACTGACACTATATACAGAGATCCTGTGTATAATGTCACTGGTGATCACTATTACCTTTACACTATACTCTATATACAGAGCTCTTGTGTATAATGTCACTGGTGATCTCTATATTACCTGTACACTGACACTATATACAGAGCTCCTGTGTATAATGTCACTGGTGATCATTGTATTACCTGTACACTGACACTATATACAGAGCTCCTGTGTGTAATGTAACTCGTGTTCCCTGTATTAACTGTACACAGACACTATATACAGAGCTCCTGTGTATAATGTCACTGTGATCACTGTATTACCTGTACACTGACACTATATACAGAGCTCCTGTGTATAATGTCACTGGGGATCACTGTATTACCTGTACACTGACACTATATACAGAGCTCCTGTGTATAATGTCCCTGGTGACCACTGTATTACCTATACACTATACACTATATACAGAGCTCCTGTGTATAATGTCACTGGTGATCACTGTATTACCTGTACACTGACACTATATACAGAGCTCCTGTGTATAATGTCACTGGGGATCACTGTATTACCTGTACACTATACACTATATACAGAGCTCCTGTGTATAGTGTCCCTGGTGACCACTGTATTACCTGTACACTATACACTATATACAGAGCTCCTCTGTATAGTGCCACCGGTGTGTAATGACTCTATAGAATATAGGAGTTTCACTTTTTGTATTGAAGAACTGAAATAAATTAACTTTTTGATGATATTCTAATTTTATGAGAAGCTCCTGTACATACGGGTCAGGTGGACCATAGGTATCTGTGAGAGGACACTAGCAGAAGATTGAAGGATACAGAGGTATAAAAGAAACAATAAATAAACCCCTGTGTATATTGGACGTTAATGACATCAGGGGAGAATTTCATGTCAGTAGCTCCTTTACCAATAGATTTTCTGAGAACACTGTTGAGGAGCTCCGTCCTTCTGTCACTGCTGTATATATGTATCTGCCATGTATGTCGGGCACTCGGGATCCGTCTGTGCTCTTTCCCTTCTGTGAGTTGTGCCTGTGTAATGTCTGACACCACACAGTTCTTGGTTCTGTACATTGTGGCAGTTGTCGGACTTTTCTGTGGATACATTTGCAGTGAAGTGTGGAGATGTGGGAGAGATTTTGTGACTTCTTCCTCCTTCTTCATATTTCCCTGCTGGTGCATGTGTAAGTTCAGTAGCTCGTTCAGACTAATCATAAAAAATAACACAAATTGTCCAAAAGACAGAAATGTGGGACTTGGGATTTGGGACGTGGGACGTGGGATTTGGGACATGGGATTTGGGATGTGAGATTTGGGATGTGGGATTTGGAATGTGGGATTTGGGATGTGGGATTTGGGACGTGGGATTTGGGACGTGGGATTTGGGACGTGGGATTTGGGACGTGGGACGTGGGATCTGGGATGTGGGACATGGGATTTGGGATGTGGGACGTTGGATGTGGGACGTTGGACGTGTGATTTGGGATGTGGGACATTGGATGTGGGATGTTGGACGTGGGATTTGGGATGTGGGACATGGGATTTGGGATGTGGCATTTGGGATGTGGGATTTGGGATCTGGGATTTGGGATGTGGGACATGGGATTTGGGATGTGGGACGTGGGATCTGGGATGTGGGACATGGGACGTTGGATGTGGGATGTTGGATGTGGGACGTGGGATTTGGGATGTGGGATATTGGATGTGGGATGTTGGACATGGGATTTTGGATGTGGGACATGGGATTTGGGACGTGGGATTTGGGATGTGGGACATGGGATGTGGGACGTGGGACGTGGCAGGCTGCTACATAACACGTGGCCTCCTGAGATTATAACGCTGCCTTTTCCGGGCACAGCCTTGGACATCTCAGCCTCACGCTCATGTCCTTAGCTGCCACAATAAACAGACCTTGTCCAGGAGACCTTGGTCACACCACTGTTATGTAAGGGCGCTGCAGTCCCATGTAACTGAAGATGAATCATTACATAATGAGAAATTCGGAACTTTAATAATAGACTTTGTGTTTCCATTCGGCTATTTAATAATTTCTTCTTGCTGTTAGTGATTTGGGATATTCATTTTCATCCAGAGGTGAAAGTCTGTCCTGTTCACACAGCTAAGGACTTGTTACTATGTACTAGTGCAACACAACCTATAAGTAAGGACCTGTAGATAAGAGAACCAATGGCTGCCTCGTCTGATTATTATACTAAACGAAAAAACAATATGGAAACAAAAATTCAATCAGACGGTCGTCCGAGAAGCAGAAGGACACGAAAAGAAAGATGGATCTGACAGTGACGTCACTGAGGGAGCAGCAGTGGGGTAACCGCTGTCTCATGGGTCCCAGGGCACATTTTGGACCGGCACCCTACCACTAGAGATGAGCAAACGCGTTCAGAAAACGTTCGCCAATCTCTAATTTGGCCAGAACATAGCACAATCGGATTCGTGTTCACTTTCTTGTGCATTTTTACTCAAAGTCATCAAAAGTCGATCACAGTTGTGTAAATCATTTTGTTTCCAGTAATGCTTCTGTGTGACTTTGGCTAGGATAGTGGTGCTGTATGACGAGCAGGGGGAGGACGTGTTTGATGAGGGGAGTGGGTGTGAAGTGGTTAAAAGAGCGTCTGAAGAGATTACAGGAGCGACACAATTTTTTTTCCCCCTTAACTTTATGCGTATTAGTTCCTACAGCCAATCAAGGCTCAGAAACCATCCACAAAGTCATGACACAAGGTCTTCTGTGATTGGCGACCATTTTCACATGTCCCTGTCCATATAACAAGCAGACATCTTGTTTTGCTGGCGCCATTTTTTCAGTGTCACAGTGCAGAGAGGTTGCTCCAGCCCAAGTGCTGCTGCTGATAATGAACTTGTCAGTGAAATAGATAGGATCCTGTCTTGTGGGAAATCGATCTTCCAGCATCAAAGTAGATTGTGTAAAAACTGTGTGGCAGTCTCCGGATGCCCCATTAGCTACTCCAAATCGTTTGTGATAAAACTGTGTTTCATAGTGAAATCAGGAGGGCAGATTTCATCTTAAAAATTGTTAGGTATAATAGCGTTGTTCAGGCACACTGTGTAAGAAAAAAAATAGTGATTGTTCATTTAGTGACAAGTGACTGACAGCTGTGGGCCTAAGGTTGTGAATCAGCAGGGTACAAGAGGGGAAGGGTACATACAACATGAGTCGGAAAAAGTGAGGTCGTGGTGGAAAGGGGAATAGGCTTGGTGTTCGACATGTACGTGGGTTAGGTGATATTGTTAATGAAAGCTCAACTGAACAAACATCTTCTCCTATCCAAAGACCACTGACATGTGTTACTGGCTGGGCTACTTCACTCCCTTTCTTTAGCAGCCTCACAGTGGTACACCTTGTAGATGAGGCTCAGAAAGAGCATGTGCTCAAGTGGATGGCAAGAGCTGCATCAAGTCTGCTCCGAAGAATCACAGAATCCAGAGGATGGAAGCATCTGCACCGATGCCCAAAATTTCTTCATGTTGAATCCGGGGTTAGACCAAGTATGGTCCGAGCAGAATACAGACCCTTGTCACCAGATGTTAACCACCATGATCCTCAGATACCAGAGACGCATGTTGACTGTACTGTGGTGACAGGGCAGGAGAAGGAGGAGGGTGACTCTCAGGGTGAGGAGTGTGAGAACAGAGAAGACGATGATGGTGTTCTAGATCCCACTTGGTGTGAACCCAGATGTAAGCAGCTGAGTATCTCAGCAGTGGAGGAGGAGGGAGACAAGGAGGTTATGTTTCCACTTCCCACACAGACACGAAGTGATGCAACCATGACAAGCACTGCATCCTCTGCTCCAATTCTGGCTGTGGCTGCACCAGTCGCGAGTGTGCTGTTCACAGGGGCGGCAAAGGTTGCCTAGCCTGGACCTTTTTTGAGATCACGAAGGGTGACCAGACACACGTTATCTGTCAAATTTGCAAAAAATAACCGAGCAGAGGCAAAAAATTCCAATAATTTTACAACTACATGCATGAACCAGCACATGCATGATCAACATGCCTTAGTCTGGTAATATTACTGCACTAAAATGCGGACTAGCGGGCTTCGCCAACCACCGTCTGTCCCATCAACCCCATCTGATGCTTCTTCCTCCTCCGTCTTCATGCCAAGTCTTCTCATACAGGTCTCTGGCCACAGAAACTTAACTTGTTTACCTCCTACATTCAGGGTCAGTGAGAGCCCATCAGCTGTTATGGAAGTAGACATGACTGCTGCTTCTGTGTCACCTAGCACAACACATCTTTCATAAAGGGAACCTGTCAGCAGGATTGTGCACAGTAACCTACAGACAGTATCAGGTCGGCGCCGCTATACTGATTAAAATTATATCTTGGTTGATGAAATCTGTCTTATGGTTGTTCTTTAATCTTTATTTTCAGTTTTGTGTTAATGAGATTCTTCTGCCCTGAGGCGGGGTCGGTGTATGTGGTGCTCTGATTATATATTCATAATGCAGACTGCTGACAGGTCACTGATCCCTCACTGACCTGCCCCCTAGTTTCCATAATGAATATCTTGTATATACTTAAAAAAAACAAAAAACCTTCTGCAGGCAGGTGCTGGCCGTGGCACCTGCTCTGCAGCGAAATCGCATGTTTTGTGTGCCAATAATACATTTTACTCTGGTTATTCAGCTAGAGGGAAAAAAACAATTTGAAAATGGCACCTGCCGCACCTCCGCAGTAGCAGTTATCGGTGTGTATAGCTGTAATCCGATAGCTGCTACTGTGCAAGCGCCAGCGGCGCCATTTTACTGGAGAAGAAAAAAAAATCCCTCCTCCAAGATGACGCCGCCTGCGTAGTACCAGCTCGGAGGTAGGCCCCATCGATGGGCTGAACCCAGGACACAGGACAATAGACTCATGTTTTTGGCCAAGTCAGTTGTTGGTGACCTGCGAAGGGCTGGGATCTTATGCTGAGGCAAGATCCCGGTGACCGTGTGTCTTGTTAGAAGCTTCCACGTGGGACTGTTGTATCCCTCATCTGCTGGCTCCATTGAACTCATCCAAGGACTATTTCTATATTTCCCTGGCGTCGGATTAAAGGGTGGCGCCCCCAGGTCAGCTCCCTTTGTGTGGACTCATTACGGACGCTGTAGCATTACCCTCATTTGTGCTGCCCAGCTCCCGGTTACAATAAATCTCATTGGATTGTTTATCGGCCTGGTATCTCTTCCTGCTCTGTCGCATACGTAGTCACAAACTGGTTGGCAGCGGTGGGATCAGTGCAGAAGGAACGGAGGACAGTGGCCCATCAATGTCTGGCACCGGAACCTCAAGATAAAGAACTGGACTGTGGGAAGCCTACAAACCAAGGCCTGTGAATTAGGAGTCTGCTACAAAGGACTGACAAAGGAGCAACTAATTAAGACTTTTGAAGGAGCTTGCCTGCAAGATGGCACTGAAGAAGGATTCTCACAGCAAGGGGAGGAAAGACAGGAGCTGAAGGTAAATACCCAAAAAAGTCAGTGGATTGTGTGGTACGATGACATGGCATTGCTTGGAGATGAGCTCACCATAGAATATAAGATAGAGGCCATTCGAAGAGCTCAAGAGAGGGCATTGCTGGAGAGACCCCAAACAGACTGTATCCACAGCATCCACCATGAGAGAATTCCCTAAAGTGTCCCGCAAGGACTTTAAGCCATTTAATGAGGCTGCAGGCGACATTGAGGGCTTCTTCCAGGACTTCGAACATCAATGTCGATTAATGGAAGTGAAGGGAGCGAGTCAGACATCTGGTGGGGCTCTTAGAGGGTGGAGCTGCCGAAGCCTATAGAGCTATGGACCCCCCGTGGAACTGTGAGTATGGGGAGGTAAAAGAGGCAATTCTAGAACATTATGCTGTAACCCCAGACACTTACAGGACTCAGTTCCACTCCTTAGCCTGTGATGGGGAAGTGTCTTCCAAAATGTAAAAATCTATGCCCACAGGCTCAAACAAGTATGTCCTCACTGGCTGGAGGGAGAGGGAGCCTTAACTTGGGATACTTTCCTCCAGGTCATACTAAAAGAGCAGTTCTATGGCAAATGCCAAACTGAGATCCGGGAATGGGTGCATGAGAGGAAACCAGCGACAGTGGAACGAGCTGCTGCTCTAGCTGATGAGGTTCTCACCATCAAGCCTCAGTGAAAAAAACTACTAGTCGGTGATAAAAAAAACTACCAGCTTCCCAACACTGGAGGCAACTTGTCCTTCAGCCTCCAATGTTCACCGCCCCACCAGATTACCAACTCATGGCGAAACCCATGTGAATTTGCCTCCCATTACTCCTGCCTCATCTTTGGGAATATGACGTGGAGCAAAAATTGTAGAACGCAGGTGTTATGGATGTGGGCAGCCTGGTCATCAGCAAGCCCACTGTCCAGGTGTTCGGAGGCAGAACATCTACAGACCACCTTTGCCTATCCATTATCTACAGACACCCGCAACAGGAGAAGAACTGGATTCACTCGCTGGTGATTTGCCAAGTGACTCTGATATATTGGCCCCCCTACTAGGAGTCTATGGCGTGCGAGCCACAGCCACCTGTTCTGATCTTCAGCACAAACATCTACAGGCAATCATGCTGGATGGCCAAAAAGTTGTTGGCTTTCGTGACACCGGGGCTTCTGTTGCTGCTATAATTATGTTAGCAGTACGTTGGAGTCGTGCTCTGACAGGCAGGGTCTCCGGCGTGACTCTTCACTCTCTCATGCTTCAGACAGTTCTTCCCTTCCCATGCTCTGCATGTTTCCAGCCGGTCCTCTAGCCATGTCCTTAGGGCACGCGCTCGTGCGCTCTCCCCCTTTTAAAGAACCAGCACATGCACTTGCTATTTCCTCCCCAGCCAATGGCTGCGGGACAATATGTATACATTACTTCCTCCCCATCGAGGAGGTGCCTGAGCATCCTTCCTGTTTACAGTCTATGTTGTGTAAGGTCGCATACCAGTGCAAGTCCTGTATGCTGCACTCAAGTGCAAATCCTGCTTGCTGCACTCAGATGCAATCCTGCCTGCTGCACTCAGAAGCAAATCCTGCTTGCTGCACTCAAATGCAAATCCTGCCTACAGCACTCTAAGTACAAATCCTGCTTGCTGCACTCAGATGCAAATCCTGCTTGCTGCACTCAGATGCAAATCCTGCTTGCTGCACTCAGATGCAAATTCTGTTTGCTGTACTCTGACACACACTCTGCTGCACTCAGATACGAACTTGGTCAGCTGCACTCTGATACAAGCTCTGCCTGCTGCTCCATCCAGTCTGTCCTTCTGGGTCCAGCTGCTGCGCGTCCTTTGGGCTGGCCTTGCGTTCATTGGGAGCCAAGTCTAACCTCACCATCAGAGGCTCTAGTGAACAGTCTGGCGTTCCCTTAGTTATGCCCCCCAGGCTCTCCGTGATCCGTGGCACAGTGGTTCCACAAACCACGTCCGTGACACATTGCTGCTGATGTTGCAGCTGCTGTTGCTGCTGTGCTTGTAGCAAACATTTGAGCAGGTCCTCAATCTTGTCTGACGTCGTACCCTGGCATGTGTCCCCTGGGAACGCTGTCCGCACTTCTAACACCACTTGTGGCAGATCGGCTCACTCAGCTGGACACAGGTGGAAATGGAACACTGCTTTAAGAACGTGCTTGTATTATTAAAGCAGCATAAACCAAGCTGGAAAAAAAGTAAATGGAGCACCCCACAGGGCAGGTGTGGGATTACTCGGTATCGGGCCGGTGTCTTAAAGGGATGTGTCACGGTGGCAGTGACCCGGTCGGTGGTCTTGGGTGTCCATGTAAAATAGGTGGAATCAAGCCGAATAAAGTTTATAGGTAGATGAATTGTGACGCCACCTGTGGTGCTCGGCAATGAAGGTGTTAAGCCGACGCTGTACCTCTGGGACAGATGGTATAAGGCAGCAAAGATGGAATAGCTCTCCACAGGCAGAGCTGTAGTCTCAGGGCAGTAGTAGTAGGTGTTGAGGTAGATGGTGTAGTGTTAGGCACAGAGATGTAGCAGTGCTGAGTAGGTTGGTGCAGGAAGGAGGCAATGACACAACTGAGTGCAGTTCCAATTCTTTTACTCACGTTTCTGGCACAGACAGGTGCCCGCTTCAATGCTGCAGCCTCCAGGTCAGGGGCTCAGCCAACTCCCAGGCAGATGGATTAACCCTTCCAGCACTCCCTTCCAAATGTGCCTTTTCTAATCGTCTCCTTTCTAGCGCTAATCTGAAGTACTTGTAGCTCTGAATTACACTCAAGTTCCTCCTTCTTGATGTTACTTATAACTCCACTTGCATGACAGGCAGCTGTAGCCTGCTTCGGGGACTCCATACAATCATGTCTCGGCTCACACACGTTGCCGCTGCGTGGGATTAAAGTGGTCACAACTTCTGTTCCTCCGGTTTCTGCTGTAGGATCATTAGCATCACACACAGCCTCGGATACCGGCGCCCGGCCTTGGAGCATTAAACTTAGAAAAGGGCTCTGCACTAGCCCTAGTCCCCAGTCTCTCTCTCCTCCTCACATTCCGTTCTAATCTATCTTCCTTCTGAACAACTGATCCTTCTTACTTTCTCCTTCCTTGCCAACAGCTCCAGCTCACAGGAGGCTGCTGAAACTATGTCCTTCCCCTCTTTCCCCGGTGGGGAACCGTCTTTCTCTCCCTCTATGGGGATTCTGACTGCAGAGAGGTCGTCTCTCTGCTTCCCCCTGTGGGGAACTGACCTAACTTCCTGTCAGCTTTCCCCTCTAGTGTTTCTAAGCTCCACCCACCACCAAGCACCCTTCATGAACGAAAGCAGCTGCCATAAAGGGTGCTTTGCTGTTCTAAGGTGTCTGTGCTGGATGTAGGTGCTGGAGTCTGGTGAGGTGTTACCATCTTACCTGGGGAGTGGAATACTGGAGGTGCTGTACCTCTGTGGTGACTGAACCCTCAGGGGCGCCTTTTACATGTTTAAACTATGCTATATATACCTGCTATCCAGTGATAAAGTGCCCTTTCTTAACTTTGTACAATCTGGTCAAATCCATACTGGGCCTGAGAACATCTGAGCCTGCCTCCTGATCTATAGACATATATTTTTAATGTGTAAACTAGGCTACATATACACGTGTTATCCGGTGAAACTGTACCCTTTATCAACTTTCTACAATGTTGTTGAATCCATACTGGGCCTGAGAACGGCTGCCGAGCTGTTAAGCAAGCTATAGCACCTGTGGTTTGGACACGTAATTTTTTCAGGAATGACGGTTAGGCCTAACTCCGGAATTGCGGTTGACCTGAACTTACTGGGAAATCATCGTTCGCGGGGAATAATCTGAATCCCAGATCCCCATCACTGACGGAGTTCAGCAGGTTATCTGCACCTGTAAGCGACAAAAGCTGGTCCTTTCAGTGTAGCGTGCATGCAGCCCCGGACATGTACTGGAATGCTAGACCCGTTATTGCTCAATCTCACGTGCCACAGCCTCGCGTATCCCTCTAGTAAGCTTGACGCGTACCGCGGGGCCATGCCGGAGTCTCGGTCATTAACGGAATAAAGCTGAGAAATCGCTAGCACAACTACAAACGGACATACCACACCACACACAGAATCGACAAAGCTTGCAATCTGTCCATCTTTTCTGTAGCTTGTATGGTAGTGGTTTCCCGGGTGCAGTCCAATTAAGCCACAGGCTCCACTCCTGGTGGTGCCCTTTTGGACATTCCTTTAAGGTTCAGCTTTGCAATCATACTGCCCCCGGAAACCAAAAACTTTGCCTTCAGGGACGCTGTTTGGAGGTTCGGGGGAATAACGCCGCCCGATCAGCAGTCGGCATATGGGTCGCCCTCCCAGGGCTGTGGGGTACTCGGTACCGGGCCGGTGTCAGTAGGATGTGTCACAGCAGCGGTGACCCGGACGGTGGCCCTGGACGCCCATGTAAATGGTGTGGTATAATGGTAAAGAGTTTATATAGATAGTTTGACACCACCTGTGGTGTTCGGCAACATAGATGTTAGGCCGACGCTGCATGCAGATCCTCTGGGACTGATGGTGTTGTGCAGCAAAGATGGTGAAGCTCCCCACAGGTGGAGCTGGAGTCCCAGGGAAGTGTAGATGTAGTGATGGGGGAAAGGCACAGGCGGTGTAGGTGCTGGTACCCAGATGTAGCGGTGCTGGAATAACTGTAGGACACCAGAGCGTGCAGTTCCAAAGCTTTACTCACAGTCTGCAGGTTACACAGATGCCTGCCTCCGTGCTGTGTCCTCCGGGTCAGGACCTCTGCCAACCTCCGGGACCAGAATGGAAAGCTCCCTTCCAACACTCCGCCAACATGTACCTTCCTGAACGTCTCCTTTCTAGCGCTTGTGGGGGAAGCACTCACAGGACCGTGGTTCACTGAAACGCCTCCTGTCTAACAGATGTTCCTCAGACTTTACTTGTATGGCAGACAGCTGTAGCCTTTTCCTTCTGCCTCGCACACGTCGAGCCTTAGTTGGGTACAGAGCATTTATAGCTGCTACTTCCCCCGGTTTCTGCTGCAGGAAAGTCAGTGTCCCTACAAACTCGGAGACCGGAATCCGGACCATGCTCTCCAGCTAGGAGTGAGCCTTAACTCTGCTCATCCTCCAGCTCCCCTTCTCACGTCCACACACTTCCCCTTCCCTGCACAGAGTGCCCTACCTTACCTCCTCCCGACCACAGAGAGCAGCTCCTCAGCAGTCAGGTTCAGAGGTCTCCCTGCTGGCCTGGAGTGGGAAATGTGTTGTGTGTTGGTTTCACTGCTAGAGAGATCCTTCGTTGCTCCCAAGCTTGACAACACAATCCCTAGGAGGAAGGCAATGCCTCAGTGGCGACCGTACTCTTGGGGACGCCACAAGTGCACTGAGGCCCAGCCACTGCTGGATGATGCTGCTGGTACATTGACCCAGACCACTACATTCCCCTCGCACTCTACACAGCCAGAATCTGACCCAGAGGAAACTCAGGTTCCCCTTCCCGCATACTATACCACCTTACACAGTGACAAAGAGTAAGGTGCAGATGAAAGTGCAGGTTCCTTGAGCAGGTGGGGGGGCATACTCATGGGCGATGGCACTGGCACAGGGCACCGCATAGTATGCAAAAGTGTCTCTGCCGGTGGGAGGGCCTAAACAGCCAAGTGCAGTGAGATGGAAGATGGGGATGACAAGGAGTTCAGAGAAGTGCAGGGATTCCCTAGCAAGGAGACTTATGTAATTGTTTTCAATGTTGGGACAGCAATTTTTGGGGAGCACTTTACTCTGGTGAATGATATATGGGGCCCACCATACACTGGAACATTCCAAAGGTGGACATCAGACACTGGAGCAGCATTTACAGCATTATACACTAGAGCAGTAGAAATGAGGCCCATTTTATATGGAGCATTATTTGGGCCCATAAGACAGTGGAGCTTCATCCATTGGGACCAACATATGCTGTAGCATTATGTGGAGCTCATCATATACGATTTGAACCATTATATGGGAATAATGATTCTGTATAGAGAAATATATGGGCCTCATTACTCTGTATAGCGCACTAAGCGCTGGCCATAATACTGTATGGAGTTATATACTGTCCGATTTTGGAACTATTGGAGAATTTAAAATGGATATCAGTCATGAGATGTAAGAAGTGAAGTATTTTTCATTGTACTATACTACTATTTCTCTGCCGTATTGGAGCATCATGAGTTGTGGTATGTGTTAAAGGGGCGCTCTTTGGCCCTGGGCCCACGAAAACCTGGAGCCAGCCCTCCACAACTGTAGCCAAATAACCCCCATTTTTCAGTGCGTAACTTGTATTATGAAGTTAATTAAGGTTGACAAGCTTCAGTAACAATAATTTATGTTTTTCATTCAAATGGGCACTGTTGGTGTGTTTCCTGTCCTCCTCTCACTGCCGACTTTAATTCTCAATTGACTTACATTGGGTTTCATGTTTCGGGACGACCCCGACTTTTCCCTATAGTCGGACGATTTTGCTCGACCCGACTTTTGGAAAAGTCGGGTTTCATGAAACGAATCTCGACCCTAAAAAACCAAAAGTCGCTCAACACTAATGATTGGGTTCAACCCACTTCTTTGAAGGCTCTCCAGAAGTTTTTGGGTTATGCTAATTTTTATCGTAAATTTATAGCTAATTTTTCTGGTATTGCTAAACCACTGACTGATTTGACTAAGAAGGGTGCTGATGTGCTGAATTGGTCTTCAGAGGCTGTTTCGGCCTTTCAGGAGCTGAAGCGGAGGTTCACTTCTGCTCCGGTTTTGCGGCAACCTGATGTCTCACTTCCTTTTCAGGTGGAGGTAGACGCTTCAGAGATTGGTGCAGGAGCTGTTTTGTCCCAAAAAGATCCGGTGACGTCTAAAATGAATCCCTGTGCCTTCTTTTCCCGAAAGTTCTCCCCATCTGAACGCAACTATGACGTGGGGAATTGGGAATTGTTAGCCATGAAATGGGAATTTGAGGAGTGGAGACATTGGTTGGAGGGAGCTAGACATCAAGTTGTGGTCCTCACTGACCACAAGAATTTGATTTACCTTGAGTCGGCCAAACGCTTGAATCCTAGACAGGCTAGGTGGGCCTTGTTTTTGACGCGTTTTGATTTTGTGGTCTCCTTTCTTCCAGGCACTAAGAATGTTAAGGCAGACGCCCTTTCTAGGAGTTTCTTTGCTGATTCTCCTATTGTGACCAAGGCTACTACCATCCTAGGTGAGGGGGTAGTTCTTTCTACCATCTCTCCCGATTTGAGACGTGCTCTGGAAGAATTCCAGGAGGACAAACCTGAGCGTTGTCCTATGGGAAAATTGTATGTACCTGACCAGTGGAGGAAGAGAGTGATGTCTGACGTTCATTGCTCCGCATTGGCTGGTCATCCGCGTATTTTTGGTACCAGAGATTTGGTGAGTTGGTCTTTTTGGTGGCCCGCCTTATCTCGTGATGTCAGGAATTTTGCGCAGTCCTGTGGGACTTGTTCCCGGTCTAAACCCTGTTCTCGCTCTAGTTGGTTGTTGATGCCCTTGCCAGTGCCTAAGAGGCCATGGACCCATATTTCAATGGATTTTATTTCTGATCTTCCTGTATCTCAGAGAATGACTGTTATCTGGGTGATTTGTGATAGATTCTCTAAGATGGTCCATCTTGTACCACTCCCAAAGTTGCCATCTTCCTCAGAGTTGGTACCCTTGTTTTTACAACAGGTGGTTCGGTTGCATGGGATTCCTGAGAACATTGTATCGGACAGAGGAGTTCAGTTTGTTTCCAGATTCTGGAAAGCTTTTTGTTCCAAGCTGGGAATTCAGTTGACCTTCTCCTCTGCGTTTCACCCTCAGACCAATGGGCAGACGGAGAGAACAAACCAGACTTTGGAGTCCTATTTGAGATGTTTTATATCTGCTGATCAGGATGATTGGGTTTCATTTTTGCCCTTGGCCGAATTAGTTTTAAATAATAGAGCTAGTTCTGCCACCTTGATGTCGCCCTTTTTCTGTAACTTTGGGTTTCATCCTCGATTTTCTTCAGGGCAAGTGGAATCTTCAGCCTGCCCAGGTGTTGACACTGTGGTAGAGAGAATGCAGCAGATTTGGGACCAAGTGGTGGATAAGTTGTCACTCTCCCAGGAAAAGGCCCAGCGGTTTTCTAACCGGCATAGGACCATTGGTCCCCGGTTTAAAGTGTGTGATATGGTTTGGTTGTCTTCAAAGAATATCCCTATGAAGGTGGCTTCTCCAAAGTTCAAGCCAAGATTTATTGGACCTTACAAGATTTTAGAGATTCTTAATCCGGTTTCTAGAGTTGAGTGAAACGGGTCGAAAAATTTCAAAAGTTGCCGACTTTTGGCAAAGTCGGGTTTCATGAAACGAAACCCGACCCTAGGATGAGGTCGGCCACGAGTTCGGCGACTTACGCGCCAAAGTCGCATTTCAAAAGTTTGTTTTGCGCTCTTTTTCAGCCAATCAGGATCCACGGACACTGTGGGCAACGTGATGACATAGCCAGGGGTCATCACCATCTTTCAGAAGGGCATGCAAGTGATTGGCTTGCTTTGGTGGGCGTCACAGGGGTTATAAAAGTGCGTGCACGCCGACCGCCATCTTACTTCTGCCGATCTTAGCATAGGGAGAGGTTGCTGCTGCTGATTCTGTAGGGAGAGCGTTAGGCAGGGAAGAAGAAAAAAAAACTGCTTCTGCTGCTAGCGATTTTGCCTGAACAACACACCAGTCACTGTGTGTGCAGTGCAAGGGGAGGCTATATTGTGGTGTATCAGTGGTGTTGGTTGTTAGGCTGCCTTCTAAGGCTTCCTGACAGCTGCATTGCTGTTTACCCACTGCTCTGCAAACTGCTTTTTTAAAAGCAATCCCAATTTTTTTTTTTGTCCTGGTGAGGTACTGAGCGTACATTTTTTCACACCATACACCATATGCTCCTCACACAGTACCGTGTAACGGCTGTTATCACAGCCACAGTGAAGCTATCTGTGTGTCACTCTGTGAGAATAAGTCGAGGACATGTTCCGTTCTTACAGACCTGCACCTACTAGTTTTATCTAGCTTTCAAACAGTTAAATATATTTGCTGTTTGATCACATTCAAAACTATAGAGAGACAGCGTGTGTCAGTCCGTATACTTAAAAAACACGGAGCTTGACAATTTTACGTACACCGGACAGCCGTGTACGTGCACGCTCCTCTCAGTACCGTGTAACGGCTGTTATCACGGCCACAGTGAAGCTATCTGTGTGTCACTGTGGAAGGATAAGTGGAGGACTTGTTCCGTTCTTACAGACCTACACTCTAGGGAGATTCCTATTCTGCCCAATTCTACATACACCTTGTAGTTTGTGATACACTAGCCAATTTCTGCCTGTGACATAGCGCACTGATATTCAGTGGGCCTCACACAATCCAAAAGTGTCCAGTGTCCACTAGTGTGTGCAGAAATTCAAAATCTCCCTTATCCTGTAGTCACTTTTTTCACACCTGTGCCATCGAGCCTGTGACATAGCGCTGTGATATTCAGTGGGCCTCACACAATCCATAAGTGTCCAGTGTCCACAAGTGTGTGCAGAAATTCAAAATCTCTGTGATCCTGTAGTCACTTTTTTCACACCTGTGCCATTGAGCCTGTGACATAGCGCTCTGATATTCAGTGGGCCTCACACAATCCAAAAGTGTCCAGTGTCCACTAGTGTGTGCAGAAATTCAAAATCTCCCTTATCCTGTAGTCACTTTTTTCACACCTGTGCCATCGAGCCTGTGACATAGCGCTCTGATATTCAGTGGGCCTCACACAATCCATAAGTGTTCAGTGTCCACAAGTGTGTGCAGAAATTCAAAATCTCCCTTATCCTGTAGTCACTTTTTTCACACCTGTGCCATCGAGCCTGTGACATAGCGCTCTGATATTCAGTGGGCCTCACACAATCCATAAGTGTTCAGTGTCCACAAGTGTGTGCAGAAATTCAAAATCTCTGTGATCCTGTAGTCACTTTTTTCACACCTGTGCCATCGAGCCTGTGACATAGCGCTCTGATATTCAGTGGGCCTCACACAATCCATAAGTGTCCAGTGTCCACAAGTGTGTGCAGAAATTCAAAATCTCTGTGATCCTGTAGTCACTTTTTTCACACCTGTGCCATCGAGCCTGTGACATAGCGCTCTGATATTCAGTGGGCCTCACACAATCCATAAGTGTCCAGTGTCCACAAGTGTGTGCAGAAATTCAAAATCTCTGTGATCCTGTAGTCACTTTTTTCACACCTGTGCCATCGAGCCTGTGACATAGCGCTCTGATATTCAGTGGGCCTCACACAATCCATAAGTGTCCAGTGTCCACAAGTGTGTGCAGAAATTCAAAATCTCCCCTGTCCTATAGACACCTTGTACCTTGTTTTACATTACTATATAGTTTGTTGGATTTTGTCTACATTTCTACAAAAAAATGAGGAAGGCTGGTGGAAGAGGCCGTGGAATTGGGCGGGGGTTGGCAGCTGGTAATGATGGTGTTGGTGGTGGATCTGATGGTAGTGGCAAGAGCAAAATAGGACCGAATGCAGGAGGTGTTGAGCCTGCGTCATCGTCTGGCTCCATAAGGCCTCGAAGGCTTAGTTTTCTAGGAGTTGGCAAACCGCTTTTAAAGCCAGAGCATCAGGAAAAAGTTTTGTCTTACATTGCTGACTCAGCCTCCAGCTCTATCGCCTCCTCTTCTGAAGTTGTAAAAAGTAAAAGCACTGAGTCATCATTGGAGGCTCATGTTCATGAACCACACCTTTCCTTGTGTCCTTCACCCCAACCAAGATTGAAGGATGACGCAGGCCATACTACTGATTACTCCATGGAGCTGTTTTCACATACCATGCCTGGATTATCAAGTGAAATGGTGAATTACCCAGGCCAAGATGAATCTGACATGGAGTGCACTGATGCACAGCCGCTGATAGATGATTCTGCTTGTACATTCACTCAGAGAACTACATTGTCCTCGCAGTGTACAGAGCCAGATTCTGACCCTGATGAGACTCAGGTGCCCCTTCCCGCACACTATACCACCATACACGGTGACACAGAGGAAGGTGCACATGACATTGAAGAGGAGGTGATGGATGACCCAGTTGTTGACCCAGATTGGCATCCATTGGAGGAAGAGGGTGCTGCTTCCAATAGCTCAGATGAGGAGCATCCACAGCAGACATCGACATCGCAACAGCTGTTATCTGGGAGGCCCGGAGCACTCCAAAGACAGGTTCCAAAAATCAAAAGAGTTGCTGGACAGCTTGTCCAGAGGGTCAAAAGATCACAGCGTGCTAGGCCGCAAAATGTCTGCCAAAGTAGGAAGAGTGCAGTGTGGCACTTTTTTGAACAAAATCCTCATGATCAGGCCAAGGTTATCTGTAAGAAGTGCGCAAAGACCTTTAGCCGAGGGAAAAATCTGAAAAATTTGAATACCAGTTGCATGCTTAGACATTTAACCACCATGCACTTGCAAGCGTGGACACAACACCAAACCTCAAGTGCCACATGTGCAACTGATCACAAAGAAGGTAGTCAGCAACGCTACATTGTTTCCCCCACTGTAAGCCCATCGGTTAGCACAGCAGCAAATGTTGAGGTGTCGTTGCAAGGCCACAGCAGTCAGGGAATCCCACTGTTATATCAACGAAAGACTGAATCTAGGCCATCAGAAAGAACACCAACTCCATCACCATCATCAACCCTCTCTCAGTCCGCCCTGTCCACCGCTACTTCCACCATATGCAGCTCTCATGTCCAGCTCACCCTCCCAGACACTATGAGTAGGTCAAGAAAGTACGCAGTCTCTCATCCGCGTACACTGGGTTTGAACGCCCACATTGCCAAACTAATCTCATTTGAGATGATGCCCTATCGGTTGGTGGAAAGCGCAGCTTTCCACGAACTCATGGCCTATGCAGTACCACGCTATGACCTACCCAGTCACCACTTCTTCTCTCGCAAAGCCATCCCAGCCCTCCACCATCATGTAAAAGACCGCATTGTCCATGCACTCAAGCAGTCAGTGAGTGGAAAGGTGCACCTCACAACTGATGCATGTTCCAGTCGGCATGGCCAGGGCCGTTACGTGTCCATCACTGCGCACTGGGTTAATGTGGTGGATGCAGGGTCCACAGGGGACAGCGGTGGTGGGACAGTGCTGCCTAGCCCACGGTATAGGAAACAGTTGGCTGTAGGCGTTCGACCCTCCTCCTCCTCCTCCTCCTCCTCCAGAAGGGAAAGCTCGTCCACAGAGCGCAGTCATACGAGCACTCCATCTGCAGCTGCCACTGTTGCACACGAGGTGTCCCCCTATCGAGCAGCTAGTGGAAAGCGTCAGCAGGCTGTGTTGCAGATGATGTGTTTGGGCGACAGACACATCGCCGAGGTGCTGGCCGAGTACTTGAAGCGACAAACTGAGTCATGGCTGGGCAGTGTACATCTTGAGGCAGGCAAGGTAGTTAGTGATAACGGCCGTAATTTTGTGGCAGCCATAGACCTTTCAAAACTCAGCCACATACCTTGCTTGGCTCACACCTTGAACCTGGTGGTGCAGTGCTTCCTCAAAAATTATCCGGAGTTAACAGCCCTGCTCCAGAAGGTGCGAAGACTGTGCGCGCACATCCGACGGTCGCCTGTACACTCCGTTCGTATGCAGAAGCTGCAGCGATTGCTCCACCTTCCCAACCACCGCCTCATTATCGACATTGCAACAAGGTGGAACTCCACCCTGCACATAGTGGAGCGGCTGTGCGAGCAGAGGCAGGCCATAATGCATTTGTGGGAGGATACACGGCCAGGCACTTTGAGAGCAGACATGGAGTTGACAGGTGTGCAGTGGTCGAAGCTGAAAGACCTCTGTAAAGTCCTTCAGTGTTTTGAGGAATGCACACGGCTGGTAAGCGCAGACGACGCCATCCTAAGCATGAGCATCCCACTTATGCGTCTGCTCATGCAAACTTTGATGCACCTTAAGGAGCAGGCGTCTGCAGCCAATGTTGACGAGGAGGAAGAGGAGGAGGGAATCCTTGATGACATTCAGCCATTGTCTGCTCAGGGACCTCTCCTGGACGAGGTGGAGGAAGAAGAGGAGGAGGAGGATGATGATGGGGATGATTACTTAGGGGAGGAGGATGCATCTCGTGGGGCAAGTGAAAATGTTGGCGTGGCAAGGTCTGGTACAGGGTTTGTGCGTGACTGGAGGGATGTGGATTTGCCAGAAAGTGCTCCTCCAACCAGCACTCGCAGTGCATCATTGACACCGGGAACATTGGCCCACATGTCAGATTATGCCTTGCGGATCCTAAAAAGGGACCCCCGCATTGCCAAAATGATGAACGATGACGACTACTGGTTGGCCAGCATCCTGGATCCAAGCTATAAAGGCAAATTACAAAACATCATGCCACAGGAGAACCTTGACCTAATATTGGCTAATAAACAAGCAACTCTGGTAAATCGGTTGCTTGAGGCATTCCCAGCACACAGCAGCGGTGATGGTTCTCACACGAGCCGTACGGGCCGGGGGCAGCTTGGCAGAGGTGTTCATGGTGCACACAGCAGAAGTGGCGTTGGAGACAGGGGTTTCATGACAATGTTGTGGACTGATTTTTCAAGTACCGCTCACACAACTGGTAATACTGCATCGATGGAAAGTGACAGGAGACAGCAGTTGTCAACTATGGTTACAAACTACTTTTCCTCCCATATCGATGTTCTCCCACACAGGTCATTCCCCTTTGACTATTGGGCCGCTAAACTGGACACCTGGCCTGAATTGGCACAATATGCCTTACAGGAGCTCGCTTGCCCAGCTGCAAGTGTGCTATCGGAAAGAGTCTTCAGTGCAGCTGGATCAATCCTGACAGAAAAAAGGACCCGTCTGTCAACCCAAAATGTGGATGATCTAACCTTCATTAAAATGAACCATGCATGGGTTTCCAAGGATTTTGTCCCACCTTCCCCTGATGACACATAGGGTGACAGAAAATGGCTTGCTTTGGTCCACCTCTTCCTGGGACTTGACCTATTTCGCCTTTTGCATCAGCTGAATGTCCAACATCAACATATGCCACTTTCTAAAACTCCCTAACTGTGCTGCCTCCCCCCCATGGCCGGGGTCACCACCTAGCGCACGACACCGTGCGAGTGCCGTTGCCCTGGACAGGTGGGTAGGCCGACTCTTGGGCGCAGGCACTGGCACAGGGTCCCTCTTAGTGCAATCAAGTGTCTCTGACGGTGGTGGTGCACACCCGCCGTCAGACACACCGCCGTACTATGAGGGGCCCAGTGCCAGTACCGACGCCCACGAGTGGGCCCCCCTTGCTTGGGCAGGGCCCCAGCATTTGCAATCTTTACCTCTCCCTGCTCCTCCGCTGTGTAGTCTGGGCCGTCAAATCCATACTGTGCCTAACACCGTCTGAGCCTGCCTCCTGATGTATAGACATATATTTTGAATGTGTACGCTATCCATACATGTTATCCTGGGATACGGTACCCTTTCTCACCTTTGTGCAATTTACGTGTAATCCATACTGGGCGTGAGAACGGCTGGCGAGCTGTTAAGCAAGCTACAGCACCTGTGGTTTGCACACGTAAGTTTTTCATTTTTTCAGGAATGACGGTTAGGCCTAATTCCGGAACTGCGGTTGACCTGCACTTACTGGGAAATCATCGTTCGCGGGTAATAATTGCAATCAGTGATCCCCATCACTAACATTGTTCAGCGGGTTATCTGCACCTGTAAGCGACAAACGCTGGCCTTTTCAGTGTAGCGCACATGCAGCCACGGACATGTAAGGGCATGACACACCAGTTATTGGCCAATCTCATGTTCCAGAGCCTCACGTGTCCCTCTAGTAAGCCGGACTCGGACCACGGGGCATGATGGAGTCTCGTTCGTTAACGGAATTAAGCTTGCAATGTGTGCATCTTTTCTGTAGCTGGCATGGTTGAGGTTTCCCAGGTGGAGTCGAATTTAACCGTAGGCTCCACTCCTGGTGGTGCCCTTCTGGACATTCCTTTAAGGTTCAGCTTTGCAACCATACTGCCCACATAAAACAAACACTTTGCCTTCATGAACGCTGTTTGGAGGGTCATGACTCGTGGGAATAACGCCGCCCAATCAGTTAACCTGCTAGAGAGATCCTTCGTTGCTCCCAAGCATGACATCACACTCCCTAGGAGGAAGGTAATGCCACTGTGGTGACCGTACTCCTGGGGGCGACATAAGTGCACTGATGCCCAGCCACTGCTCGATGAATCTGCTGGTACATTGACCCAGACCACTACATTCCCCTCGCACGCTACATGGCCTGAATCTGACCCTGATGAAACTCAGGTTACCCTTCCCATATACAGTTCCATCTTACACGGTGACAAAGAGGAAGCTGCAGATGAAAGTGCAGGTTCGGCCCACCTGCCATCAGACACACCACCGTACTATCAGGGGCCCTGTGCCAGTGCCGTCGCCAACGAGTGGGCCCCCCCTGCTTGCTCAGGATCACAGCACTTGCAAGGTTGAAATACTGTGCAGTGAGATGGAAGATGGGGACGAGGAGGAGTCCAGACTAGTACAGGGATTCCCTAGCGAGGAGACTTATTTGATTGTTTTCAATGTTGGGACAGCAATTTTTGGGGAGCACTATACTCTGGAGAATGATAGATGGGGCCCACCATACACTGGAACATTCCAAAGGTGGACATCAGACACTGGAGCAGCATTTACAGGGCCCATTATACACTAGAGCATTAGAAATGGGGCCCATTATGTTTGGAGCATTATTTGGGCCCATAAGACAGTGGAGCTTCATCCATGGGGACCAACATATACTGTAGCATTATGTGGAGCTCATCATATACTGTTTCAAACATTATATGGGACCAATGATTCTGTATGGAGAAATAGATGGGCCTCGTCATGAGATGTAAAAAGTGAAGTATTTTTCCTTGTACTATACCGCTATTTCTCTGCCGTATCGGAGCATGATGAGTTGTGGTATGTGTTAAAGGGGCGCTCTTTCGCCCAGGGCACATGAAAACCTGGAGCCAGCCCTACCCCCCCACAACTTTAGCCAAATAACCCCCATTTTTCAGTGCGTAACTTGTATTATGAAGTTAATTAAGGTTGACAAGCTTAGGTAAGAAGAATTGATGCTTTTGGCATTCAAATGGGCACTGTAGGTGTGTTTCCTGTCCTCCTCTCACTGCCGACTTTTATTCCCCATTGACTTACATTGGGTTTCGTGACGACCCCGACTTTTCCCTATAATCGGCCGATCTTGCTCGACCCGACTTTTGGAAAAGTCGGGTTTCACGAAACGAAACTCGACCCTAAAAAAACAAAAGTCGCTCAACTCTACCGGTTTCCTTTCGATTGGCTCTTCCTGTTACGTTTAAGACCCATAACGTGTTTCATAAGTCGCTGTTGAAGAGATATGTTGAGCCAGTAGTTCCTATGGCTGCACCTCCTGACCCTGTATTGGTTGAAGGTAATGTGGAATATGAGGTAGAGAAAATACTGGATTCTCGTCTGGCTAGACGGAGACTCCAGTATTTGGTCAAGTGGAAGGGTTATGGCCAGGAGGACAATTCTTGGGTCTCTGCCTCTGATATTCATGCCGATAGATTGGTTCGTGCTTTTCATCGTGCGCATCCTGATAGGCCCGGTGGCGTGGATGAGGGTTCGGTGACCCCTCCTCAAGGGAAAGTACTGTTGTGAGCTCATTTTCGGGTTTTCCTCTGGCATCTGGTGAGGGTTATGGAGCTGGCTGTGCTGACAGAGGAGTAGTGAGTTCTCTATCTGGACTCCCTCTGATGGTGAAGGGTGGTAATGAAGCTGATCTAAATGGCAGAGACCGGCCACCTGAGGAAGAGGACTGCGATTGGACATCAGGAGTTTCTGTTTGGATTTAAGGCAGCCGACTCCCTAGTTTCTTGCTGGTGATTTTTCCTGACTGTGGCTCCTGGTTTCCAGTTTGGTTCCTGCCTTCCTAAAGCTAAGTTTTCTCTGCTATTGTTCATTTGAGTTTTTGTCTGGTTTACTTAGTTTTTGTGTTCAGCCAGCCCTGGCTGGGACGGGGCTGAATCCCCATTTTGTCTCTGATCAGTTGATCTCTTTTGCTCTGTCTTCAGAATATACCTGAGTGCTGATATAGTGATTTGAAGTCTAGCAACTTCAGGGCCTTTTTCTATCAGACGTGTTGGACATTCTTTTTGGCAGGGTTTTTTGCGTGATTGCAGACAGCAGCTTTTCTTTCCTGTCCTTTCTAGTTAGCAAGGGCCCCATCGTTTTCTCAGCCTATCTTTCTACCTGTGTCTGTGTTTTCATCTTGTTTCACCGACAATTCATGTTGGGGGCTGTCTATTGCTTTGGGGTCTGCTCTGGGGCAGTTTCGATTTTCCCTTTCTTTCTTTAGGCTTATTTAGTTCTCCGGCCGTGACGAGGCGTCTAGGACCACCGTAGGCACGCTCCACGGCTACTGCTAGTTGTTGTGGATAGGATCAGGGGTCTGCAATCCGCTAGTTACCAACCTCTCCGGTTTTCTGGGCTTAGCTTGCTTTTTGCTTTTTCCTCCTCGGTCACTCATTCATAACACATATCCCCATGTCCGTGGTTACCTCGCAGGAGCTCCGGCTCCAGATGCCGACTCTTTGTCAGTCCTCTCTTTCCCAGGGAAGCTGCAAAACTGGGATCACCTTCCCGGATAATGTCTTGCTCACCAGGCCACCTGACAGTCCAGATCTACAGACGGACAGTAGCTCCCCCAATGCAGTGCCGTCGCTGACTCTGCAAACACACATGGCCTGTCCGGGTGCTATTCAGGGATCCGTCCCTACTCCCAGGGACTCCCAACACACCGGCCTCACCAGGTCCAGGGCCTCAGCGGGTGCTATTCAGGACGTCTATCCCCTCCTGAGACCGTCCAACACTCACGCTTCACCGGGTGCTATTCCGGGGTCCATCCCTACTCCCAGGGACTCCAAACACACCGACCTCACCAGGTCCAAGGTCGCAGCAGGTGCTATTCAGGAAGGCAGCACAGCTTCCAACATCTAGACCCTCCAGGACCTTCCACCCTGAACCATTCAGGTACACACTCTCTCCCCCTGTGACCAGACCTCAGGCACATTATATGGTACATAGCCACACCCACAGGTGAGGTATGGATCACTGTTGTGAATTCACTTTCTGACCTACCTCTGGTTACTGCTGAAGGTGGTGGAGCTGGTCAGATTGTCAGAGGGGTTGCGAGTTCTCTTTCTGGGCTCCCTCTGGCGGTTACTGGAGGTAATGGAGCTGATCTGATTAACAGAGGCCTGCCACCTGATAATGAGGATTATGATTGGAGATCTGGGGTTTCAGACTGGATTTAAGACAGCCGACTCCCTCTATCCCTGCTGGTGATTTTTCCTGCCTCCTGAGGTCTTAGTTTCTAGCTCAGTCCCTGCATGCTCAGCTAAGTGTTCTTTCGCCTGGAAGCAGTGTGCACACGCACCTCGTGACTATTGTGCTGCAAGATGCCTGGAGCAGTGTGCACGCGCGCCTCATCTCATGGCTGCCTGCCATTGCCAGTGCGCATGTGTGTTTTTACCTCATGGCTACAAGCCTTTGCTGTGTGACCAGCTGTCTCTGCTCTGCCTGCAGCAATCCTCTCTGTGTTCCTGGAGACCCTGATCATGTGATCTTTCCTATGTTCCAGCACAGTCTGATCCAGCTATCCTCTCTGTGATCCTGGAGACCCTGACCATGTGACCTATCCTGTGATCCTCTCTATAATCCTGGAGGATCTGAACCGGAAGTCCTCCCCTGGTCCTGACCCGGAAGTGCAGGTGCTAATGCCCTATATCAGACCGCCCCTTCCTATGGTCGGGGCCTGAGTATCGTGTTGCTTCCCTGCATGGCTGCTTGGTCTGCTCGGTCGCTCTCTGTATTCTGTGCCCTGTAGTGCTTCTCTGCACATGCTCTGTGCTTGTATTCTGCCTCTCGTCTCGTGCCATGTCTTGAGTTGTCTCTCGTGCTGTGTTTTGTCCTTGTTATGCTTTGACTTGTAGTACTTCCTATGTTCTCTGCCTTTGCCTGCTTTCACCATGTTGTGTCCTTGCCATGCTTTGCCTTGTAGTACTTCCTATGTTCTCTGCCTTGCCTGTTTCGCCATGTCTGGTCTTTGCTATTCTGAGCCCTGTAGTACTTCTCATGTTCCCTGTCTTTGCCTGGTTCACCTTACTCTGTCTTCTGGTGCTCGCTAGCACATTTCCTGGCTAGTCTCAAGGTTCTCCCTTGACCCGGCTCTGTGCTTCGGCCTACGCTCCGCTGCTAGCCCTTTACGCTCTCTGACCCGGCTCTGTGCTTCTGCCTACGTTATTCTCCTTGTTCTGTACTTTGCCCAGCCTTGCCTTGTTTCTTGCCTTGCCTTGTTTCTTCGTGTGCCCTTTGCATGCGCCTGGCCTTCTCTAGCCTCCTGTTTGTGCCTCAGCCGTGCCCGCCCTAGCCGTGCCCGCCTGTTTGTGCCTCAGCCATGCTCGTCGGCCAGTGACAGCTGTGTCGCCTGTTATGCCTCAGCCGGGTTCGCCTCAGTCTTGCCCGTCTGTGCCTCAGCCCGACCAGCTAGCCAGTGCCTCAGCCGTGCTCTCTGTGCTTCCTTGCACCCATGCTGTCTCTGCACTGTGCATTACGTGCTTCTCTAATAGCACGCGCAGGCCCTAGCCTGTCCCTTGGCATACCTCCCCGTGCTTCTGTAAAAGTACACGCAGGTCTTGTCAAGTACCCTGTCGTGCCCTCTTGCATGCACAGGCCCTAGCCTATACCCTGTCGTGCCCTCTTGCACGCACAGGCCCTAGCCTGTACCCTGTCATGCCCTCTTGCACATGCAGGACCTTGCCTTAGCCTGAACCCTGGCGTGCCTCCTAGCACGCGCAGGCCCCTGACTTGAACCTGACCCTGGCGTGCCACTCTGCACGCGCAGGACTATGCCTTGTACCCTGACCCTGGCATGTCCCTCGGCATGCGCAGGACCTTGCCTTGGATTTTGAACCCTGGCGTGTCCCTACCCATGCACCATGTCTCATACTTTGAACTTTGAACCCTGGCATGTCCCTTACACACGCACCGAGTTTGGTACTTTGAACCCTGGCGTTGTGAGGCTCTGAGCCATGTTTCTGTTCTGTTTGACTTTGCCCTTACTTTTGCCCTTATCAAAGATGGAGTAAGTAGCTTCACAAGGGGCCATCTTGTTCCTGTTTGACTTTGCCCTTACTTTTGCCCTTATCAAAGATGGAGTAAGTAGCTTCACAAGGGGCCATCTTGTTCCTGTTTGACTCTTCCTGTTTCCTGCCTGCTGTGTACAAAAGGGACTCAGCACATTATACCTGTGCTTGTGTATCTGGATCTTCACCTGCTGCCAAGCTTGGAGAACTCGCATTGTGCCTGCTTCTTCTATACCTCGGGATTCCCCGTTTGTTACTTACCTGCCGTCCTGCCTGACCGCCTCTCCTGTCCGGATCTGCTCTGCTTCATTCATCTCTGCGGCCTGCTCTCCGCTTGAAGCCTGGTCCAGGCTCAGGACTTTAGGACTGTGTGCTCCCGGACCTCAGACTCTCGCCAGTTGGTTCGTACAGACTCTACCTGTTGCCAGAACTTATATCTGCTTACCGTGTAATACTGAAGCCTGCTTCCTGCAATACCCCTGAACTATCTTTGCATAGTACTGTGACCTGTTGCTACAATACAATACTGAACCTTTGAACATATACTGTGTCTGTCTTCTCTGACCCATGCTACCGAGTTCCATAGAACCTATAGTACCAATTTGACAGGATACACAAGCCAATAATATGGAGCTCGCTGGGTCAGATTCTGTGGAAGTACGCCTTAAAAAGATATGCACATTTATCTCAGGACTTCAAGGGGAGCTTCAGGCTACCAAAACAAAATTGTCGGCACTAGAGACTCAAGCTAACCATAATGCTACCATAGCCGATACGTCCATTCAGGCGTTAGCTACTCGTCTCTCAAAACTAGAGACTACAGTTTCAGCCCCAGCCGCAACCCCACCTTCGATTCCAGCTTTCCCTAAACTCCCGCCATTCAGGTTTGGTGGCGAAAGAGAAAAGTTCCGAGGGTTCCTAAATCAGTGTCAGCTGTATTTTGCTGCGCATGCGGCTCAGTTTCCAACAGGACGAGACAAGGTGTTAGCTATGATAATGCTGTTAACCAACAAGGCTCTTGCTTGGGCAAATCCCCTGATTGAAACTAATGATGTCTGTTTGAATTCTTTAAATGACTTTATTTCCGCAATGTGTCAGATGTTCGATGACCCCAACCGAAGTGCCACAGCAGAAACCGCATTGCTGGCCCTCCATCAGGGAAAGCGTCCTGTCGTAGAATACGCGATGGAATTTCGGAGGTGGGTGTTGGATACCACATGGTGCGACTCAGCAAAATACGCAGTGTTTAGGAGGGGGTTATCTGCCGCAATTAAAGACGAATTGGCTAGAGGCGAGTCACCCACTGCCCTGGGAGACTTCATAAACCATTGCATTCGTATTGATATTCGTCTTGCAGAACGCCGGCAAGAGAGATGGGCAGATGCTGACCGCAGTCATTTTTTAACCTTGCCGTCTCCCTCCAGGGAAGCTCAGAACAAGTCTTTCCTCCCGGTTGAGTCAGAACCTATGCAGGTCGATGCAGTCCGGAGAAGTCCTCCTGACCCACGCAAGGAGCACCGTTTTAGAGAAAATTTATGCTTCTATTGTGGAAAATCAGGTCACTATATTTCAAATTGTCCCGGTAAGAATCGCAAGACCACGGCTGCGGTAATAGAATGTGACTTTTCGGATGTATCTTCAGTAGTTTCCCACTCAAACCCTCCTAGGAAGGAAATAGTCGACTGGAATCACGACTTCTCCGACTGTACTTCAGAAATATTCTCACCGGTGAATGCAGCCATCTCATCAGTAAGTTCCACTACTTCGACCTTGGACGGCTCAAGGAAGGACTCGCACTGTTATATCCCCATCAAGATATGGACCCAGTCCCAGTGGATTACTAGTTTCGCTATGGTTGACTCAGGGGCCAGCGGCAATTTTATGGACATTACATTCGCTAAAAAACACAGTATATGTTCACAAAGGAGGATTTCTCCGGTATTGATGGAAACTGTGGATGGTTCCCCACTGGTATCCGGGCCCGTAGACCTTGAAACAACGTCACTGAAAGTTCGTATGGGGGCGGATCACTCAGAAAGACTGTCCTTCTTGTTAATTTCTTCCCCTCATTTTCCCATAATCCTAGGATTACCATGGCTACGACTGCAAAACCCTACTATCAATTGGGAGACGAAAGAAATGCAGTTTCCAAGAAGACAGATATCCTCTAAAGAACCAGCTTTAGTTGGGTCAGCATGCTCAGTTGACCTAAATCTACCAATAGAGTATCAGGATTTCATCGATGTATGTGACAAAAAAAATGCAGACAAATTACCTCCACATCGGCCGTACGATTGCCCCGTGGAACTGCTACCTGGTGCCGCGATTCCGTTCGGTAACATTTACCCTTTGGCTGGGCCAGAACTAAAAGCCCTCAAGGAGTATATCGATGAGAACCTAGCCAAGGGATTTATACGACCATCTTCCTCTCCAGCGGGTGCCCCAATCTTCTTCGTAAAAAATAAGGATGGTTCACTCCGCCCATGTATTGATTACCGAGAACTCAACAAAATTACGATCAGGAACTCCTATCCACTTCCATTAATTCCTGAACTACTTGAAAGGGTGCGACACTCTAAAATCTTCACGAAATTAGATCTCTGTGGAGCATACAATCTAGTACGGATCCGCCCCGGTGACGAGTGGAAAACAGCCTTCCGGTCACGCTATGGGCATTTTGAGTACCTCGTCATGTCTTTTGGTCTCCGTAATGCGCCGGCTACATTTCAACACTTGGTGAATGACATTTTCAGAGACATACTCGATATTTTTGTTGTTGTTTATTTGGATGACATTTTGATCTTTTCCAGCAACATCGAGGAGCATCAGCAGCACGTGAGAGTAGTCTTGGATCGTCTACGGCAGAATCACTTGTATATCAAGTTGGAGAAATGCGAATTTCACAAGACGGAAATCCAATTCTTGGGGTATGTTATCTCTCCTCAGGGTCTCAGCATGGATGCCAGTAAAACTCAAGCCATTCAGGAGTGGCCAATCCCCAAGTCTGTGAAAGAAGTACAACGATTTATTGGATTCGCCAATTTTTACAGACGATTCATTAAAAATTTTTCGGAGATCGTCATACCCATCACCCAATTGACCCGGAAGAAGATACCATTTGTCTGGTCACCGCAAGCACAGACAGCATTTTCCAAGTTAAAAGCTAAATTCACATCAGCACCGATCCTCGTACACCCGGATCCGGATCGAGCTTTCATAAAGGAAGTAGACGCTTCCGACTGTGCAATAGGGGCCATACTCTCGCAAAGAACAGATGAGAAAGATCTTTTACACCCTTGTGCCTTTCTTTCCCAGAAATTGTCGCCCGCAGAGAGAAATTACGATGTCGGGAATAAAGAGCTATTGGCCATTATAACCGCATTCAAGGAATGGAGGCATCTACTACAGGGAGCATCTCACCAGATTGTTGTATTTACGGATCATCGGAACCTCGAATTCATGAGATCGGCAAGGTGTCTAAAACCTAGATAGGCCCGATGGACTTTATTTCTTAATCAGTTTGACTTCATTGTTTCCTACAGGCCAGGCTCTCGTAATGGGAAGGCCGATGCACTATCTAGGATTCACTCAGGAAACGTAACTCCAGCATTACCTCAGAGGACTATACTCTCAGAAAGAAACTTCATAGGAGTGTTACACAATCAAGATCTATTAACAGGTATTAAGGAAGCCTACGCTGGAGACCCACTACTGATCCGACCCCCCAATCAGGTAAACCTAACCTTGAAAAACAGACTTTGGTTTCAGGGGCAACGCCTGTATATTCCAGAAACGGTCAGACTAAGTGTACTAAAATTAATGCATGACTCAAAGATCGCCGGTCATAGAGGGGTCCAGAAGACTCAGGAATTCTTGTCTCGCTTCTTTTGGTGGCCGACCTACCGGAGAGACGTTCAGCATTACGTATCGTCATGTGAGGTATGTGCAAGATCAAAGGTTCCCCGCTCCTCACCTACGGGACTGTTACAACCCCTCCCTATTCCATCTCGCCCTTGGGGGTCTGTTTCAATGGATTTCATTGTAGAATTGCCTACTTCTAAGGGGAAAAACACTATCCTAGTAGTGGTCGACCGTTTGACCAAGGCTGCCCATTTCATTCCCTGTATCGGTCTTCCAACAGCCAAACAGACAGCGGACCTCATCGTACAAAATGTTTTTCGGCTACATGGAGTTCCTGACGAAGTGATATCAGATCGAGGGGTCCAATTTACCTCAAAATTTTGGCGAAGCTTCTGTGCCGCCCTGGACATCAAGGTAAATCAATCATCTGCTTTTCATCCGCAGTCTAACGGACAAACGGAACGGACTAATCAAACCTTGGAGCAGTATTTACGTTGCTACGTATGCCACTTGCAAGATGATTGGGTAAATTTACTCCCGATGGCCGAATTTACATATAACAACTCGCAGAGTGCCTCCACCAAGCAGTCTCCTTTCTTCGCCAATAAGGGGTATCATCCCAGCATCCTCCCTCGACTCCCGATAGACACATCTGTACCCGCAGCAGCTGACCGAATTACGTGTTTACAACAGAATTTAGAGTCTTTGAAACAAACGCTGGCTACAGCTCAAGAGAGATACAAGAGAGCTGCAGACAGGTTCCGTAAACCAGCACCAACATACAAGGTAGGAGACATGGTCTGGCTTTCGACAAGAAATTTGAAATTAAGGATTCCGACATCTAAGTTGGGACAGAAATATGTTGGCCCATACAAAATCGACAACATAGTGAGTCCTGTAGCCTGCCGTCTTAAGTTGCCTACATCTTTGAAAATACACCCTGTTTTTCATGTCTCCTTGCTTAAACCGGTAGTACCGAATCCTTTTCCTGGACGTACACCTGTTCCACCTGGTCCGGTTCTCATTGACGGGCAAGAAGAATTTGTCGTGGAAGGGATCATCGACTCTCGGATCCATAGGGGGAAACTTCAGTACTTGGTGAAATGGCAGGGTTACCCATCGGAGGAGAATTCCTGGGAACCTCAGGAGAACATTCGAGCTCACCGTCTGATCCAACGGTTCCACAGCCGATACCCCAATAAACCTGATCTAAGGTCGTCCGGAGGACATCCTTGAAGGAGGGAATAGTGTGAGGCTCTGAGCCATGTTTCTGTTCTGTTTGACTTTGTCCTTACTTTTGCCCTTATCAAAGATGGAGTAAGTAGCTTCACAAGGGGCCATCTTGTTCCTGTTTGACTTTGCCCTTACTTTTGCCCTTATCAAAGATGGAGTAAGTAGCTTCACAAGGGGCCATCTTGTTCCTGTTTGACTCTTCCTGTTTCCTGCCTGCTGTGTACAAAAGGGACTCAGCACATTATACCTGTGCTTGTGTATCTGGATCTTCACCTGCTGCCAAGCTTGGAGAACTCGCATTGTGCCTGCTTCTTCTATACCTCGGGATTCCCCGTTTGTTACTTACCTGCCGTCCTGCCTGACCGCCTCTCCTGTCCAGATCTGCTCTGCTTCATTCATCTCTGCGGCCTGCTCTCCGCTTGAAGCCTGGTCCAGGCTCAGGACTTTAGGACTGTGTGCTCCCGGACCTCAGACTCTCGCCAGTTGGTTCGTACAGACTACCTGTTGCCAGAACTTATATCTGCTTACCGTGTAATACTGAAGCCTGCTTCCTGCAATACCCCTGAACTATCTTTGCATAGTACTGTGACCTGTTGCTACAATACAATACTGAACCTTTGAACATATACTGTGTCTGTCTTCTCTGACCCATGCTACCGAGTTCCATAGAACCTATAGTACCAATTTGACAGGCGTGTCACCTACACACGCACCTTGCCTTGCACCTTGCCCTGGACCCTGGTGTGCCCCTAGCACCCACTCTGCCTGGAACTTTGCCTTGGACCCTGGCGTGTGCCTAGTGTGTTGAACCCTGCGTTGCACCTTGCCTGAACCCTGGTTTGCTTGCTGGATGCCTGGATCCTGCCGATCGCCATCAGAGCTCCGAAACCTGATGACCCTGTCGATCGTTGCCTGCTGTCTGGAGTCCGATGCCATCGAGCCTTGCTTGTACCTAGGCGTGCAACCTGGCATGTACCATGCCATGGACCTTGGCGTGCCCTCGCAAGCACCTTGCTGTATTTTCCCTGTTATCACGTCTTGCACCTGATGTAACCCTGAGTTTGCCTTTTAAAGAAACCTTGAATTCACGTCTCTTTCCTTGTCTTGTTTCCTGCACGTCCTTTGTCGTCAGACACTCGTACTTAGTGTCTACCTGAGCCGGCCGTCTGGTTCCAGCAGTCGTGGTGGCTCACCCCCTTGGTCTTGCCCCTGACACTCCCTGTATAGGGGGTGGTTCCTCACAAGGTTAGCTCGCCCTAGGTGGGTGGGTGCCACGACCCAGAGGGTCCACTCTAAAGAAATCGACTCAGCTTAAGCTGACACCATCACAATATTCCTGATTAATTGGCTGATTTTTCTGATGTATTTAGTGAGAGTAAGTCTGCATCTTTGCCTCCTCATAGGAGTTATGACTGTGCAATTGAGTTAATGCCCGGGTGTAAATTTCCCAAGGGTCGGCCTTTCAACTTATCGGTACCCGAACTTTATGCTATGCGATCCTATATCAAGGAGTCGTTGGAGAAGGGTCATATCAGACCATCCTCTTCACCTTTAGGTGCTGTTTTTTTTGTGGCCAAGAAAGATGGTTCATTAAGACCGTGTATTCATTATCGTTCCCTTAACAAGATGACGGTTAAATATCAGTACCCGTTACCCCTGATTTCTGATTTATTTTCCAGAGTCAAAAGTGCCTGTTGGTTTACCAAGCTTGACCTCAGGGGGGGCATATAATCTTATTCGCATCAAGCATGGGGATGAATGGAAGACGGCGTTTAATACTCCGGAGGGACATTTTGAGTACCTGGTGATGCCTTTTGGGCTCACTAATGCCCCTTCTGTCTTCCAGTGCTTCATGAATGATATTTTCCGGGACTTTGTGGATAAGTTTTTGATAATTTATCTGGAAGATATTTTGATCTTTTCCAGCGATTGGGATTCTCTTGTGGAACATGTCCAGACTGTGTTCCAGATTTTGAGGGAAAATTCCCTGTATGTTAAGGGATCGAAGTGCCTCTTTGGTGTACAGAGGATTTCATTTTTGGGATTTATTTTGTCTCCATCAACTATTGAAATGGACCCGGCCAAGATACAGGCCATTTATGATTGGGTTCAGCCCACTTCTCTGAAGGCCCTCCAGAAGTTTTTGGGTTTTGCTAATTTCTACCGTAAATTTATAAGTAATTTTTCTGGTATTGTCAAATCACTGACTGATATGACCAAAAGGCACTGATGTGCTGAATTGGTCTCCAGAGACAGTTTCTGCATTTCAGGAGCTTAAGAGGAGATTCACTTCTGCTCCGGTTCTACGGCAACCTGATGTCTCACTCCCATTTCAGGTGGAGGTAGATGATTCTGAGATTGGTGCAGGAGCCGTTTTGACCCAAAAAGATACGGTGACTTCTAAAAAGAATCCCTGTGCCTTCTTTTCTCGAAAATTCTCCCCATCTGAACGTAACTATGACGTGGGGAAATGGGCATTTGAAGAGTGGAGACATTGGTTGGAGGGAGCTAGACATCAAGTTGTGGTCCTCACCAACCACAAGAATTTGATTTATCTTGAATCAGCCAAACGCTTGAATCCTAGACAGGCTTGGTGGGCCTTGTTTTTCACGTGTTTTAATCTTGTGGTCTCTTTTCTTCCGGGCACAAAGAATGTTAAGGTGGACACCCTTTCTAGGAGTCTCTTTGCGAATTCTCTTATTGTGACCAAGCCTACTGCCATTCTAGGTGAGGGGGTAGTTCTTTCTGCCATCTCACCCGATTTGAGACGTGCCCTGGAGGAATTTCAGGAGGACAAACCTGAACGCTGCCCTATGGGAAAATTGTATGTCCCTGACCAGTGGAGGAAGAGAGTAATGTCTGAAATTCATTGCTCCGCGTTGGCTGGTCATCCAGGTATTTTTGGTACCAGAGATTTGGTGAGTCGGTGTTTTTGGTGGCCTGCCTTATCTCGCGATGTCACGAATTTTGTGCAGTCCTGTGGGACTTGTTCTCGGTCCAAACCCTGTTCTGGTTCTAGTGGGTTGTTGATTCCCCTGCTGGTGCCCAAGAGGCCATGGACCCATATCTCAATGAATTTTATTTCTGATCTTCCTGTCTCTCAGAGAATGACTTATCTGGGTGATTTGTGATAGATTTTCTAAGATGATCCATCTTGTACCAGTCCCAAAGTTGCCATCTTCTTCTGAGTTGGTGCCCTTGTTTTACAACAGGTGGTTCGGTTGCACGGGATTCCTGAGAACATTGTGTCAGACAGAGGAGTCCGTTTGTTTCCAGATTTTGGAGAGCTTTTTGTTCCAAACTGGGAATTCAGTTATCTTTCTCCTCTGCATTTCATCCTCAGACCAATGGGCAGACTGAGAGAACAAACCAGACTTTGGAGTCCTATTTGAGAGGTTTTATATCTGCTGATCAGGATGACTGGGTCTCATTTTTGCCCTTGGCCGAATTCGCGCAAAACAATAGAGCTAATTCTGCCACTTTGGTGTCGCCCTTTTTCTGTAACTTTGGGTTTCATCCTCGATTTTCTTCAGGGCAAGTGGAATCTTTGACCTGCCCAAGTGTGGACACTGTGGTAGAGAGAATGCAGCAGATTTGGGACCAAGTGGTGGATACGTTGTCCCTCTCTCAGGAAAAAGCCCAACGGTTTTCCAACCGGCATAGGACCATTGGTCCCCGGTTTAAAGTGGGTGATATGGTTTGGTTGTCTTCAAAGAATATTCCTATGAAGGTTGCGTCTCCAAAGTTCAAGCCAAGATTCATTGGACCTTATAAGATTTTGGAGATTCTTAATCCTGTTTCTTTTCGATTGGCTCTTCCAGCTACGTTTAAGATCCATAATGTGCTTCATAAATCTCTGTGGAAGAGGTTTGTGGATCCAGTAGTTCCTATGGCGGCGCCTCCTGACCCTGCATTGGTTAAAGGCAATGTGGAATATGAGGTAGAGAAAATATTGGATTCTCGTTTGGCTAGACGGAGACTCCAGTACTTGGTCAAATGGAAGGGTTATGGCCAGGAGGATAATTCTTGGGTCTCTGCTTCTGACATTCGTGCCGATAGATTGGTTCGTGCTTTTCACCGGGCCCATCTTGATCGGCCTGGTGGCGTGGATGAGGTTTCGGTGACCCCCTCCTCAAGGGGGGGTACTGTTGTGAATTCGCTTTCTGGCCTACCTCTGGTTACTGCTGAAGGTGGTGGAGCTGGTCAGGTGGACGGAGGGTGTTATGACTAGGTTACCAAGGAGAAAAAAGCTAAACAAGCTAAGTCACAGAAAACCAGAGAGGTTGGTATCTATGCAGATTGCAGATCCCAGATGCTACCGCACAACTAGCAGCAGCCGTGGAGTGTACCTACGATGTTCCTAGACGCCTCGGCATGGCCGGAGGACTAAATAAGCCTAAAGCAAGAAAAGGGGAAAACTAACTGCCCCAGTGCAGACCCCAAAGGAAAGACAGCCCCCACACATGTATTGATGGTGAAACAAGATGAAAGCACAAACACAGGCAGGAAAATAGGCTGAGCAAACGATGGGGCCCAAACTAACTAGAAAGGAAAGGAAAGGGAAAGACACTGTCTGCAATCTGCAAAAAACCCTAAAAAAATAATGTCCAACACTTCTGATAGCAAAATTAACCCTGAAGTCACTAGACTTCTCCCACTATATCAGCACTCTGAAATATTCTGAGACAGAGCAAAAAGAGGCCAAACTAGTAAGGGACAAAAAGCAAATCGGCAAAATAAGAGTGGAAGTTCAGCACAGCCCCCAGCCGGGGCTGGCTGACCACACAAAAACTGAATAGACCAACAAAATCAAGTGTGAACATTAGCAGAAAAACTTAGCTTTAGATGACTGGAACAGAGCAGAAAACCAAGAGCTGACAAGCCAGAAGGAATCACCAGCAACTGAATAGGGCGTCGGCTGTCTTAAATCCAATCTGAGATTCCTGAGGTCCAATCGTCATCCTCATTCTCAGGTGGCAGGTCTCCACCGATCAAATCAGCCTCACTACCTCCTGTTACCACCAGAGGGAGTCCGGAAGGAGAACTCACAACTGGTGAACCAGAGAATGAACTCACAACAGAAGGGGTTGCGAGTTCTCTTTATGGGCTCCCTCTGGTGGTTACTGTAGGATATGGAGCTGATCTGATTAACAGAGGCTTGCCACCTAATAATGAGGACAACGATTGGAGATCTGGAGTTTCAGACTGGATTTAAGACAGCCGACTCCCTCTACCACTGCTGGTGATTTTTTACCTGCCTCCTGAGGTCTTAGTTTCCAGCTCAGTCCCTGCATGCTCAGCTAAGTGTTCTTTTGCCATTCTGTTCACATTTGATCTGATTTTGTCTATTTCAGTTTTGTGTGGGTCAGCCAGCTCTGGCTGGGGCTGTGCTGAATCACCATCCATATGTTACTGCTTGTGCCAGTTTGTTTTTGTCCCTTTAGTAGATTGGCCTCCTTTTGCTCTGCTTTCAGAATATACCAGAGTGCTGATATAGTGGGCAAAGTCATGCGACTTCAGTATTTTTGCATCAGACGTGTTGGACCTTTTAGCAGGGTTTTTTGCGTGATTGCAGACAGTGTCTTTCCTTTCCTGTCTTCTAGTCAGTTTGGACCCCAACATTTGCTCAGTCTATTTTCCTACCTGCGTTTGTGTTTTCATCTTGTCTCACCGACAATATATGTTTGGGGGCTATCTATTCCTTTGGGGTCTGCTCTGGGGCAGTTTAGATTTCCCCTATCTTGCTTTAGGCTTAATTAGCTCTCCGGCTGTGCCGAGGCGTCTAGGATCATCGTAGGCACACTCCACGGCTACTGCTAGTTGTGTGGATAGGACCAGGGGTCTGCAATCCACTTAGTTACCAACCTCTCTGGTTTGCTGTGGCTTAGCTTGGGCTTGCTCTCCTTCTCGGTGACCCAATCATAACAGATCACATGGTCATGACTTCACTGCAGGTCCTATTCCACACACAGCCACACACATACAGGATTTACATTGAGCATTCAGACACATGCCCCTGGATGGGTGTCACGGTTCCCATGCCTTCCGTGCCTCCTATCGCGCACCACACCGCCCCCCCGTCGCAAGCGTCCTTACTCACCCGGCGCTGCTGCCTCACTCCCTCTTGCTCCAGCAACGCCATCCTCCTCTGACTGGCCCGTGGCCTGTGATGTCATTGTGGGCTCTGCGCCATAGGCCGCGGCCGGCTCACTGCCAATGATCTTATCCTCCGGCGGTGCCCTGACCCGGTAGCACCGCCGGACCAATGGGGGCACACCTGCAGGTATATCAGGCCGCCCTCCCATAGTGGAGGTGACTGACCGTTGTTGTTCTAGCTTCTGTCTAGGCTCTGTGGTTTGTCTGTGCAATTCACCTCTGCTCTCGCTTATTGCCTTCTGCTTCCTTGCAGTCCTGCTCCAGTCCAGCCTACCCGTGTCCGCACCTGCTGTTACCTACAGTCCTGCTCCAGTCCAGGCTACCTGTGTCCGCACCCGCTGTCCTACTCCGGTCCTGCCTGGCTGTGTCTATACCTACAGTCCCGCTCCAATCCTGCCTACTCGTGTCCATTCCGGCAGTCCTGCTCCCATTCTGCTGATCCATCTTAGCCCTACAATCCGTTCCGAGCCGCCCCTCTTGGTTCTGACTGCCGTGGCATTCGAACCCCTGGACCTGCTCCAAACGATCCCTGTATAAGGGTCGGTTCCACCTGGTTGCTCGTCCGGGGCCCCTCGGTGTCATGGTCCAGAGGGTCCACTCCGGGAAGCCCGCCTTGCCTACCGGCGTGCTAACAATGGGTTTGTAGGTGACTGGTTCCACCCATCTCACCAGCCACCTGGAAGCTCTTCCTATTACACTGCAGCAAACCCTCGCAGTACCTCTGCTGATCAACACATGTTCCAGCTTCCATCACAAGGCACCTACCCTTGTGATACATATTGGCCATTCACAACCCTGCCGCTCACCATTTCCCCATTACCATAAAGGAAATGCCTGCATGCATGTCCTGGGAAGCCCATACAGCGCCCCATAGCTGTCACAGGGGTCACTGCATCACAGTAGTAACCGTTACTAAAGTTCACTACCAGTTTAAAGAGACTATCCTTTCTTCCAATCCTATTTATTTTACATTTACAGTATCAAAAATTCTTTAGTGACAACCGCCAAACTAAGGTTCGCCACTGCTAACCATTTTTTTTTTCTTTTTTTATCTATCAAAAGTGCTTAAGATTCTCCATCCTGCTACATTGCACAGTAAAAGGTACCTGCTACCAAAAAGTTATCAAAATCCTATACTTATAAAACATCTTATACTTAGCATATATTACAATCATAATAACACTTTTATTTGCACAAAAACTGCAATAATCAATGATAAATGACAGATATCATCCCAGCCGGGGTATCTTCAAGTGTCCATTTTCTTTGTGGAGGACCCGCTCAAAACCTCCAACAATGGTCCTGGGTTGGCTGCAGGACATTCTGGTCTTCCCACTTAGACCCTGTCTTCGGCCACACCCAACGAGTTTTTCTTCAGGTCTACTGTAATGATGAGTTGATGAAAATTGAAAATAGCTTAATGTTCCTAAAAGGCACAAGTAAAACCAAGAAGGAGCACCTAAAGAGGTGTTGAAATATTTACAAATAGAGGATCTGGATCACTCAGTGTCCATGATCTCCACAGTTCTGTTTTCTTATCCTAATTATTGAAGGAACATTTTGCCAAAACCCACCTGGGGTTAACTATTTACAAACATTTGCAAAAAGAGTAAACGTGCAAAAACCCTTCTGGGTAAACTTATGTACATTAGTGGAAGTCAGTTTAGTTCTCCTGATCAGCATGGCTCCTACTGATCAGAAGCATCTGATTTTGGTCGCTTCCAGGGCAACACTTGTGTAGTCTTCTTTATAGGACAAAGGAGACTGGCATTATCCGACATTATTTATTGCAGTGCTTCAGTCAATTGAGCTGCAGTGAAGGTTGCTGACCTTGGTACCACAGGAACACTAGGTGAAGTTGCAGCCTGTATTGGGGTCGCTGATGTTGCCCCCTGCTGTTTCGATGAGATGTTACTTGGTTCCAGGCTTGATGTTTGCTATGGTGCCCCCTGATGGGCAGACAAGATCGGTGATTTTGTCAATTCTGGTGTTGGTTCCTGCATTATTTCTTGTGCCCCCTGTTGGGCAATTAACTCGGTGGGGATTCTGCGGACATTGAGGGCATACCATCCACTGTCACCAAGATGGCGGGTGAGCGAGACACAGTCCCCCTCAAATAGGTCACGCTCCGGGTGTCCAAGGACTAGATGGGCCTCCATGTCCCGCCGGTTCACAAACAAATCAGGACCCATCCTGTACTCCTGAATGAATCCAAACCCTCGGTCATAATCAAACCGGAGGACAAGTCCCCATCCCATTGGGTTGCGGTGTTCAAGCTGCTCCCTCCTGACCTGCTTTTTGTGGAAGAGGTCCTGCTCCGGCAGGGCCTGCTTCTGCCGTTGACACTCCCTCTCTTCCTGCTCAAACTTAAGGATCTGCCTGCGGCAAAACTCCTCCATGGACTAAGGGAACTCTCGGGCTTCAGCTCCCTGCACTGCCTTTCTGAGGGCCGTTGGCTTGCTACACACGGTGGAATGGGGCTGCAAGATGGGAGTGGGTTCCAGTACACCCCCCCGGGTGCCATCCTACGGTTCCAGGCTACATCGAGTATGGACTGACCGGATTTCGGGGTTGGTGGCGTTCCGATGGGGCCTCCCATGTCCCAGGTGCGGCGGACCTACCTGCTCCCCCAGAGCCGTGGTGATCTTCATCCTCAGCCTTCGGTGACGGGGAGTCTGTCGGGCCAGCGGGTAACGGTGATTGTGGTACTGAGGAGGTGCAGGTGGGTTCCGGTGGTAAGGGTACCTGAGGGATGACTGTGGGTACCGGTGGTGAGGGTACCAATTTGGCAGATCCCTCCTGGACAGCCTGGCATTGTCGCTCCAGCAGAGCCTGTGTCTCCTGCAGTTTCCTGTGCAGCTCCACTACTTCCTCCTCCAGCCGCGACAGGTCGAGATGTGTTGAGAGACCAGAGTCTGATTCCCCACAGCCGGGAGACACTGACATTTCTCCGCCGTGCTCCACAGGCCTCCTGCTGCTTTCCATCATGGCCTCCTGGTACTGTGTCTATTCTTCCACTCTGTTTCCTGCTGTGGGGTTTCTTTCAACCCCCGTGTGGTGGCGCCTTTCCCCTTTGCAGCCATACCAGGCTAAGATCCAGACCCCTTTCTGGGTCGGCCATGACGCAGTAGCATAGAAGTACAGGCAGAAGAGATACATGTCGTTTCGCGCTCTTTTTTGGGTGCCGCTCACGAAGACATACCTTACTTCACCACCATGGCAGCCATCTTTACAGTCAAAATCACAGTAAAATTCACAGTCCAATAAATCGATTCTTTTGCACATTTCAGGTTTAGCATTTCTCAAATCAGTCAAATCTTCAGCACAAAGGACCCGGAGGCACCAGGCTTCGTAATCCTGTTCGTGACACCAAAATGGAGCACCCCACAGGGCAGGTGTGGGATTATTCGGTATCGGGCCGGTGTCTTAAAGGGATGTGTCACGGTGGCAGTGACCCAGTCTGTGGCCTTAGGTGTCCATGTAAAATAGTTAGAATCAAGCTGACTAAAGTTTATAGGTAGATAATTTGTGACGCCACCTGTGGTGCTCGGCAATGAAGGTGTTAAGCCGACGCTGCGGTGCAGGTCCTCAGGGACAGATGGTATAAGGCAGCAAAGATGGAATAGCTCTCCACAGGCAGAGCTGTAGTCCCAGGGCAGTAGTAGTAGGTGTTGAGGTAGATGGTGTAGTGTTAGGCACAAAAATGTAGCAGTGCTGAGTAGGTTGGTGCAGGAAGGAGGCACTGACACAACTGAGTGCAGTTCCAATTCTTTTACTCACGTTTCTGGCACAGACAGATGCCCGCTTCAATGCTGCAGCTTCCAGGTCAGGGGCTCAGCCAACTCCCGGGCAGATGGATTAACCCTTCCAGCACTCCCTTTCGTGTGCCTTTTCTGAACGTCTCCTTTCTAGCGCTAATCTGAAGTACTTGTAGTTCTGAATTACACTCAAGTTCCTCCTTCTTGATGTTACTTATAACTCCACTCACATGACAGGCAGCTGTAGCCTGCTTCGGGGACGCCATACAATCATGTCCCGGCTCACACACGTTGCTGCTGCGTCTTCGAGTCTTAGGTGGGAATAAAGTGGTCACAACTTCTGTTCCTCCGGTTTCTGCTGTAGGATCATTAGTATCACACACAGCCTCGGATACCGGCGCCCGGCCTTGGAGCATTAAATTTAGAAAAGGGCTCAGCACTAGCCCTAGTCCCCAGTCTCTCTCTCCTCCTCACATTCCATTCTTATCTAACTTCCTTCTGAACAACTGATCCTTCTTATGTTCTCTTTCCTTGCCAAGAGCTCCAGCTCACAGGAGGCTGCTGAAACTATGTCCTTCCCCTCTTTCCCCGGTGGGGAACCGTCTTTCTCTCCCTCTATGGGGATTCTGACTGCAGAGAGGTCGTCTCTCTGCTTCCCCCTGTGGGGAACTGACCTAACTTCCTGTCAGCTTTCCCCTCTAGTGTTTCTAAGCTCCACCCACCACCCAGCACCCTTCATGAACCAAAACAGCTGCCATAAAGGGTGCTTTGCTGTTCTAAGGTGTCTGTGCTGGATGTAGGTGCTGGAGTCTGATGAGGTGTTACCATCTTACCTGGGGAATGGGATACTACACCTCAGGAGGAGGTGCAGTACCTCTGTGGCGACTGAACCCTCAGGGGTGCCACATAAACACAGTCCTTCGGGCAAAACAAAGAAAAAAACAAAAAAAGCACAATCCTTCACCTAGCGGGGATCAGGCCGCTCAGGGTTAGCAATGTCCATGGTTCAGGTCCTTTGACACAGGCACTAACACTTCCCCGAAGTGCTTCCTCTCCAGACACTGACCTCTGCTGTCTATGAAGGGCAGCTACTTCAGCCCCAGACCATGTGACTCCCCCCATGTGACTGATCACATGACACCACGCAGGTCCTGCCAGCGCACGTCAGTGCCGGCTCTGCAGGTGGAGATAAGGTGTGCATCCTTCCACCCACTCTATGGATGTCCACATAAAAGCCAGCCCATTATGCAACTTAAGTAATGTGCTGGAGGAGAAAATTCTGGGTTTTATATCACTGACACCATTAGGTGTAGTGAAACATATCTCCCCTCCAGCACTTTAGCAGTGACTTTGACTGTCACACACGGTACAAAAGTAAATTTAGTCAGAAGCTTCCCCTCCTGGAAAGGAATACACGCATGCTGGAGTATCCAAAGTCACTTGTAGGCAATCTTAGACAGCAGTGAGGCACACATTCTGCATCCCAGTTCTAGACGTCCAAACCCGGGAACGTCAAGGCGTCATCGCAAAAACATTAGAAGAACACAGTGAGCGCTACTGGAAAAGGGTGCCTGGGTGGGTTCCCAAACCTTGAAGCATTAAAACACAAACCCGGCACTCGACTAAACACTGTGAGGAAGAACTTTAATTCAGTCCCGTAATGTAGTACAGCAATAAATGTTTCGGTCGCCTGGACCTTCACCAGTTACTACAAAAGTTAAATATATACAAATAGGCAAAATGAAAATCAAAAGACATAAACAACCAAAGTATTTACATTGAGAGGAATTAGTCATTACAGCATAATGTGACTATATAAGCAAACAAAACTCAAGTCATAGTAGTACAATCAAATAAATGCATGAATATAAGTGAGATATGCAACAGATGGATGGACTTGTCAAAGAAGTGAAGAGATATAAGGTGGAGACATGACATACCAGACTATTTTACCATGAGAATCTGTGGACACTTGTAGTGTGTGACCCGGATAAATCCGCATCTATGGATAATATGTAGTTATTGCTAAGACAGTGGAAGTTACAGCACAAAAGATGAAAACTATGACAGTATATTGTTAAACTTACCAGCTGGGACTTATTCTGTGGTCAGTGGTGGTAACAAAACCTGCCAGTATGCATGATGATCTACAAAAATATTTGACAGGTGACTGAAAGATTTTTTGCTGTACTACATTACAGGACTGAATTAAAGTTCTTCCTCACAGTATTAAGTTGAGTGCCGGGTTTATGTTTTATCGCAAAAACATTAGCAGCAGCAGCAATGTAAGTGAAATAAGCAATTTCTGCGAGTCGTTTCACACCAGCAGAACAAAGTACAAGACTGACACGTTGTGAACAACTGGAGAGGATGGTGCAGGAGTATCTGGAGGTCAATATCAAAGCCATCAGGGGGAGTTTGGACCCCTTGCATTTTGGTCTTCAAAAATGCAAGAGTGGCCTGAGCGTACATGTCACGCCTTGGAGGTTTTGTCATGCCCGGCAGCCAGAGCTCTCAGACTGAGCGATGGTGTTGTATTTAGTGATCTCAAATTATTGTAGTCTGGGCCATCTTTGTGGTGCCTTCTGTGTCTGCTGCTGCTGCTGATGTTACAAACAATATTTTGAAACATGGAGACTCCAAGTTGGGTCTCCTATCTGGTGGGTTGTCTGCAGTATAAGGTGTGTCAGAGGCCTATTATACCGTTTCTACTTTGTGGAAATGTATGCCACTTTAGTGCTGTACGACAATCATTTTTAAATGTGGAGACTTCAAGTTGGGTCTCCTTCATGTGTGGTGCCTGTTGAAGTAGGGTCCCCAGATAGGCAGGCCTGCACTTTCTTTCAATCACCACCTGTGTTACTATCCTTGCATTTTTCTATCAATAGTAGTCTATGAAACTGTTCTTTGTGCCATCTGCGTGTGGCTGGAATAAAAAATAAATTGGAGCTGTTGCCTGAGATATGAGGTCTCCCAGCTAAGAAAGCTTACATCCCCCCCTTAACCACCAGGTCTTTATTGAAACTTCAATTCCATGCTGTAAATGCTGGGCCAGACCCTGATACATCATGCATGGTTCATGGTTGACTGCTGCTGTGCCATTATAAAAGGTTCTTCTGTTGGTCAATTGATCAGTCAACTACCTGTGTTACTTTCCTTAAATTTTTCTACCAATAATACTGTATGAAACTGATGTTTGTGCCATCTGAATGTGGCTGGAAAAAATAACTAAAATTTTGAGCTGTTGCATGAGGTATCAGGGCTCCCAGGTAAGAAAGCTTATTGTTAGGATTCAAACTTAGCAGCTCTTCCTTCTGAGCTATTCAGCTCGCTGGACAGTTCTGTGCTTATCCAAATACTTGAATCTATGTTGTTGCTGATATCTCCTCACTGAGTTTACTGTTGGTTACCACCCTGAGTTCCTGATTGGTTCATTCTGATTGCACACCCTATTTAAAGCTGGCCTTGCTCTTAGTTCCTTGCGTGATTATTGAGCTACCTGCCTTTAGTCTAGCTTCCTTCCACCTGATATTCCTTCAAACGACACCGCTGCTCCTGGTAAACAACCCCTGGCTTTCTTGCCAACGATTCTTGCTTATTCCTTCAAATGACACTGCTGCTCCTGGTAAAGGACCCCTGTGTCATGGTTTGGGTAGGGTTAATGCCCTGCCCTCTCAGGGTTAATTGTTGTGGCCTCCTTTTGGATCTGGAAGGGATATTTATACCCACGCTGGACTAGGGTTCTCTGTCAGTTATACTCCTGCCCTCGGCTGAGTTAAGTTGACCTGGTGTTTTGTGTGTTTGTGCCTTGTGCCTGCCCTGCGTGTATGTTCCCTGGTTCTGATCCGGTCTGTCCCTCACTTTGCTATTGCCTGTTGATTCTGTACCTCGTTGTTTGGCTTTTTTGGTAATTGACTTCGGCTTGTCTGACTATGTTTTTGTCTCTCTCCTTTTGTCTTGTGCTGTCCTCCTGTTACTGACCTTGGCTAGTTCGACCCCGCTCCAGGCGTTGCCGGTTCTTACTTTCCGCCTTGTGCTCCCCATTTCGCACAAGTACTAGTTCTAGCCTTTAGGACCTTCCTGCTCTGGTCACGTGACCCGCCAGGTCCTTGTCTGTGTCTCTGCACACGTCGTTTCTGCCAGCTACTTTCTCCGTCCCTCCCCCTCTGGAGAGTGTGCTCGGTAATCCCAGTCTTCTTCGGTACTGTCCTCTCTCTCTAGTGTGTATGCAGTGCACACACTGTCTGTCTCCTGACACCCTGGCTTCCTTGACTACTTATTCCTTCAAACTACATTGCTGTTCCTGTGCATCGACTCCTTGGCTATTCCAGACTATGCTACCTGCCCAGTGCTGCCCCTAGTGGTTGCAATATCACTACTCCAACCAGGTCAGTCCGTACCAGAATAATCACACCCACAAAGTGGAGTATGTTGCAGCCCAACTGAGGCAACAAGTTGCTGAACTTCAGAATTTTGGTACCACCTACCAAGAGAAATTTTCTAAGCTGCAGACACAGGTGTTGGGTCAGCAAAAGGAAATTATTGAGTTGCAGAGGCAACTTCTGGAATTCGCAACTCTGGCCCAGAATCAAACGCACGCATGCCGCTGCCTGCAAAGTTCGGCGGGGATCGCTATCACTACCGTGGATTCCTAAATCAATGTCGTATATATTTCCAGATGCATCCTTCTCCGTTTAAGGCCATGTGCACACGCTGCGGTTTTTGCTGCGGTTCTGCTGCAGTTTTGGCCCTGCAGAACTGCAGCAGTTCCGCAGACATGGTACTTCACCATGTTAGCCTATGGGTTTTCAAAACCGCAGTGCTCACGCTGTGGTTTTTTACCTGCGGAAAAGCTGCGTTTTTTTTTCCGCAGCATGTCAATTGTTTCTGCGGATTCTGCTGCGGTTTCACACCTTTAACATAGTAGAAGTGTGAAACCGCAGGGCAAAACCGCAGGCCAAACCGCAGGTCACTTTACCTGTGGTTTTACCTGCGTTTCCGCGGAAAAAACCCGCAGCAGAATCCGCAGCGTGTGCACTCACCCTAACAGTGACAGGAAAAGGGTTCTGTTTGCCGTTAATCTCCTGACTGATGAGGCTCTTGCATGGGTCTCACCTTAAGTGGAGAAGAACTCTGACCTCCAAAATGACTTAGTCTCTTTCATCACTGCTATGGACCAAGTGTTTGATGACCCAAATTGTTGTGCTACAGCTGAAACCAAATTGCATAACCTACATCAAGGGCGGCGCTCTGTAGCTGAACATACAAATCGCCTTGTACCTCCGAATTCCGCGGCTGGGTGGCAGTCACCACATGGAATTTGGTTGCCCAGAGGAGTCAATTTCACTGAGGATTATAAGAGCAAATCAAAGATGAACTGGCAAAGGTTAAGACCCCTGATAATTTGGAAACTTTATTTAGCTATGCATCCGAATTGATCAGAGACTCACTGAACGAAGAAAGGAAAGGCTGCGAGTGTTTGGAAGCACGCCTAACTACTCCTTTACTCAATCAGCATTAAAGAACAACAGGAAAGTAAACTGTTCCTGAACGTATGCAAATCGATGTAATCCGTAAAGCTCTCTCTGCAGTAGAGAAGGAGAGGCGGTGTACAGAGAATCTATGTCTCTAATGTGGGGGCACTGGACATGTTGTCATCAACTATCCTAATAAAAGGACCATAGCCTTCACAAATGCCAGAGCTGAAAGCGATTTAGATCTCTTTGAACAGCCAGACCCAGTTCTCCAGACCATCTTGTCTGTAATGCAAGATAAAGGCAAAGAGCAGTCACCATCATCTCATTTTGTCGTTCCCATACAGGTCATAATTGGGAGCCAAAAAATACAATGCTCTGCCATGTTAGATTCTGGAGCAGGAGGGAATTTCATGGACTTACAATTCACAATTGACAATAATATTGCAAGTAGGTGTCACGCTGCAGCTCTGCAGGAAAATGCAAACTCCACAAGATGGCAGCAGAGTGGAGGGAAGGTTGAAATACTGCTCAGAGCAGACCAGCAGCACTGCAGCGAGGCTACAACCAGGTGGCAGCAGAATAGTCAAACAAGCCGTGTTGATACCAGAGAGTAGCGCAGTACCAAGGGAAATATCAAATACAGAGTCAGAGACAGGCCAAAAAGGTCAGTACCGGTCTGAAGCAGAAATACCAGAAGCAAGAGACAGGAGCAGGTAAGAGCCAAAACAGAGTCGGGTACCGGGGAATCCAAACATACAAGGACACACAGACGGGACGGGCAGGGACAGAGAACACAGACACAGGCAAAGTCAGCTAAACGGAGCAGGAAAAACCAGGGGCTCTCCAGAGTCAGCTACACAAGCCATAGGCAGGAAATATAACTGACACTGCCTGCAGGAAGCAGCGCAGAGATATAGCTGACCTGACACCAGAACGAGGCAGAGAAAAGTTAACCCCTGAATGATCAGACCAGGAAAAGGAGAGACAGGAAAAACCCAGTCTGAATCATGACAGTAGGACTAAATCTATGCCTATCGGTATGGAAACTGTGGATGGATCACCTTTATTGTCTGGACCTGTTACTCACGAGACAATTGAATTGGAAATCTGTAAGGAGCCGAATCATCATGAAGCTGTTAGTTTTCATCTTATTTCATCTGCAAAGTTTCCAGTTATTCTAGGAATGGGCCTAAACAGGACTGAGTTCATGGGACAAGGGGGATGCTGAGCTGTAGATAGAGTGCAGCAGTACTGGAAAAAGTAGGATTCAGAATCGCTGAGCGAATAGAGAGACTCGCTGATCAGAACTGTGGGGTTCAGAGCCCTGGAGCAGACTACAGAGGAAGGACACGGTGTGAGGGAGAAGGCTCTATGTACAGGACACGTCCAGAAGGCTCTGTGCCCGCTGTCCCTTGTATATGACCCTTACCAAGTTACCGTTCAGCAAAGACTCTGTGTTTGAACGACGGTCTCCTTAATGTAACTGTGGACTCCAGGAAACTGGCCAGCCCGCATCACTGCCTACCTGCACCCTGCACAGGTGTGACGTAAGCCTCACACAGCACAAGTCCACAACCCCATAAGGTACCACCCCGCAGGAACCACCCTGCAGGAATCATCCCGCAGGAACCACCCCGCAGGTACCGCCCTGCAGGTACCGCTCCACAAGTACCACCCCACAGATACCGTCCAGCAGCTGCCACCCCGCAGGTACCGCCCCGCAGCTACCGCCCCACAAGTACCACCCCGCAGGTACCACCCCACAGATACCGTCCAGCAGCTGCCACCCCGCAGGTACTGCCCTGCAGCTACCGCCCCACAAGTACCACCCTGCAGGTGCCACCCCACAGATACCGTCCAGCAGCTACCGTCCAGCAGCTACCACCCCACAGGTGCCACCCTGCAGGAATCACCCCGCAGGAACCACCCTGCAGGAATCACCCCGCAGGAACCACCCCGCAGGTACCGCCCCGCAGCTACCGCCCCAGAAGTTCCACCCCGCAGGTGCCACCCCACAGATACCGTCAAACAGCTACCACCCCGCAGGTGCCACCCCACAGTTATTGCCCCGCAGGAACCTACCCGCAGGTACTGCCGTACAGGTAGCGCTGCACAGCTACTGCCCCACAGGTACCACCCTGCAGGTACTGCCCCATAGATACCGTCCAGCAGCTACCACCCCGCAGGTGCCACCCCGCAGGTATTGCCCCGCAGGAACCTACCCGCAGGTACTGCCATACAGGTAGCGCTGCACAGCTACTGCCCCACAGGTACCACCCTGCAGGTACTGCCCCATAGATACCGTCCAGCAGCTACCACCCCGCAGGTGCCACCCCGCAGGTATTGCCCCGCAGGAACCTACCCGCAGGTACTGCCGTACAGGTAGCGCTGCACAGCTACTGCCCCACAGGTACCACCCTGCAGGTACTGCCCCACAGATATCTCAGTGCAGGAACCACTCTTCAGGTCCACTCTGCAGGTTCTGCCCCAGAGATACCACCCTACAGATACTGCTCCAGAGATACCACCCTGCAGGTACCACCCCCCCAGCTACCACCCCGCGCTGCACTGCAGTCACTCAGCAGAAAGGTAGTAATGTTGGTCGCTTACTTCCAGTGGACGTAGATCTGCTGTGGTGTGACGGACACAGTTATCAGAGCTGTCACCTGTGTGGCTGTCACATGACCAGCACAAAGTTCCTATTGAATGACAGCAAGCAGAGATCTTAAGAATATGTAAGATTTGATACATAATGTGTGTTGGTAAAGTGCACATTGTGTCTAAAGATCGGAGCGTCTGTAGATGCTGAACTCCGGCTATTAACGTTATCAATTTCTAGCGCCTCAGGTCCATTAGGCCTGTTTCACACTTACATTTTTAACATCATTTGTAATCCGTGAAAAAGGCGGAAAACTGATCCGTTTCCGTTTTGACCCCAACGTGTGCCACCGGACCGTTGTTTTGACGGATCCGGCGAAGTCTGCATTTTAAAGGAGAGAGAGAGAGAGAGAGAGAGAGAATTTTTCTGATCCCGGAACAGCATTTCAGGGTTAAAAATGATCCCGGAGCAAAGCTTCCAGGAATGCACAGTTAAGAATAGCGGACCGTCAAGAAAAAACAACATTGCAGAGTCCGTCTCATCCGCCCGGGGAGATGGTAAAATATTGGCGGATCCGTCAAAAAACAGATGTGACGGCCGACCGTCAGTCAAGATCCGCCACTAATGTAAGTCTATGGGGGAAGAAAACAGATCCGCCTCTTTTTGGCGGATCCGTTTTTTTCGAAAATTGGCGGATTTTGACTGACGTCAAGAAACTGAAGTGTGAAACAGGCCTTAGCTGTAAGTGATGCATTCTGGCCAATAAATATTGTGTACTCATAGTAAGATATCTGCCGTCTCCAAATCCGATCAAGGACGGTCCAATGGATCATCATATCAGTGGCCAATAGGTTCTTACATGCAGAGCTCATTAATCAGCGCTGACGCGTTTCGGGCAGCTGTGTGTCGGACATTGATGAACTCTCTATAAGGTGATGTGATATCTCATTAATGCTGAAATTCTGCATCCGTCACATGACCCTCCAGTCTTCCTTATATACCTGGTAACTTTACACTTTCAGAGTTTTGTGCCGTCCCATGTTTCCACAACAAATGTATTTATAGAAATATGGAAAATATTAATTAGCTGCGCTTTAATGATTACTTAGGCAGCCAGATGTTTACCTCCAGGTCTATATATATGCTGGGAATGTGCAGCAGCTTGTGGCTGTGCAGGTGTAAAGGTGAGTGATACATTGTATCTATAGCCTGCACTGACTGGACTCACTGCTAGAGGGAGCTCTAACACCTTCTATATTCCCTCTCTATAGATGCTTCTCCTTTGGACCATCGGTATTTTCTTCAGCGCCGTGAAAGGTAAAAAACCCAAAACGAGTAAATCTGCTCATTTCACACACATCGTCCCCATAAAATGACTGCGCAGTGTGTGCGGGACAACGACACTCGTGCTCTGTTCCCAACAAGGGGACGAAAAATATCGTTAATACGAAATCTGCCAAGTTCTGGTTTATAGTTTCCTGAACTTTGTTCTTTTCCAGTTTCCTCAATTCACAGATTTTAAAGAAATCAATGTGAATTTTATAAATCATTAAAAATTATTGCAACAGGCCATAAACTTTACCGTAATCATATACAGCAGAATAGTGAGTGCAGCTCTGGAGTATAATATAGGAGGTAACTCAGGATCAGTAATGTAATGTATGTACACAGTGACTGCACCAGCAGAATAGTGAGTGCAGCTCTGGGGTATAATACAGGATGTAACTCAGGATCAGTAATGTATGTACACAGTGACTGCACCAGCAGAATAGTGAGTGCAGCTCTGGAGTATAATACAGGATGTAACTCAGGATCAGTAATGTAATGTGTGTACACAGTGACTGCGCCAGCAGAATAGTGAGTGCAGCTCTGGAGTATAATACAGGATGTAACTCAGGATCAGTAATGTAATGTATGTACACAGTGACTGCACCAGCAGAATAGTGAGTGCAGCTCTGGGGTATAATACAGGATGTAACTCAGGATCAGTAATGTAATGTATGTACACAGTGACTGCACCAGCAGAATAGTGAGTGCAGCTCTGGAGTATAATACAGGATGCAACTCAGGATCAGTAATGTAATGTACACAGTGACTGCACCAGCAGAATAGTGAGTGCAGCTCTGGAGTATAATACAGGAGGTAACTCAGGATCAGTAATGTAATGTATGCACACAGTGACTGCACCAGCAGAATAGTGAGTGCAGCTCTGGAGTATAATACAGGAGGTAACTCAGGATCAGTAATGTAATGTATGCACACAGTGACTGCACCAGCAGAATAGTGAGTGCAGCTCTGGGGTATAATACAGGAGGTAACTCAGGATCAGTAATGTAATGTATGTACACAGTGACTGCACCAGCAGAATAGTGAGTGCAGCTCTGGGGTATAATACAGGATGTAACTCAGGATCAGTAATGTAATGTGTGTACACAGTGACTGCACCAGCAGAATAGTGAGTGCAGCTCTGGGGTATAATACAGGATGTAACTCAGGATCAGTAATGTATGTACACAGTGACTGCACCAGCAGAATAGTGAGTGCAGCTCTGGGGTATAATACAGGATGTAACTCAGGATCAGTAATGTAATGTATGTACACAGTGACTGCACCAGCAGAATAGTGAGTGCAGCTCTGGAGTATAATACAGGATGTAACTCAGGATGAGTAATGTAATGTACACAGTGACTGCACCAGCAGAATAGTGAGTGCAGCTCTGGAGTATAATACAGGAGGTAACTCAGGATCAGTAATGTAATGTATGCACACAGTGACTGCACCAGCAGAATAGTGAGTGCAGCTCTGGGGTATAATACAGGATGTAACTCAGGATCAGTAATGTATGTACACAGTGACTGCACCAGCAGAATAGTGAGTGCAGCTCTGGGGTATAATACAGGAGGTAACTCAGGATCAGTAATGTAATGTATGTACACTGTGACTGCACCAGCAGAATAGTGAGTGCAGCTCTGGAGTATAATATAGGATGTAACTCAGGATCAGTAATGTAATGTATGTACACAGTGACTGCACCAGCAGAATAGTGAGTGCAGCTCTGGGGTATAATACAGGAGGTAACTCAGGATCAGTAATGTAATGTATGTACACAGTGACTGCACCAGCAGAATAGTGAGTGCAGCTCTGGGGTATAATACAGGATGTAACTCAGGATCAGTAATGTAATGTGTGTACACAGTGACTGCACCAGCAGAATAGTGAGTGCAGCTCTGGGGTATAATACAGGATGTAACTCAGGATCAGTAATGTATGTACACAGTGACTGCACCAGCAGAATAGTGAGTGCAGCTCTGGGGTATAATACAGGATGTAACTCAGGATCAGTAATGTAATGTATGTACACAGTGACTGCACCAGCAGAATAGTGAGTGCAGCTCTGGAGTATAATACAGGATGTAACTCAGGATGAGTAATGTAATGTACACAGTGACTGCACCAGCAGAATAGTGAGTGCAGCTCTGGAGTATAATACAGGAGGTAACTCAGGATCAGTAATGTAATGTATGCACACAGTGACTGCACCAGCAGAATAGTGAGTGCAGCTCTGGGGTATAATACAGGATGTAACTCAGGATCAGTAATGTATGTACACAGTGACTGCACCAGCAGAATAGTGAGTGCAGCTCTGGGGTATAATACAGGAGGTAACTCAGGATCAGTAATGTAATGTATGTACACAGTGACTGCACCAGCAGAATAGTGAGTGCAGCTCTGGGGTATAATACAGGATGTAACACAGGATCAGTAATGTAATGTATGTACACTGTGACTGCACCAGCAGAATAGTGAGTGCAGCTCTGGGGTATAATACAGGATGTAACTCAGGATCAGTAATGTAATGTATGTACACAGTGACTGCACCAGCAGAATAGTGAGTGCAGCTCTGGAGTATAATATAGGATGTAACTCCGGATCAGTAATGTATGTACACAGTGACTGCACCAGCAGAATAGTGAGTGCAGCTCTGGGGTATAATACAGGATGTAACTCAGGATCAGTAATGTAATGTATGTACACAGTGACTGCACCAGCAGAATAGTGAGTGCAGCTCTGGGGTATAATACAGGATGTAACTCAGGATCAGTAATGTAATGTATGTACACAGTGACTGCACCAGCAGAATAGTGAGTGCAGCTCTGGAGTATAATACAGGATGTATCATTAAAAATTATTGCAACAGGCCATAAATTTTACCGTAATCATATACAGCAGAATAGTGAGTGCAGCTCTGGAGTATAATACAGGAGGTAACTCAAGATCAGTAATGTATTGTATGTACACAGTGACTGCACCAGCAGAATAGTGAGTGCAGCTCTGGGGTATAATACAGGAGGTAACTCAGGATCAGTAATGTATTGTATGTACACAGTGACTACACCAGCAGAATAGTGAGTGCAGCTCTGGGGTATAATACAGGAGGTAACTCAGGATCAGTAATGTAATGCATGTACACAGTGACTGCACCAGCAGAATAGTGAGTGCAGCTCTGGGGTATAATACAGGAGGTAATTCAGGATCAGTAATGTAATGTATGTACACAGTGACTGCACCAGCAGAATAGTGAGTGCAGCTCTGGGGTATAATACAGGAGGTAACTCAGGATCAGTAATGTAATGTATGTACACAGTGACTGCACCAGCAGAATAGTGAGTGCAGCTCTGGAATATAATACAGGATGTAACTCAGGATCAGTAATGTAATGTATGTACACAGTGACTGCACCAGCAGAATAGTGAGTGCAGCTCTGGGGTATAATACAGGAGGTAACTCAGGATCAGTAATGTAATGTATGTACACAGTGACTGCACCAGCAGAATAGTGAGTGCAGCTCTGGAGTATAATACAGGATGTAACTCAGGATCAGTAATGTAATGTATGTACACAGTGACTGCACCAGCAGAATAGTGAGTGCAGCTCTGGGGTATAATACAGGATGTAACTCAGGATCAGTAATGTAATGTATGTACACAGTGACTGCACCAGCAGAATAGTGAGTGCAGCTCTGGAGTATAATACAGGATGTAACTCAGGATCAGTAATGTAATGTATGTACACAGTGACTGCACCAGCAGAATAGTGAGTGCAGCTCTGGGGTATAATACAGGATGTAACTCAGGATCAGTAATGTAATGTATGTACACAGTGACTGCACCAGCAGAATAGTGAGTGCAGCTCTGGAGTATAATACAGGATGTATCATTAAAAATTATTGCAACAGGCCATAAACTTTACCGTAATCATATACAGCAGATTAGTGAGTGCAGCTCTGGAGTATAATACAGGAGGTAACTCAGGATCAGTAATGTATTGTATGTACACAGTGACTGCACCAGCAGAATAGTGAGTGCAGCTCTGGGGTATAATACAGGAGGTAACTCAGGATCAGTGATGTAATGTATGTACACAGTGACTGCACCAGCAGAATAGTGAGTGCAGCTCTGGAGTATAATACAGGATGTAACTCAGGATCAGTAATGTAATGTATGTACACAGTGACTGCACCAGCAGAATAGTGAGTGCAGCTCTGGGGTATAATACAGGATGTAACTCAGGATCAGTAATGTAATGTATGTACACAGTGACTGCACCAGCAGAATAGTGAGTGCAGCTCTGGAGTATAATACAGGAGGTAACTCAGGATCAGTAATGTACTGTATGTACACAGTGACTGCACCAGCAGAATAGTGAGTGCAGCTCTGGAGTATAATACAGGATGTAACTCAGGATCAGTAATGTAATGTATGCACACAGTGACTGCACCAGCAGAATAGTGAATGCAGCTCTGGAGTATAATACAGGATATAACTCAGGATCAGTAATGTATGTACACAGTGACTCCACCAGAAGAATAGTGAGTGCAGCTCTGGAGAATAATGCACAATGTAACTCCGGATCAGTAATGTAATGTATGTACACAGTGACTGCACCAGCAGAATAGTGAGTGCAGCTCTGGAGTATAATACAGGAGGTAACTCAGGATCAGTAATGTAATGTATGTACACAGTGACTGCACCAGCAGCATAGTGAGTGCAGCTCTGGGGTATAATACAGGATGTTACTCAGGATCAGTAATGTATGTACACAGTGACTGCACCAGCAGAATAGTGAGTGCAGCTCTGGAGTATAATACAGGAGGTAACTCAGGATCAGTAATGTAATGTATGTACACAGTGACTGCACCAGCAGCATAGTGAGTGCAGCTCTGGAGAATAATGCACAATGTAACTCCGGATCAGTAATGTAATGTATGTACACAGTGACTGCACCAGCAGAATAGTGAGTGCAGCTCTGGAGTATAATACAGGAGGTAACTCAGGATCAGTAATGTAATGTATGTACACAGTGACTGCACCAGCAGCATAGTGAGTGCAGCTCTGGGGTATAATACAGGATGTTACTCAGGATCAGTAATGTATGTACACAGTGACTGCACCAGCAGAATAGTGAGTGCAGCTCTGGAGTATAATACAGGAGGTAACTCAGGATCAGTAATGTAATGTATGTACACAGTGACTGCACCAGCAGCATAGTGAGTGCAGCTCTGGGGTATAATACAGGATGTTACTCAGGATCAGTAATGTAATGTATGTGCACAGTGACTGCACCAGCAGAATAGTGAGTGCAGCTCTGGAGAATAATGCACAATGTAACTCCGGATCAGTAATGTACCAGTAGAATAGTGAGTGCAGCTCTGCAGTATAGTAAGTAAAGTACTCACTTGTTTTGTCGAGGTAGCTATTTTGGGAAGGCTAAATTAACCCTTCACGGTTGATCCAGTGATTTCCAAATTATTCCACAGTGTTGCTAGCAACTCAAATGACCACACGGAGACGGGGTCTCTGTATGGGAGGATCGAGGCATTTCACTCAGCCCCTTTATTTTAGTCACATCTTTTATAATCTTTTGCTTAATTATGCAAGGTTCTCAAGTACCAATAACATCATTTCACTTTATAAGCCAATAATATTGCAAGAAAACCGGAAACTACATATATGTCCGTACCTAAATAGCGTAGAAAGTAGTATAATGGCATATTCTTCAGAGTTTTACACCCCCGCCTCCCTTATCTTGTACAGATGGGAACAGTCTGGTTTCATGACAGCCCATGACAATTGTAATAATTTATCTTACAGCAACAAAAATGAGGAAGCGAAACCTTCAGAGAATGGACAAAATGAAACTTCAACTCTGATTTTAGTTTTAACCCTTCACATTGCCCCCTAGATAAATTTTTTTTAACACATATGCAGCATCAGAGGTGCTATCCCAAGCTAACAGCTTGAGGGGTACTGGTCTTCACATGGCTGATGCCGTGTTATCAGTCATGGCTGTCGCGGCGCACCCATCCCCCTGTATACTGCAGTTCATGAATAACAATTTTTGATGACGGTGGTGGGGATCTTTTGTAGGTAGGCATGTGCTTGGCTTCAACATCTTCATCAAGTAGCCTTTTGAGATCGGTGCAAAGAAGAGCAGGGGCAACGACACCTTTGGTATCATCATTAGCTGGCTTAGTGCAGAATTTCCTAATACATACAGAAATACACCAAAGAACAAGTTTTAGTATCACATATACAACAAGGATACAGGCAGCAATGTGTAACAAGCTCTGTAAGATCCCAGCTATCCAGCCCCCAATTCCCTTAAACCAATTGGCTGGATTGAGAAAGGAGAAGGTGTCTGACCACCAACTGTCCTTATTACAATCATTGTCTTTATCGTATTGATCTCTGAGTCTTTGAATATCTTCTAACTTTAACTTTTATCTTCTACCAATAATAATAATATGAAAAATGCGGAAAACCAAAACATTATGTCCCTTCATTTGCTATTGGCTTGTTGGGTGATGAGGAGGACTTGATAGGGACCGTCATACAAGGGTTCTTCACAACTATCAAATCACCAGGCTTTAGGTTGTAACAGGTGTCGGTTTCTGCTGAATCTGGAAAAGAAGAGGAAACTAGAGCATGGGTGTTAGCAAGATTTTTACTAAGCTGAATAACACATTGAACAGCACGGTCAGTCTCTTCTGATAACTGCTGAGGCTGGAAATTTGCAACTGGGGGCCTAGTACCAAACAATATCTTGTATGGGGACAGGCCATGCTTTGCAATAGGGGTAGTACGGATATAGTAGAGTACAATGGGTAGGAGCTCTGGCCATGGAGCCGTAGTCTCCTGCATCATTTTGGTCAATTGTCCCTTCAGTGTGCCATTCAAACTCTCAACTTTCCCACTGGATTGTGGGTGGTACGGAGTATGTACGGCTACAGTGGATCCAAGCATTGTCAGAACTTCTTGGTACACATGAGAAGAAAAGGCCGGGCCTTGGTCACTTTCAACAACTTCTGGAACCCCATATCTGCATATGACTTCCATCACCAGTTTCTTCGCTGTGGTCTTTGCAGTCATGTTGGTAACGGGGAATGCTTCCGGCCAACTGGAGAACATGTCAACAACAACCAAACAGTATTCATACCTTCCAGACTTAGGCAACGTGATATGGTCCACCTGGAGCCTTTGGAAAGGATAGTCGGGCTTAGCAAGATGCTTCGGGGGTACACGTTGAAGTTGACCGGGATTACAAGTCTGATAGATATTACAGGCACGGTTGAGTGCTGACAAAACTGTGGAAATTCCCGGGGCCCAGTAGAATTTTTGCACCAGTGCGAGGGCCTGATTCTTTCCTTGATGTGTAGGTCCATGTGCCCATGTGGCAATAGCAGGGTACATCCGCTTAGGGAGACACACAAGTCGGTCCTTTTTCCAGAGACCATTATCCATATGTGCCCCATCAGTCTTCCATTGCTTCACCTCTTCCTTTGGAGACATTCTCTGCATTGTCATTAAGCGGTCTCATGGGGTCCGACAGAAAACTTCAGTCTGTTGTAGATCCTCAGGTTCTTGTAGGGTCAGTACTTCTTGTAACTGTTTACGCTGAGAGCGTGTGGTCACCATAGTTGGTATGGTTGGTTCAACGGGTAAGAGAGCGGCGGCTTTTGCTTGCATATCCGCAAATATGTTGCCAACAGTCTGTGGTCTGTTCCTAGGACCGTGCGCCTTAACTTTGATAATGGCCACCTGAGTAGGTAATTTGATCGAGTCCATGAGGGTTTTAACAGCTTCAGCATTTTTCACTGGGGTTCCGGCAGTAGTAATAAACCCTCGATTGGCCCATAGAGCCCCAAAATCATGAGCAATACCAAATGCATACCGTGAGTCCGTGTATATATTAGCCCGTCTGTTCTTGGCCAGAGTACATGCAGTAGACAGAGCCTGGAGTTCTGCTTCTTGTGCTGACTGTGAGGGCGGGAGCGCAGCTGCGTGCACTACAGTGTCCTCTGTGGTAACAGCATATCCCGTGTGGATCTACCAAACTCGTCAGCATATCTTGAACCATCCGAGAATAACACCAGATCAGGATTTGGGAGTGGATTCTCACTGACATTTGGTGGAGTAGCTGTTTCTTCAGTCAGATGTTGGGAACAATCATGTTGGAGGTAATTCTCATCACTGCCATCTTTCCTTCTAGTTCATTATGTCGTCTTTGAAGGCGTTGTAAAGGGGTTGCATTATGTGGGATGCATCCGGTATCCACTGACAAAAATAAGTGCATAGTCCAAGAAACCACTGGAGTTCAGTTTCATCTTTTGGGAAAGGAAGGGAGCTGACAGCTATTTTTCTTTCTTCTGTGAGGTGTCTGACACCCTGAAGGAGACAGTGACCCAAGAATATCCCTTGACCAAGGCAGAACTGAAGTCTCGAGGCCGAAACCCGACAGTTCAGTGCTGCCAGATACTTAAGGAGGCTAACAGTGGCAGAAATGGCAAAAGACAGTCGCTCATATTTTTTTGCAAACTGGTTGGGACTGTTTTGGGCCCTTTGTGGCATAACTGTGGGAAAGGCATGCAAAATACAGATTTCCTCACTGTCTTCATCTGCATAGGGGTTATGTAACGTAAGAACCATCCGACCATCATCTTGGAATTGTATTCCGGAGCGGAACTGTGATAATGAATCTGCCCCTAGTAAATTTACTGAACATGTGGGAGAGATTACAAACTGAGCAGTAATGTGAATTAGCAGGGAGGGGCTGAGGAGCAGGGTTCCCACTAGCTGAAGTCTGAGGGGGGCCAGAGTTTGCTGTGTGCTCCAATGATACTGATAAGAGACTGGCTGTGTGCTCGCAGCTGCGGTGGGGGCGAAGGGGGATATGGTGTGTGCTAAGATGGGAGGGGGTACTGAAGCAGCTGCAGCTGCTAGCTTGCTTTTTTTTCTCTCTCTCTGAACAGAGCGGGTTAAAGTCTTCTGAAAACTTTTTTTTCTCTCTCTCTCTCTGAACAGAGCGGGTTAAAGTCTTCTGAAAACTTTTTTTTTTTTTCCTCTGGAGCTGGTAAATGGAAGGGGTAAATACTCAACCACTAGCAATAACGGGGACGGAGGCTGGTTTCACATTAGCGCTTTTTAAGCGCACGCACGGCCGGGGGTAGCTCCGCCCCCGAGCCGGCTCTCTGCCCGGCGTGCCCGCCCCTTGCTTGTAGCGCAGGCCGTGCGCTAGTTGCGCTTTGACCTGCGCTGCGCACTTTTGACGGTGCGCCGTGCGCGCCAAAATCAAACTTTTCGGATTTTGGCGCGCACGGCGCACCGTCAAAAGTGCGCAGCGCAGGTCAAAGCGCAACTAGCGCACGGCCTGCGCATGATCTGCGCACCCTATGCTAAAGATAGGGTGCGCCGATCGCAGGCGCCGCTGTGCGCTAGGAGGCGGCGCTACAAACAAGGGGCGGGCACGCCGGGCAGAGAGCCGGCTCGGGGGCGGAGCTACCCCCGGCCGTGCGTGCGCTTAAAAAGCGCTAATGTGAAACCAGCCTCAGACTGGCGGCGGATGATAATAGGTGCCATCAGCAGAGGTGGGAGCTGTGACTCTCGGTCTCCTTGTACAATTGTCATCTAGCAGGGAGACCTCTTCTTTCAAATCATCACTTTTAACTATTCGTCTGACTAACACATTGTCTCATTAATATCAGTTCCTTCTTTAATCAATCACTTCCTCACACCACAGTCACATTCTTGAACCACAATACATCTCGTCCCTGTCATAATAATAGACAATTTTCCTTCTTCAACATAGCAGTACCAGAAACAATCAGAATTCACTTGCTGTTCAATGTCCACATAACCTTCATTATACAATTCATGTGCCAAGCCACGGAATTCCTCAGTGCCTTCAAGTAATCCATCATCAGTCAACCTTCCTTTATTCTTTTTAACTCCTTCATTCCATAGCGTAGGCTGCAACCTCCCACCCTTTGGAAATCCCAGAATCGAAAATATTTTTCCTGCATTCCTGACAAATTTCTTTCCTCGTCTTTGAATCATAAGACTAACAGTATCTGATCCTTCACACAATTCCAAACTTTTCTTTTCCTTCCACAGAAACATAATTCTCTCCTTTAGAGCTAAATACCCTGACTTCAATTGTGCACAGATTTGGCGGCCATTTCAGTCTCTGTTCCACCGGGTCAATAATCCCCCTCTGGGATTGCCCAAAATTCGCGGTACTCAGTGAAAGGAGGAGGGCGTCTCAGACTATCCCTCTGGACACCTCTGGTTATATATATATATATATATATATATATCTATCTATATATACCTGAGTTACGTATCCTACCCATCTTCAATCACATCACCACGCCCGATTACTAATAATGATCTGGAATTTCAGGGTATTTTGACTATATAGAGTCACAATCACTGGTCAATCCGGGGTGTCCGTCCCTTATGAGGTACGGTTCGAGCACTGGGCCCCCAACGGGACTACACCTCTATATGATTCCACCCATGAATCACCCCACCACGGGGACAAACCTCAGATCCTCTTTGCAGCAACAAGCACAGGAAAACCACACCAACGGTCAGTCTGAACAGTATAACTGCCAACTTACCGTGGTTGTGGGGGGTGATCAGTCCCAATTTTCCAGCACCTGTGTCTGCTCCGAGGGTCCTTTGTGTTGTTGTCCTCCGGGGGCAGAGGCGTCCCTGTTCGGGGGCCCCACGTTGGGCACCACTGTCGAGGTAGCTATTTTGGGAGGGCTAAATTAACCCTTCACGGTTGATCCAGTGATTTCCAAATTATTCCAGTGTTGCTAGCAACTCAAATGACCACACGGAGACGGGGGTCTCTGTACGGGAGGATCGAGGCACATCACTAAGCCCCTTTATTTTAGTCACATCTTTTATAATCTTTTGCTTAATTATGCAAGGTTCTCAAGTACCAATAGCATCATTTCACTTTATAAGCCAATAATATTGCAAGAAAACCAGAACTGCTTATATGTCCGCACCTAAATAGTGTAGAAAGTAGTATAATGGCATATTCTTCAGAGTTTTACACCCCCGCCTCCCTTATCTTGTACAGATGGGAACAGTCTGGTTTCATGACAGCCCATGCCAATTATAAAAATTTATCTTACAGCAACAAAAATGAAGAAACGAAACCTTCAGAGAATGGACAAAATGAAACTTCATCTCTGATTTTAGTTTTAACCCTTCACAGTTTCTTTTTCTTGCAGGTGCTGAGGTTTGTTATAACCGAATCGGCTGCTTCAGTGATGCCAAACCATGGTCCGGCACTGTAGAGAGACCCATCACCAAATTACCATGGGCCCCAGAAAAAATTAACACTCGTTTCCTTCTTTACACCAGGAGTAATCAGAACAGCTACCAGGCAAGGCTCCTGTTATCCCACCTGCTGATCTGTAAGCTCCTGACTGCAATGATCTGTGCAGTGACCGGACTGTGTGCTCCTCTTTCAGGTGATCAGCGCCACCAATCCTTCCTCCATCTCGTCCTCAAACTTCCGGACTTCCAGGAAAACTCGATTTGTGATTCATGGCTTCACTGACAGCGGAGAGTCCTCCTGGCTGTCTGACATATGCAGGGTACGAGGACTAAGCTTCCACAACTGCTGCTCGGATCCCTCTCTCGGTTCACATTTTATCCTCCGGTCACCTCCAGAGCTGCACTCACTTTTCTGCTGTTAAATCATGTCTTGTCCTACATTCACCTACAGAGCTGCGGCCACTACAGTTCATGAATTTAGCTTACTCTCTGTTGGTACAATGGCGCTCAGGTAACATTCACTTGGCAGAAATGGCAAGAGTTGTATAACAAGTCGCCAATATTTGGCCGATCATAATGTGCAGCATTTTTGGTTGCAATCTTTGGGAAATGCTTTGATCATTTTCTCTGGATATTCAGATAATGGATTGTGTTTCCTGCTACAGAAACTGTTCCAGATTGAAGACTCTAACTGCGTCTGTGTGGACTGGAGCGGAGGATCTCGCACGCAGTATTCCCAGGCCGCCAACAACATCCGCGTGGTGGGAGCAGAGGTGGCTTATCTGCTGGATATCCTTCAGGTAATGCCAGTGTCTCAGTGCCTGGAGCCCGCCGCGTTCAGACGCTCGTGTCCTGAAAATACAGATGTGACCAGTGTCATCGCCGCATAATGTGGGATGTTCTGAGATGTTGTGCCTGTTCCAAATTAAATTGTAAAATTCAAGTACATGCACGGAAGAGCCACGCTGATACACTGAGCATCAAAGCAGATCTCTCTTTATTACATCATCCGGTCAGTCTTTATATAGATTGTTAGTATTCATGCATTGTAACAATAGACTTGGCTCATCTTATCTCTAAATATGTGCTGGCATTAGCATACATAATTCTGATTGACTAAAGCTAATTCTGTCTACACTGAACTGGAAAGTTTAGGCGTGCCTCTCACTTATTTTTCGGCCTATGAAACACATTTTTTCCTCCAAAAATGTGGAAGAAAATGAAGGGTGCGTCTTATAGTCCGGATGTCCATGCTCTGGCTGTGGTGGGGAGGTGTGGGAGAGGCAGTGGCGGGGAGCGTCAGCGGCAGAGCAGCGGGTCTCAGGAGGCTAAAGCCGGCTGCTGTGGCTAACTCCTGTGCCCGCTGCTAAAAAGAAATGAATATTCACTTCATTCCACGCCCATGGGTGTGGAAAGGAGTGAATATTCATTTCTCTTTAGTTTAGTGTTAGCAGCAGCCGCCGGGTTCTTGCAGCTGCCAGGCATTCTACTCTGCCCGCTACTTAAAGCTATGAATATTCACTGTGCTCCACTCCCATAGGCGTGGAATGCAATGAATATTCTTTCCCTTTAGTAGCGGCACACGTAAAAGACGGCATCTGCAAGAAAATGGCAGCTGCTGTTTCTCTCACCCATGACAGCACCACGGAGAGAGGGGGTCCGCCCATCAAGGACAGGAACCTACAGATAAAAAGGCAGCACCTCTCCTCTGCCCCAGTTGGGTTCCTGTTCTTGATGGGGGGTGACCCGTGGATCCTGCAGCAGCAGCAGCGGCAGCAGCTTACCTGTGGAAAGGACCAGGGCCGTCCTGTTCACGGTTCTGGCAGCGGGGAGGCCCCTGCAGCGGCGGGGTCGGTGCCTGAAGCCACCACCGCTGTAACCGAGGGGCTGTACAGGGTGAGCGGGCGGGGGAGGACCGAGCTGCTGCTCCGGAAAGGAGAATGGGGCTGGGGGACGCCGGCACACGCGGGGGCAGCGCAGCGGTACAGAGGTGTACCAAGATGGCGCTGCCCCGGAAATGGAACAACGACTTCCGGGTCCCCGCGGTCGGCGCATGCGCAGTTCGCGCTCCCCGGGGCTCAGTGGTGCAGGCTGGGAGAAGGAAGGTGACGTCATGGCGGGAGATTTAAAAGAAGAACGCAGGAGCTGCTCCTTGCTGGAAGAGTCCTGTAAACATGGAGGACAGTGACCAGCACGAGGAGCAACCAATGCAGCAGCAGCACAGGCAACACCACCATCGCCGGCAAAAAAGAAAAGGACGGGCGCGAGAACCGGTCCAGTAGCCACTTCACGCGGCGGAGCAAATTGACTGCGAGGAGCAAGTCACCTTCCGTGGATCAGCCCGTGAGGGATCCGAATCCACCTCCCGAACCGGTACCTGCATCCGCGCACTACGAGGTAAGTGATCTACGTGAATGTCCCCCATTATAATAGACTTCTTTCCCTTAGGGAAAGAAGAAAGAAAAAACAAAGAACAGGGAATGCCCCACCTGTAGCAGACCGCTACCACCAGCTTGGGATAAAAAGCTCTGCAATTCCTGCATACAGGAAGTTCTTTGTGATGAAACCCCGGATTACGCCTCGGATCTAAGAGCGGTAATCCGATCGGAGTTTCAAAGTGCCCTTTCATCCCTAAAACACAAAGGAAGGGGAAGGGAAAGGGACACAATAGTAGCCTCCCGGTCAGAGGCCTCGATGTCAGGGGAAGTTACATCACATACCTCAGGCACCGACGCGTCATCCTCAGATGAGGAAACAGAAGGGCGTCATTGCTTTCCCCTGGACGAGGTAGACATGCTAGTAAAGGCGGTAAGGTCTACCATGGGGGTAGCAGACCCTCAGCCAGATAGATCAATCCAGGACATAATGTTCGGGGGACTAGGCCAAAAGAGACGCAGAGTGTTTCCACTGAACGAGAATGTACAGGGCCTGATAAAAAAGAATGGGAGAGACCAGATAGGAAGAACTCCACGGTTCCCTCTCTTAAAAGAAAATACCCATTCGATGAGGAGGCTTCCACGTCTTGGGACAAAGCCCCGAAGTTAGATGTGGCGGTCGCCAAAGCCTCCAAAATATTTGCACTCCCCTTCGAGGATATGGGTACTTTAAGGGACCCATTAGACAAAAAAGCTGATACTTTCCTCAAGGGCACTTGGGAATCAGCAGGAGGAAATCTTAGGCCAGCAATAGCGGCAACTTGTACCTCCAGAGCCCTCATGGTGTGGGTGGACTGATTAGAGAAACAGCTAAGGGAAGGTACACCCAGGGAGAAGATCCTGGAATCCATTCCAGTGATAAGGGGAGCGGCGGCCTTCTTAGCCGACTCATCGGCTGATTCAGTAAAGGCCCCGTCACACTAAGCGACTTACCAGCGATCCCGACACCGATATCAAGGTGTCAGGATCGCTAGTAAGTCACTATGTGATCGCTGGTGAGCTGTCACACAGACAGCTTCACCAGCGATCAGCACAGCGATGCTGAGCACCCGGCATCGCTGGCCACCCCTGTAAAAAATAGAATTAAAATAAAAAATATAGTTATTCTCACCTTCTGATGTCCCACGCAGTCTTCCGGCCTCTCTCCACGCTCCGGTCCCAGTAATACTTTGCGAGAATGACCACGAGAATGTCACGGTCTCGCGGCAGCGACGTCTCGCGGTCATTCGTTCAAAGGATCACTGGGACCGGAGCGTGGAGAGAGGCCGGAAAACTTCGCGGGACATCGGAAGGTGAGAATAACAATATTTTTTATTTTTTTTTTTATATATTTTTTACACCTGATCGCTGGTCTCCCGCCTGTCACACACAGCGATGCGTGCTGGCCAGCGGGAGACCAGCGACCAAAGAAATGTCCAGAGATTTCCCAGAGCGATCAGCGATACCGGCAGGGGGGGCCGCTCGCTGATCGCTGTCACACACAGCGATCTCGCTGGTGAGATCGCTGTTACATCACAAAAGTTGTGACTCAGCAGCGATCTCACTACCGAGATCGCTTAGTGTGACAGGGCCTTAAGGCTGTCATCTAAAGCGACAGCCCTGTCAAACGCAGCCCGGAGAACACTGTGGCTTAAATGTTGGCCTGGGGACCTACAAACTAAGATGAAACTATGTGCCATCCCTTGTGAAGGGAAATTCCTATTCGGAGAGACATTGGATGATATCCTCCAAAAGGCGGGGGATAAAAAGAAGAGATTCCCAAATTTAGGCCCTACAGGCCCCACAGGCTTTAAAAGGTCCTTTCGGAACAAAAACATTTTTCAAAGGAGACCCCCGAGAGAACAGAAATGGGACGACAGAAGGAGAGACAGGGGGTTCTTCTTTGGTAACTCGTCCCGGGACAAAAAGCCCTCCAAGTGATTGTTTGCCCAGGGTGGGAGGGAGGCTAAGCTTTTTTCTCTCAACTTAGAGGAAAATATCGAACAACCCGTGGTAACTAAATCTGATAGGATCAGGGTTAAGAATAGACTTTCTCTCTCCCACCTCAAAAATATATAGTGACCCCACTAAGATCATCAGCGTCATAGAATCATAGAATCATAGAATCATAGAATCGTAGAGTTGGAAGGGACCTCCTGGGCCATCTGGTCCAACCCCCTGCTCAAAGCAGGATTCGCTAAATCATCCCAGTTAGATGTCTGTCCAGCCTCTGTTTGAAGACTTCCATTGAAGGAGAACTCACCACTTCTCGTGGCAGCCTGTTCCACTCATTGATCACTCTAACTGTCAAAAAGTTTTTTCTAATATCTAATCTGTGTCTCCTCCCATTCAGCTTCATCCCATTGCTTCTAGTCTTTCCTTGTGCAAATGAGAATAAAGTTGATCCTTCTACAATGTGACAGCCCTTTAGATATTTGTAGACAGCTATTAAGTCTCCTCTCAGTCTTCTCTTTTGCAAACTAAACATTCCCAAATCCTGCAACCTTTCCTCATAAGACAGGGTTTGCAGACCGGTCACCATTCTGGTCGCTCTTTTCTGAACTTGCTCCAGTTTGTTGATGTCTTTTTTAAAATGTGGTGCCCAAAATTGGACACAATATTCCAGATGAGGTCTGACCAAAGAGGAGTAGAGGGAAATAATTACTTCACGTGATCTAGACTGTATGCTTCTGTTAATACATCCTAGAATTGCATTTGCCTTTTTTGCTGCTGCATCACACTGTTGACTCATATTCAGTCTGTGATCTATTAGTATACCCAAGTCTTTTTCACATGTGCTGTCACTTAGCCCTATTCCTCCCATTCTATATATGCTTTTTTCATTTTTATTGCCCAGATGTAGTACTTTGCATTTCTCCCTGTTAAAAACCATTCTGTTTGTTGCTGCCCACTTCTCCAGTTTATTTAAATCTTTTTGAATCCTCTCTCTCTCTTCTCTAGTATTAGCTATCCCTCCTAGCTTTGTGTCATCAGCAAATTTAATCAGTTTACCCTCAATTCCTTCATCTAAATCGTTGATAAAGATGTTGAACAATACAGGGCCCAGGACAGAGCCCTGTGGTACCCCACTTGAGACATTCTTCCAACTGGATGTGCAGCCATTTACGACCACTCTTTGGGTCCGATCACTAAGCCAGTTATGAATCCACCTAACAGTTGCCTTGTCCATTCCATACTTAGTCATTTTTTCAATAAGGATTGTATGAGAGACTTTGTCAAATGCTTTGCTGAAGTCAAGATATACTATATCTACAGCATTTCCTTGATCCACCCAATCAGTAATACCATCATAGAAGGAAATTAAATTAGTCTGACATGACTTATTAGTTACAAACCCATGCTGACTCTGTTTAATCACTTCATTCTTATCCAGGTATTGACATACATGTTGTTTAATAATTTGTTCAAAGATCTTTCCTGGTATAGAAGTCAGACTCACCGGCCTATAGTTGCCTGGGTCCACCTTCTTCCCCTTTTTGAAGATAGGAACAACATTTGCTCTTCTCCAGTCTTCTGGCACTTCTCCTGTTCTCCAAGAATTTTCAAAGATTATGGAGAGGGGTTCAAAAATTTCTTCTGCTATCTCCTTCAGTACTCTGGGGTGTAATTCATCTGGACCTGGAGACTTGAATACATTTAGGTTAGCTAAGTGTTTCCTCACTATCTTTCTGTTTATAGATATCCTGGATTCTTCTATTCCCTTAATAGGACAGTGAATAACAGTTGATGTTACATTTCCTTTCTGAGAGAAAACAGATGCAAAATAGGAATTTAAAAGTTCAGCCTTCTCAACATCCTGTCTTACCATTTCATCATTTTCATCCTGTAAAAATCCTATAGCATCTTTGACTTTTCTTCTACTTTTGACATATCCCCAAAATCCTTTATTATTGCTTTTGACATCTCTTGCAAGCCTCAATTCATTTTCAGCTTTAGCTAATCTGATTTGTGCCTTGCAGGTTCTGCAGACAGCATTATATTCTTCTTTAGATATGCCTCCTTCTTTCCATTTTATAAACATTTTTTGCTTCCTTTTTAGCATGTGCTTAAGTTCTGTGTTCATCCATCCTGGTTTCCTTAAATGCTTCCTATTCTTCCCTCTTTTCGGAATTGTTAACAACTGTGCTTTGAGAATTTCATTTTTCAAGATTTCCCATCCTTCCTGGACATTTTTGTCTTTAAGGATATCCAGCCATTGGATCCCTCCAATTCTCTTTCTGAATCCCTTAAAATCTGCCTTTCTGAAATCTAACCTTGACGTCTGAGTCTTCACAGGTCTTCCGCCTCTAGTTATCCAAAATTCTAAAATAGCATGGTCGCTACCTCCTAGGGTCCCAGCCACTTTTACCTCCTCAACCATTTCCTCCCTGTTTATAAGGATTAGATCCAAGGTAGCAGTTCCTCTTGTTTTCTCCTTTACCTTTTGGAAGATAAAGTTGTCAGCAAGAGAGGATAAGAATTTCCTTGACCTGTTAGTTTTGCCTGAGAGAGATTCCCAACAAATGTCTGGATAGTTGAAATCTCCCATGACAACTATGTCATATTTTTTGGAGAACTTGGCCATTTGATGCATAAAGAGTTCATCCATATCTTCAGCTTGCACAGGCGGCCTGTAGTAAATGCCTACAATGGTGTCCTTTCCATTGTTCTGTCCTTGTATTCTTACCCAAACAGTTTCCACAGAACTCCCAGTCTCTGAAGCTTCAATCTCTGTGCAGATATACGCATTTCTAACATACAATGTGACACCCCCTCCTCGTTTATCAAGTCTGTTTCTTGCAAATAAGTTGTATCCTTCTAGTCTTGTATTCCAATCATGTGTATTGTCCCACCAAGTTTCAGTGATTCCAATGACATCATATTTCTTTTCCTGTGTTAGTAGTTCCAATTCTCCTTGTTTGTTGCCCATGCTTTGTGCATTAGTATAGAAACATTTTAGTTTGTGATTGGTTTCTCTTTCTCCAATATTTTTTTTAATTAGATTCTTTCGTCTTTGTTCTTCCTTTCCACTTCTAATAGCAGAGTTCTCAGTAGCATTTGTCAGGTGTATGGCCTTTTCTGGTCTTTTGCTTCCCTTCCCATGTTGTTCTAGTTTAAAGCTCTCCTTACAAGTGTAGCAAGGCGACTTCCAAATACCTGCTTTCCAGTCTTCGTAAGGTGCACCCCATCTCTAGCAAGTAGTCCATCGTATAAGTAGTTCACTCCATGATCCAGAAATCCAAATCGTTGCTGACGGCACCATCGACGTAGCCAGTTGTTCACCTGCAGAATCTTATTCCACCTCCTTGTTCCATGGCCATCCACTGGGAGGATGGAAGAGAAGACCACCTGCGCTCCCAGTTCTTTCACTTTCTTGCCTAAGTCTTCAAAGTCTCTGCAGATGGTTTCCAGGTCGTTTCTTGCGGTGTCATTTGTCCCCACATGTAGTAGCAGGAATGGGTAGTCATCTGTAGGTCTGAAGAGTCCTGATATCCTGTCAGACACATCTTTAATTTTTGCACCTGGAAGACAGCACATTTCTCTTGAAGTTATATCCGGTCTGCAGATAGCGGCCTCTGTTCCTCTCAACAGGGAATCCCCCATGACCACCACTCTCCGTTTCTTCTTCACAACATTTTTCTTTCTCCATCCAGGAGGACTCTGAAGGCGTACAAGGTTGCTGTTTGTTGGCAAAGTCTTATCCTGATGTATTTCTTCATCGTTTTCCTGCGTGAGAGCCTGGTACTGGTTTCTGAGCAGTATGGGTGCTGACTGCCTCCTGATCCTCCTGCTTCTCTGGGTCACATGTCTCCATTCCTCTGTTTCTTCAGGTGCACTTCGAATTTCTTCTCTTTCTGTAACATGAAGAGATAATTCTGCTCTGTCCAAGAACTCTTCACCTTCCTTAATGATCTTCAACGTAGCTAACCTCTCTTCGAGAGTTTGCAACTTTTCCTCCAACAGGGTCACAAGCTTGCATTTGTGGCATGTGAAGTTTGGCTTTTCCACTGGTAAATCTGTGAACATGTAGCAAGAAATGCAGCTCACCAAATGGCTCCTGGCCTCTTCCATCTTGAGATTTCTTAAAAAGATGAAAGATGAGCCAAAATTCGCGCGCCGACAGGTCGATTTCCTCTTTTCAGCTGCAACGGCCAAAACCCAGTGATCGTTGAGCTCGCGGAGACTCTTCACTTATCCCAGAAGGCACTGGGAATATGCAAATGATCTCCTCAAGACTCTTCCCCTGGTTTCTCCGATTTCCTCTTTTCAGCTGCAACGGCCAAAACCCAGTGATCGTTGAGCTCGCGGAGACTCTTCACTTATCCCAGAAGGCACTGGGAATATGCAAATGATCTCCTCAAGACTCTTCCCCTGGTTTCTCCGATTTCCTCTTTTCAGCTGCAACGGCCAAAACCCAGTGATCGTTGAGCTCGCGGAGACTCTTCACTTATCCCAGAAGGCACTGGGAATATGCAAATGATCTCCTCAAGACTCTTCCCCTGGTTTCTCCGATTTCCTCTTTTCAGCTGCAACGGCCAAAACCCAGTGATCGTTGAGCTCGCGGAGACTCTTCACTTATCCCAGAAGGCACTGGGAATATGCAAATGATCTCCTCAAGACTCTTCCCCTGGTTTCTCCGATTTCCTCTTTTCAGCTGCAACGGCCAAAACCCAGTGATCGTTGAGCTCGCGGAGACTCTTCACTTATCCCAGAAGGCACTGGGAATATGCAAATGATCTCCTCAAGACTCTTCCCCTGGTTTCCAGGGGAAGCTCTCGAAAAAGAGGTCCTAAGCCTATTGAACAAAAGAGTCCTCCAGGAGGTTCTCCCACGGGAGAAAGGCGGAGGGTTTTATTCGCCTCTCTTTCTAGTAACCAAACAGGACGGTACCTTCCGGACAATTATAAATCTAAAGAGGCTAAGCGATTATGTGAAAAACGAAAAATTCAAAATGGAGTCGATCAAGTCGACCATCAAAATTCTCTTTCCACATTGCTTCATGGTAGTATTAGATCTCAGTGACGCGTACTATCACGTCCACATCCACAAAGACTCCCGAGAATACCTCAGACTTGCGGTCTCCATAGGAGGCGAAGTAAGGGAGTTTCAGTACAGGGCCCTGCCATTTGGGATTTCAATAGCCCCGCGAATCTTCACGAAATTGGTGGCAGAGATGATGGCTCACCTAAGAGAACAAGATGTTCTAATAGTTCCATATCTGGACGACTTTTTAATAGCGAGCAACTCGGCGTAAACATGCAGGGAACAGAGGGACAGAGTGATGGCCACTCTACAAAACCTCGGCTGGCTCCTGAACCTGAAAAAATCAAGACTGGAGCCCAGAAAAGTCCAGGAGTTCCTAGGCCTGACTCTGGACTCAAACACCCAGGAGTGTTACCTACCAGACCACAAAAAAGAGAGGATCGCTCAGATGGTAGCAAGAGCGACACAGAACCCTTCCATGATGCTAAGAAAAGCAATGTCACAGCTAGGGTCCCTCTCCGCCTGCCTGCCAGCGGTCCAGTGGGCACAGCTACATACAAGAGATCTCCAATGGGATGTTTTAGCCAACCAGCTGCATTAGGAGGTCACTTGGAAGGTTTCGTTACACTAGACTCCAAAACTATTCGTTCCCTAGCTTGGTGGGGGAACAGAGACAACCTATCCAAAGGGATTCCCTGGGTGATAAATATCACACACATAATCATCACGGACGCCAGTCCCAAGGGATGGGGAGCACGCATGAGCAACAGGGTGGCTCAGGGGGAATGGGGAGGTCAGGAACTAAAAGCCTCCTCGAACCAAAAGGAACTGTTGGGAGTAGGCTACGCCCTAACACACTTTCTACCGATATTAAGGGGCCATCATGTCCTCATATTTTCGGACAATCGAGTGACGGTGGCCTACATAAATCATCAGGGGGGGAACCAGGTCCCAAACACTAATGAACACATCCTCCGAAATATTCACGCTAACCGAGAAAAACCTACTATCCCTATCGGCACTACACATACGGGGAGCAGAGAACTAGACAGCAGACTTTCTAAGTCGCACCCAGCTATATCAAGGGGAGTGGGTTCTAAAACAGTCCATTTTTCGGAAGATCGTAAAAATGTGGGGGACCCCGGACATAGATTTGTTTGCCGACCACAAAAACAAAAAAGTGGAAGAATTTTGTTACCTAGACCCCAGGGGGAATCCGCGGACCCTGGATACGTTTATGCTTCGTGGACACAGGGCCTAATGTATGCCTTCCCGCCGCCCAGTCTCATCCCGGCAGTAATAAGGAAAGTCAGAGAATACAGGGCACAAATGATATTGATAGCCCCATTTTGGCCAAAAAGAACTTGGTTTTCCTGGCTGAGAATACTGTCAATAACCGACCCCTGGGTTCTACCAGATCTCCCCGACCTTCTGTCCCAAGGTCCCGTGTTACACCCTCGGGCAGTGAACCTCCATTTAACAGCATGGAATTTGAAAAGACACTGCTGAGGGGGAAGGGGTTCTCAGATAACCTGGTTTCCACGCTACAAAAGAGTAGGAAACCGATCACAACCAGGGCCTATGGTAGAACTTGGAGGAAATTTCTATCCAGCTCCGGGGTAAGGGTTCAGGATGGAGTACAAATTGACAAAATTCTCAAATTCTTGCAAAAAGGGTTAGAACAGGGGCTGGCGACTAATACGTTGAAGGTACAGGTAGCGGCTCTAGGCGCCCTTTATAACCAGGATGTGGCGGGCAACCCTTGGGTAGCACGGTTTATGAGGGCCGCAGCCAGATCTAGACCAATAACCACCCAGAAGATACCATCATGGGATCTAAACCTAGTGTTGTCTGCCCTAACAGGGCCCCCATTCGAGCCCATCCAGTCAGCACCCCTGAAAACCTTATCATTAAAGACTATACTCTTAGTGGCCCTAACATCTGCTCGCAGAGTGAGCGATATTCAAGCCTTGTCAGCGATACCCCCGTTCACTAAAATCCTGGACGATAGATTCATATTAAAACCTGACCCAGCATACCTACCTAAGGTGTCAACACACTTCCATAGGTCACAAGAAGTAGTCCTTCCTTCCTTCTGCCCAAACCCTAGGAATAGGGGAGAGGAAAAATTTCACACCCTAGATGTGAAGAGGTGCCTAGTTCAGGACGTAGAGGCCACCAAGGGATGTAGGAAGGAAGGGTCTCTCTTTGTGTGTTTCCAGGGACCTCGGAAGGGGCTCAAGGCATCCAAGAGTACCTTAGCAAGGTGGATAAGGGATGCGATTGCCCTGGAGTACTCATCCAGCGGGAATACCATCCCGGAGGGTTTAAAAGCCCACTCTACAAGAGCAATGGCGACCTCATGGACAGAAAGATCAGCGGTATCAATAGAGCAGATCTGTAAGATGGCCACCTGGTCAACACCTTCTGCCTTTTTCAGGCACTGTCGTTTAGATCTAGCCTCTACGTCTGACCAGACCTTCCGGAGAAGGGTCCTTTAGGCAGTGGTCCCTCCCTAAGCTACCAATCTCTGAAATTCTCTCTGTGGTGCTGTCATGGGTGAGAGAGAATAGCTTAGTTACTCACTGATAACGGTGTTTCTCGGAACCCATGACAGCACCCGCTTATTCCCCCCTTCACGTGTGCGGTGAGCACGAGTTAATATGTATAGAGTGGTTTGTTAGACACGGTGCTTCTCTATAATATGCCATATTATAATGTTATGTATATACTTTTGTTGTTAACTAACCTGGAGACCCTCTGATGCTCTGTAACCAACTGGGGGGGTCGGAGAGGTGCCGCCTTTTTATCTGTAGGTTCCTGTCCTTGATGGGCGGACCCCCTCTCTCCATGGTGCTGTCATGGGTTCCGAGAAACACCGTTATCGGTGAATAACTAAGCTATTCCACTGTGCTCGC